>NC_133836.1:8009653-8311347 GCF_047830755.1 Zonotrichia albicollis | reverse complement strand
CAGCCATGCAAACACCACTCCTCATATTGTCAAGAGAAAGAAACTGCAGAGCCCTTGAATAGATGCACACAGACATTGGTGTGCATTAACTGAGTGTCAGGGGCCTCAGAACCAGTGCCACCCACTCAGGCACACACAGAACATGCAGGCACACACGGACAGGGCAGAGTCCCCAGAGGGTTTGCTCCCTCCCCTGCCCACCTCTTCACAAACAGGCAGAGTTCAGTTCCAGACTGCCCAGCACACAAAGCAGATAAAGACTGGCATAGAAGAGCCCATGGGCAGATTGGCAGCCTCAGTAGTTACTGATATCAAAGGTCACTGAATGCTAAAAAATAAATATGTTACAGTGCCAGCAGGGCACTGGTGACCCAAGATAAAAGGCTCTCTAGCACCAGAGATACATTTTCATGTTTGTTACCCATATGAACTGTATTTACTGTGATTTTTCAAGTGTTCATAAAAATATACAGGGAGGAAGCATTTTGCTTAATGCTGGCAAGGGGATCTGCTTCAGAGGCCAGACCCTCTCACTGTAAGTATACACTGTGCTGTTTTCATGGGTACATCTGGGCTGCCAAGCAAAGAAATTCACTGTTTGTAATACCTCTGACTCAGGGTTCTGATTCTTCTCATTCTTTTTACTCTTCAAAAGTGTGGTTGGATTTTTCTGTCCTAAAAGCAGTTTTCCATTTGAGTCTGACTTCACTGGTGCTGGGCTAAGTCTAAAATTACTGCACTGAAGCCACTGGAATGATATGGGTGAAAGGGAGAGAGACTCCAGCCCACTGGCTGACATTGTTAAAGAAGGTTATAAACACCATTGGTCAGTTCATATTCATCTGCTGTGCTCAGTGCCAGCGGCAATGGAAAGGCTGGCCAGTCATTTCCCACCGTGTAATGCAAGGTGACTATAGTTCAGGGGACAAAGAACACGAGATTGGGGTTCTTTCAGGGACAGACAGAGGGCTGGTTATGAATGTTTGGGACACTTTTCGTTTCATTGTTGGCTCTATCAGCACCAAGGGCTGAGTGGTGCTTTTTACAGATGTCCAATATTAGTTCAGAGGTTATGCATGGGAATGGGGAATGGGGAGCTCTCTGCTCACCACCTCTCTGCTGCTCCCTCTTTTTAGTATTTGCATTGGTTTTTTTCTTTCTGTTTCTCTTGGAGGCAAAAATCTCCAGCAGTATTCTTGTTTTAGTTTAAGGACAATGCAAGTTAAAAGGCAACGTATTAGAAACCCAGTTAAAGGTGGAATTCGTGGTGCTCTTCTTTTGCCCTTGGGCCAGTGCATCATTTGCAGCAGCTTTTAGCCTGCTCTAACCAGTGATGGGTGACAGGATGGTGCAGGGACAGGCAACTGCAGATACCATTGACTGGGAACACAAAAGACACCAGAGTGGCCAGCCAGTACCACCCATATGGTGCTCACAGGCTAAGAGAGTTCCTAGCAGGACTCTGGGCTGAATCAGAGGAAAATATTTTCAACTTTTGCTTAAATTCTGGTGACAAATTCAATGTTCTAATCCATAATACTGACCCCACTCCTTGGTGTAACATTTGCTAAGTAACAGTCTACTTATCTAAAATGTGCACTGAAGATCAGCCTTGACACAGAGTAAAACAATAGACATCATCAGCACTATTTGCTGAAAAATACCTTGTCAGTAAAAATGTAGCATTTTTCAGTGGCTTTACAAACACTGGAAAAGGATGCAGAGCAAGAAATGTTGCACTCATAATTGTACAAATAAAGAAACAAAGGAGTAAATATTTGTTCCAAGTGCTCAGACAAACAAGAGCTGAAGGAAGATTCTGATGTGATGAAGGACCAGAATTGTGTGGTTGTGAAACCAATGAACAATAGCAACCCTGCCCTTTGCATCCTACACAACAGATACACTGCACTGGCTCTCCCAGAGTCTCCTGAAGGAAATCACTGCACCTTCATGCACAGCAGGTACTCACCCAGTCTTAGGGGCTGGATTACGGGAGAGCTGGATACACAGGAGAAAAAGGACTGGAACAGTCCTGGAACTTGCCCTTCTGCAAGTTCTTTCCCTTCTCCTGGAGCCTTTAACAGCACATCTAAAAAGTCTTGGGCTTTACTTTGAGATTTGGGAACTTGCACAGAGGCTGAGAAACAACCTGGCCTGCCTTGGACTGCAGGATTCCACATCGGAAACTGGTTAGAGTACAAGCATTTCTGCATCCCACTCCTCTGCTTAGATGAGCAGCCCACGCCTCTATAAATCACCCAGAGGCGCTCAAGTTACTGCAGCTTTGTGTGTGTGCAGTAAATCACAGAGTGTGCTGAGGGAGACCCATCTGCCTGCTGGCTGCCGGGGCACTGAGCAGGGCTGATGCTGCTGTGCTGGCTGAGCTGCCACCATGCCCCTGCTGGTTTAGAGCAGGGCTGGAGTCTTCTGGGACAACACAGAGTTGCTTTTTCCTTGTCTATTCTTAAACATGCATTCCAGCTATCTTTCCATCTGTTATGAAACACTCAGGATAAGATCACTGAGGAACCTGTAGCAAGACAACTCTGACAATTTCTGGATGCTGCAGATCTTTTGGCACTTATCTCTTCAATTACTGCCTTGAATATGCAATAGAAACGACATTTTCCCACTCCTCTGTAGTTACTACACTCTCCTCGGTGGGTGTTCCCAGCCCCTGAAACTCCTGTCTGCTCCATTATCAAGCATTCTGATGTGCTGCTGACTGCTCTGTTCTTTATCCTCTCAGCCCTTTTTGACCCCCTTGGTTCTCTATGGGGCAGCCAAGGTGGCTTCAGTAAAACAGTGAGCTCCTGTTTCTGACAGTTTGCTGCCTGAGCAAATCAAGTGCAACATCTCCCAAGAAATTGATCTCACTAAGTGTCTCCACTTGTATTGGAACTGAGAATATTGTTTTATTCTCTGTAACCACAAATGCTTTGAGACTTGCCTAATTGAGATGCTACAGCTCCTTTTCTGCAGGGATTTTAGCAATGGAAATCACCAGAGGCAATCTTGACTTTAGGCAGGCATGTTTTCTCTCTTCTTCGGAAATTGCTTTATCCAAAAGGGCCCAGAATTTTTGGCTTTCAGGAAGTGAAGGCAAGAGCAGTGAGAGAGATCTCAGTGACACAGTGAGGAATTTGCTTGTTTTGTTACTGTGATGGCATGGCTGGATTTTTATTAGTTGCAATGTCTTGCCTGGCTCTGCATAGAACAAAGTCTGAGTAATATGGGACAGAAATGCTTCTGGGGCACTGGAGCATAATTATAAGATGCTTATGGTCATCTTATAATTACAATTAATGTAGTTCATCTATTATTTAACTTTATCTTTTGTTTTTCTGCTAAAACAGCAAGAATGAACTAAGCCAATAAACTGTTAAAAATGTGTGTATTTATATTGATGTTGCTGCTCTTTCTGCTTTAAACAACTGGCTACATTTTGTTCTTAATTATGAATTAAAGGATTTGTATGCACGTGTCTACATTGGAGACCCCCAAGTGATTCTGAGATGAGGGTGAACTGAGGTTTTTCAGCCAGTTGAACTGAAATTACTTACCACTTGAACAGCATCTGCAACAGCGTAAGGCACGGAAGCAATTTTTCTTTTGTAAGAAGATGAAAAAGAAATAAAGAAGGAGTCAAAGAGTAAGCAGGCTGAATGGGCCATTAGCACCAAACTCTAAAGATGTAGAAGTCAAATAGGATAGAAAAGCCCCATAAATTTTTACAACTCCTCAGAGAAAAACACTGTGATTATTAAAACATGAAACCTTGCTTTTCTAAAATGCTTAAAAGATTAATATAGAAATGTCATACTGTGGCTGCTGGAGGGATTATCCTTAATGGGAATGTTAGAAGTTATTTTAATGTAAAGCAAACATAGCCACCAAAGAAAGATCAAAAGTGGAACAAATTCAAGGCTCTTAGTTTCAGGAAAATGAAGTTTGTCAAGAAACTATTTCTACTCCGTTAATTAGAATGAGTAAATTCTCCATAAATACTGTATATATATGACATAGAAAGTGATGACCTCACCTAATTAGTCATTACCTAATCCAATCACTAGCACAAGAACAAGTCTTAGGTCTCTTTTATGAAAAATTTTGTTCCCTTTTAGGCTTGAGAAAAAGTATATTTTTGCTAGTGCACATTTTTGTGAGGTCATGTGCATGTACCCAAATAGCTTTGATGATAATCCACCATCCATGGGCAGGGAACCTTGGTCACATGGCACAGTGAGCTCCCAGAGTTTGTGGTCTTTTCCATGCAAGAGCAAATTCAGTGACTTTTTGTTTTCTTTTCAATCTAACATTATTACTTTTTTTAAAATTTAAACTGACCACAGAGCAGCACACTCTCTATGCTTTGGTCTCTATGTAAGCCTCTGAAGTCCAAATAAAAACTACAGTGTTGCTAATTTAGAGCAAAAAAAATGTCATGTTTTCTTTGCTGTTCAGGACAGCACTTAATTTGCTGTCTGTCCTAGTTTGGGGAATGCTGCCATCAAACACCTGATTCCTTTAGACCCAGTTAGCAGTGCCAGACTATCAATTCCAGGAGCAGTAATTGCTTTACAAATTGTGCCACCATCGACTTGTTTTTTCCTCCAACACGAGGCACAAAACCACACTAGAACACGCAGCAGTGCTCACACATTGCTGTCCTTGTTCCCCTGTAAAAGGGTTGGACTTGCAGAACACAGTTTCCTTTAACAGTTATTTCCAAAAAGATCCATCATGCCAGTACTCAGCCCCAGCCTGCTGGCTTTGCTAAAAAACTTTCCCAGAAAGTAAGAAAGTGCTAAATCATTCTGTGCAGTGTGAAAATTCACTTGTTCAAATGTTAATATCATATATGACAGCAAGGTTTTACAGGTGATAAGAATTTTTTTTTTTTAATAATTGCCAATATTTACAGGGAAGTTTTTTTCAAAAAAACCCCTGCTGCCTCTTTCCCTTGTCTTATCCTGGACATAAAAATAAATATCACAGAAATTATTGTTATTTTTTTTTACTTGCTTGCAGCCCTGCAAGCAGCCAGCCCTCATTTTGCTGTTCAGACAAGGTACCACCACCATGTCCAGGTGACCAATTACCAGTCAACAGAAATTTTGCTTCAAGCTGGAATCTGTTTTTTAAGAGCTCAGCAAGCACCAGAGAGCCATGACAGGAAGGTGCTGCAGTGCCTGAGGTGTGGTGAGGACTCAGAGCATGGAAGGAAGGTCTTAGTTGAAATACAAGAATTTATTTAATTGTCAGGATTTACCAAACTCTTAGCAGTTTTTGTTGGAAGATGCTAAAATGTGTCCCAGAATATCAGTTGTAGACCTGTTGAAACAGGAGTCAGAATTTACAGAACCAAATATTTCACTTATAACATAAGACAAATTTCTATTACTTATACACCAGAATTGTACCTAGCAACTCCTCTTAGAATTACTTTCACTTTCTTGCAATTCTTTTTAAAATATGAGAGTGTAGTTGGTATCTAGCTGCTTTTCTCAGATAGCCTCAGGAAATGTGCTGTTAAGATAAAATGAAAATGCCATAACTTCCTCACTTTAAGCAACCAAATCCATGAGTATTTTCCTCACCAATCTGGTGCCACAAAGACAAAAGCAATCCATTTATTTTGTTATGAGCCATAGGCTACAAAGCACATTGTACAGGTGAAGTGGCTGTGACAAAACACTGAAGCTGCATTGAGCAAGTGTGCACCATCCTAAAACACAGGGCTGTCATTCTTGCTTCCCTGGTGTCCCTTTAATTTGCAGTCATGTAGAATAGCAGAAGAAAAACAATTAGCATGTTCTACTCCCTCATTAAAATATGATTACTTGATGATGATGATGGTATGAAATGCAGGGTAAGAGCCATTGCACAGGAGCTCAGGATTTGCAGCCTTGCCTTGCAGAGCTTGTGCTCATTCTTACACATCAGTGCTCAATGTCAAATGCACAGCTACAGTAGAAGCTTGGACAGAGAACTTGGTTTACAGGGTTATGGGGTCCTACCTGTGAACATCTTCCTTCTTCAGTTGCATTCAGTGTTCAGTACTCATTAGCTTCCTGCCTCCTCTCACCCCACACTGTTTCCAAAAGCACCCACTGCACTCCTTTTCATGACTGACTTGTTAGCTGGGCACTGGGCTGACAGAGCTGAATGAGGACATTTTCTGGTTCCAAGGTGCCAAATGCAGTTGACAATGCAGGGATCCTGTGCTGCCCCACTAATGAGCTGCAGGCCTGATGGAGAGGGTGGGCATGGAGGGGACAGGACAGGGCTGCAGTTTGTTCAGAAAGAATCATAATTCTCTTCAAATCAGTTCTAGCAGGGGCAGCCACAGAGCCTGTGTTCCACTCTCTTACCTGCTTAAACCTTGTCCGGCCTGCTGACACTGCCAGAAAGACGAAGTGCCATTTGTCCATGGTTTGGTTTTTTTTATGTGAACAGGAACCTGGTGGATTTCATGTCATTTCATGCAGCAACTCCAAATCTGTGGATTGAAAACTTCCAGTCACTTCCAAACGGAACATTTCAATGTTTAATGTGTGCAAACAACCTGTGTGTATGATGGTACCTGTGTATTGTATCTAGCACCCATTTCTGCATTCTGCCTCAACACCCATGGCACTGAATCTTCTTGAAACTGGACCATGACACACTGAGTGTGTTATATTTCTCCATGTCACTTTGCCAAATGAGCTATCCCCCTAATAATGTTGGTATTCTTTTTTTTTTTTTTTTTTCTGGTGTCTTCTGATTTTATTAGTTCTTAGCTTGACACCCAAGACCTGGGTGTGCAGATGCCACTTAATATCAAAAAGGGGGCTACTGTATCCATTTATTATGCAGAAACTCAGCAACTTGGATACAGAAGTAAAATAAGGTGTTGAACAGGATGGGATTCCTGCTAGTCCAGAACTGACAGCCAAAGCAAGGATATTAAAAGAATAATAAAAAACTGGGCCCTGAAATTTCCAGTTTAATTTGTGAATTGTGCAGACCTCAGCCACATGTATCCTCAGTGTGTGGCAACTTTGCACTTGGAAAAATGACTTCTCCATAAAAGAGTTTCATTCTGCAAGTATAGGCAAGTGGCAGTGTATTGGTGTGGGAGGGAGAGGGATGAAGCAGGACCCCATTGGGGATTGATCTGACAATGGCAACAAAATGGGAGTCTCTTGTACAGTGTTCTATCAATCCATGAGGTAGATAGTCATTAGGAACCAGACTGGACCTGAAGGACTATTTTAAAGAAATTAAATTGGATGAAATTTCCCAGCAATTGTGCACACCCCAAATACCACCTGCTGGAACTGGACCTCATGGATTTGCCATTGCTGCTTTAGAAACACACATGGCTGTGCTCTGGCTGCTTGACATGCAAAAACTGGTGCAGGGTGTACTGTAATTGTGGGAAGAGGATTTATTCCACCAGCAGGATTTGTGCACAACACACAGTTAGTGTCTGGTGATCAGAGTATTCACTAGCAGAGTGCATGCAGCAAGAATGAAATGCATCTTACAGCCATCCCTTTATATTAAAGCTGTAGCACACTGTGTTTGGATGCAAGCCCAGGCACGGTTCTGTGTAAGATCTTGTTTACCCTTTCATCCTGAGCTTCCTGCAAACTGCTGCTTTCTCACTTTCCTCTCGTTTTCAGTTTTACATGGGGATGGTGAGGCAGGTTTCTGAAAACACAGTGGCAAATCAGTGACCTCACAGTGTGCTGTAAATGCCAGGAACCCTGTGGAGAATACAAACACAATTAACCATGTAAAGTGAAATATAAGAGAGGAACCTGCAGATATACAGCAAGGGAGTTGGCAAGCTGTAAAATAGGGACTTGGGAAAAGTCATGAAAAGGGAGAAATTCCTCATTTTCTTGCTCACATCTTTTCATCAAGAAGCAGAGTGGCATGGTTAGGATGCAGAATAGCGCAGAGGGCTGAAAAATTATGGCAGCAGCTTCCAGGCTGCTCCCAGGCCCCAGTGCAGAATGCCTTGCCAGGCTCTGCAACGGTGCAGCTCAGCACCACAAAGCACAGCACAGCTCAGCTCAATATTGGCACAGCACAGCTCAGCACAGCGCTGCTCAGTGTTAGCATAGCTGTAGCACAGCTCAGCAGAGCCCAGCACAGCCCAGCACAGCCCAGCTCAGCACAGCACAGCTCAGTGTTAGCATAGCTGTAGCACAGCTCAGCACAGCTCAGCACAGCTCAGCACAGCTCAGCACAGCCCAGCACAGCCCAGCCCAGCCCAGCCCAGCCCAGCACAGCACAGCACAGCCCAGCACAGCACAGCCCAGCACAGCACGGCTCAGCCCAGCACGGCTCAGCCCAGCACAGCAGTCTCCTGACATCTTGTGGCTTGGCCGCAGAGCACAGCCATCCCTTCCCCCACGTCCCCAGGCGCGGTGTCAGCTGGGGCTGACCTTGGCATTAACGGCAGCCGCTGGAGAGCCGTATATATCCCTGCATTCCTCGCACAAATACAGGGCCACTGCTGTTCCCTCCTGGGCCAGAATGAAGGAGGTGGGTGAGACTGTTTCCCCCAGCACTTGTGCATGAGGTTTACTCAGATTTACACCAAAGAGGCACCTAAATTTGCATCTAACACAGATGAAGTCTACCTAAACTGGATCCCAGATTCTATATCTGTCATTAACTGGTGAAACAAAACCCAGATCTGAACATCCCAATTTTGGTACAATCTTCCCAGCTCCACCAGCTCACTGATGCAATCAGGTCTGCTGATCAGAATTGTTCATTTCTTTTGGTTGCAGTGACCCAGCTTCAATGCCAGTCATGCATGGTCTCTTGAGGGAAGGATAGGAATTTTAAGTATTTAATAAGGTGCATTTATTTTTAGATACTGATTACATTTTTTAAAAAGCATGGGTATCCAGAATGTTAGATTTATACACATACAGAAACCCACACAATGCAGTCCTAGCCTCCATTGTCTAAAAATATAGCTGGCTCTGGAAATATTAATGGTAAAGTCTTTTGTCTCCTCTAAGGAACTGAGACTGGCTGGTATTTGCCAAAGTTACTCAGTTTTAGAACTGGCAAAATGATGAATACTCTGAATTGTGTAAGCAGAGAAATCAAGTAATTTTCCTGGTGTTGGTCCCAATGAATCTCCTCTGGGTTACTCATTACACCAGGCTCTTACTCTGGGCTTGGTTTGCAGTGGGAGGGCAGAGGACAGCCAGAGCTGGGGCTGGAGCTTTTGAACACCAGGGCTGGGACTGGTGAAAGCTCAGGCTGGAGTTATAGAGCTGTTGAGTGATGAGGAAGGAGGAGGAAATGAACTTCTCCGCTATTTTTGCAAGTGTCTTTCACACATTTTATTGTACAGATTGGCAAAATGTGGTGCTGAGGGAAAGACACACA
The DNA here is from genome assembly GCF_047830755.1 of Zonotrichia albicollis. Lineage (NCBI taxonomy): Eukaryota > Metazoa > Chordata > Aves > Passeriformes > Passerellidae > Zonotrichia > Zonotrichia albicollis. The sequence continues at coordinate 8,301,936 of NC_133836.1, read as the reverse complement.
GCCAGGACTGATCACTGGTTCCTGGCAGCCCTGGGTGGAGGAGTTGCTTCCCCACCCTGCTCCCTTCCCTCCTCTAGGAACCACGGTTCAAAGAGGGAAGGAAATGACATGGAAAAGGGAGAGAGGGCTCACGCTGATGTGGAGCCCTGGGGGGAAACCTGTGGCCAGCATTAGGACTTGAGAAAGATTATCAGCACTTTCCAAGATGCTTTGCAGGAAATCCATGGAGAAGGTAGCATGGTCAGTTTGTAAGAACTCATCCCCATTCCCATTCTCCTCCATTCTTTTACAGTTTGGAAGTTAACCTCTGGGGACACCCTCGTGCAGACATGGCAGCAGAAGACAGGGCAGTGTGGCTGGGAAGCACTGAGAGAAGCTGAAATTTCCTCTTCCCTCATGTCTGTGGGATTTCCAGCACATCTGCATCACTGGGAGGTGGGAACAGCAGTTTGGGTACCACTGCAGCCTCCCCTTCACCATTTGGATACACACAATTCCAGCAAGGGCTCTTATGGGAAAGCCAAGGAGTTAAAAAACTTCAGCTGGCCAGTTTGAGTTTGAAAAAGTGTGGAATGGAGGAAGTGGCACTAACACAAGAGGTTTCTCCCAGTTCTTTCAATTATTCAATGTACTTAAAGGTTGTAATTTAAGAAAGATCCAAAGGAGTAAACATTCACACACTTCATACAATGCCTTTGAATGTGTCACAGTCTTGGCTGAAAACAGAAACTGAGCTAATGGGCAGATGCTGTGCTCTGTGATGAAAGTTGCACTAAGGTTTTATAAGATAAATTGCCTCTGACTTCATGTTACCCACACGACAATTATGGTTACTGCAGCAGTGACAGCAGGACAGACAGACCATGTCCAGTTCAGCTCTGTCAGTCCCTTTGTAAAAGGCTGCTGCAAGCAGACAATTGGCTATTTGTGGCTTGTGGCTCCTCTCTCAAGAGAAGTTATAAACTGAAAGTGATACTAAATGTTATACAAGGGGGACGCAATGCACAAAAATTGAAGGAATTAAAATTATTTTTAAAAAGACCTACTAAAAAAAAGTAATTATATGAAAATGTGTGTGTATTCACACATCCACATGCAAAGCCACACTTATGGGAAAGCATGTTTCATTGAAATTTCCAAAGAAATTGCATTTTTGAAAATATATATTCAACGTTCCATTGCTGCAAACCAAAGTCATCTGTTTATCTTGACAGCTACAGAGGGTGAAGGCAGCTGCAATTTGAGCCTCTCTGCACTGGCCAGCTGGTAGCTTAAAGCCAGCAAACCAGGGGGAGGTGAATTATCCCCACTGGCTGGGCTCAGAAGTGCTCACTGTACAGGACAGCTCTGGAATTGTGAGGGTTATGATTCTCCTAGGAACTGCTGGGCTAATATTGTTTTCTATTTTCTTAAGGCCAAATGGTGCCTGGAAGCTCAGCATCAGGCAACATCCAGCACCACACACTGGCTCAGGGCCACCAGTACAGAAACAAAAGCATCACTTGCTTTTTCCATGCTTGCCATTTGTTTGTCTCAGTTGGTTTTGAATCACTGTAACTGTCAGGGTGCTGCACGTGGTATTCACTTACAAACACCAGGAGTATGGGATCACTGCTAGGAACTAGAAACACCAAGCAGATCAGGTCTAACTCCTCAGAGTATCTTTGGAGGATGCCCTACTCCTGATGTGTATCTGGGAGAGAGAAGTGTTACCTTGCCTCAGCAGCTGCCTCTGCAGGGCTGGCACAATGCTGTGGACAAGGGGCTTATTTGAATGGGCAGCAAGAAGAAAGAGAAGGAAAGGGAGGATGTGATTTATATCCATTTCATTATTTTCAGTGACAAAATGCTGCAAATAAGCTGGTTACAGCTGGATTTCTTGGGTGAGCCCAAAGCCCAGTGTGTGTGTGTGGCTCCCAGATCACCCCATGTGACACCTGGGGGTGGGAGCCCTCACATCAGCACACCCTTACAGCAACGTGCAGCCTGTTTGTCACCACTCTGAACTGGCTGGAGTGCTTTCTTTATTCATCCTTTTTCTGCACACAGGTTTTGTGATTTCCAAATCACAACGTAAAATCTCTTAACAAGCCATGTGGAAAAGCAATGTTGAATATATAAGCATGCAGCGTGTCTGGAAGCATTGCCATATTTTTCTCTGAAGAATTTGTTTAGGTTACATAAAATAAATAGACAGGAACCCTTGGGCTTTCATTTGGTGGTTCTCCTTCTGTTCTGCTTGGCTTCTCCGCTTTCAATAGATCCCAAGGTCAGGCTGTTATTTGTTGCTAGGCCAAAGTGGCAACCTCCCACCCTAACAATGCTGCTATCTTCATATCATCTGAGCTATGGGGGCCACATTGTGATGCTTTGGCAGTGTTGCTAGGGAGGTTGCTAGGTTAGACTGATGTCACTATGTGGGTTATAAATTGCCTTTACCCTGCTGGCCTTAACTTGGCCCCTAACACAATGATCTAGTAGATGGCATCAAAGTGCTCAGAAGAGACATTGGAGCAACATCTTCAGATCCTGAACTTGGCAGCAAACACATGTTGGAGCCATTCAGTAATCTAGAGATTGCTGAATCTAGAGAAGAATTTAAATCTAGAGAAGAAACTAAACAGTTGTATGAAATGCATTCCTTCATGTCCAGAAATTAACAACATTCATGCAAAATACCCAGTTTCTACCCACATGCATGTGCTAAACCCAGGGCTTTACGTTAATGCAGGCTGTGTGCCATCTACATTACCCCTGTTATGAAGAGGAAAGAAGTTTTATGATGGCAAAAGTGAGACCTGAGGAAACAAGGTAAGGGAACTGAGAATTTCCCAGCTTTGAGTACTATGTGTCACAATTGGAACTCTACTAAAATGTGCCACCAATGCCTTTAATACCAGGAAAATACCATTTCACATTGTCAGGTTACTTACATGTTCCTAGTTTGTGACCTCAAGGGATGTTTTAATCTTGCTTGTTACAAAAAATAACAATAGCTGAAGAATCATTTTAATTTATTTTTCAACATATTAACATATCAAATTTTAAAATTCCATGTTCTGCAGAATATAGGTGTGTGTTTGTGTGCACATGTGTGTACTCATGTGTACATTTCATTTGTTTTGAAAAGGAATAAATAAAATTAGATAAACATGCATGCCCTTCAGAGCTGTTCCGCTTTAATAAGTAAATACTTAATTAGACAGGCTTTTCTTTATGCATGATGTCTTGATATGCAAGGCTTTAACTGCACACCTCTCGTCAGCCTTAATGAAATTTATGTGGCTAAATCCCCATGCATTGTGTTGAATATACACCTTAGTATATTTGTAATTAATTTTTAAAGACTGCAGACCAGAGCAGAGCTCCTACAGTGCCGTGTGAATCCATAGGGTGTATACATATTTATAAATGTTTTAAAAATGCATATTATATTTCACCCACAGAGCATAACATCTCTGCTGGCTGGAAACATGTATTAAGAAGGTTACAAAAATCCAGAGGAAATGTCTTTGAAAAATAGTTAATACACATGGGCTACAGCTGCCTTTTAAAGATTAATTTCTTGGCCATTTACAATGTGGTTTTTATTATCAAAAGCCAATGGACCATATTACCAAAATCTTGCTTTGTAAATTCCTTTTGTGCTTCTTGGGCCTGTTCTGTTCCAGAGAATTTGGTCCTTTCCTTGGCAGACTGACACTGTTGTTCACTCAGAGCTGGGCCTGGGGTGCCCCAGCTTAGGGCACGTCCTGCTTGGTGTCACTGGAGGAAGCAGCACTCCTTGTGTTGTCCTGAACAGTTAAGGGGAGGAAAAAGATGGAGATCTGAGTCTTTGTTTAAAATGTGGTTTGCAAGGCTGCAAACATAACTTTGCAGAGTCATACATATGGGTGTAGATATTTGCATGCATTAAATATGTGGAAGAGTTTAGAGAGCTGGAATCATACTTTTAAAAATGTGGTCTTATTGAAGCTGCACTAGTTCTAACTGGATTATTATAATTTCTTGCAGTTGTTGATCCCCTATAGCATTTGAAAATGAACTAAAGACTGTATCAAACCCACTTACTGCTTATTCTCTATCTTCTTTTTCCTTTTCCTGGCCTTCCCCTTTTTTTCTCTCAAGGCTTCCAGAGTTTAGCTTAGTGCCATGTAGTTCTCCTTTTCAATATGGATCTGGGCAGAATGTAAAAGCACACACCTCTGCACACAGCAAATCTGCCCTGTCTCTGTTTCAGCCTCTACACAGCAACATTTCTTATACACAAACAATTCAGGCTCTCTACACTTCCTCAGATCCAAAATCAGACCTTTTCAGGCTCCTCTTAGACCCATAAAAAACAAGGGTGGGAGTGGAGAGGGAGAATGAAGCCAGTAACTGTTAAATCCTGCCAAGTAGAAGCCCAGGGAAGAGAAAAGAAACTGTAGGTTCAGAGCTGTATTAAGCACAATAAATTGTCCTTACCCCTTAGCAAGCCACGAGAGGATGGACAGAGAGCTGGGGTGGGTCCCAGCCATGGGCCAGTGCCTTTCCCAGAGCACAGGCTTGTTCTCTGTGACCTTGGGCAAATCATTTAACCTCTCTCCATATCACTGTTCTGTTTCTGAAATGAAAATAAACGGCAGTAATGCACCAGGAAAGCTAAATGTGCTGGTGATTACAAGGGGCTCAGATGAGGATGAAGGTGAGATAAATACTTCAGACAGATTAAAAAAAATCCTTCCTCAACTCTAGTGAAATCTTCAAACATTAAACTCAGCTTCTTGGTATGATAGACAGGATGTGTCCCTCAATAAACAGGATGGCTTGCATTTTATCATTGCAGTGAAGTAGATGAGGTTTTCCAGGGCACTTTTGTTCTTATTCCTCTGGTGGCACTCAGAGTGACATTTCCATATTTGCAGCACTGGTGTGCAGGGCACTCCAAGGTGACTTATTTCAGTAGAGAATTCCCTCCCTGACTGGACCCATTTGTTTAGGTCTTTGTCTGGTCATACAGTGTCTGCATTAACATTGAAGTATTCATTTCTTGGAAAGTGTTAAAATCTAATATGTAAATGTTGATTTTTATTTTTTTTTTAATGTGCTCCTGGGGCTTTTTCATCTCTGCCAGAATTAAGTGCAAAGGGAATTTTTACAGCCAACTTGTAAATTCCTGACAAGAGGAGTTTATAATAGCAGTGTTGACATAACCTTACCTACAGTGACAACTGAAGCAGGTTTGTTAGGGAAGCAGCAAATAATTTCCTTGCAGGAAGGCAGGAATTGGGCATAGAAGGTGAGGCAGCTAAATTTTTTTTCCCTGAGAATCCCCGGAGGCTATTGTGTGAGACAGCACGTGAAATGAAGCTGAAGCAAATCACATAGCAGGCAGAAGAAACACTCTGGAATTTGCTCATTTTCATGAAGAAGGTGCAGTTATCCTCTTATAATTTTTTTTACAGGCTGTGTTTCTCCCCCCAGAGGTAATCATGAAGGTCTTACAGCATGTCAGTGCTTGCTTTTAGCCTTACAGCTCTCTCTTATTTCTTTCTTTCTCCCTGAACACCTAAGGCAGTCAGGAATGAACTCTGGTGCCTCAACTCCATGCCTTCAACAGGAGCAGGAACCAGCCCTTTGTTTGCAATCCGTCTGTCTCTTAGAAGTAATAATTTTTTTAAAAGCCACTAAATCTTATTTCCTTGAGTCACCTGCAAGAATTCAAAACCTGAGAATTTAACCACCCAGCAATAGATGGACAAGCCTTTGAGCAGCCAGGCTGAGCCACAATGAACATTGCTGTCACTTAAACAAGAACAAAACCTACTGATAGAAAGAGGTGATTTTAACTTTAACCTGAAGCCAAAGGAGCATATGGAGAGTTGATTCTTAGGGCCTTTATTTCCCCAAAGTCAGATGAGTTTTTTTTAATACCTGACACTTCTCTCCTGGACAAGGGGAAGAGAAGTTTTTCAACTCTTCTCACAGGTATAAAATCAAGCTGTATTCAGAAGTAAAAGTGCCTCTCCACTTTCCTACACCCCTCTACTGACTGTAAAGTTCGATGAATCTTTGGGATTACCTCTAAATGGTATCCTCTTTCCCAAAAGGTTTAACAAAATCTTTCTTGCACTTTTGCTGTGATGTTTATGTGTGGAGGCAGTGCCCATTGGCAAGGGGCAGCAAGATTTACTGTGAGCTGGCACAGCACAGAGCCTGGGTGCTGGGAAGAAGGGGCAATGCCTGACTCCCTCACTGCTCAGCCTCTGCCCTCCCCTGGCATGTTTGGCAAAATCCTGAACTTTCCTGGAAAGGTGAAAGGTCAAGGGACAGAGCATTCAACACAGACTAAATAAAATAAGCAGTTGAAAGCCAAGAAAAGGACAGCTCTGAAATGGGAAAGCCAGAACTAAACCCCCTCAGTATTTCTGAATTACCCTGGGACAGTTGTGGCCCACAGAGTGTGCAGTCAAAGCACAGGAGCTGCTGCTGAGGGCAGGGGGGACTGAGCAGCACTGCTCAATGCATTCTGTGAGTGCTGATGGATTTTTAAACCTCCTTTTCACTGCAGTGTGGTTGGAAGGGCAACATGAGCTGCTCTGGCAGGATGGCAGCAACAGGGGAAGATCACCCGGTAAGCGACCGGTTTGCACAAAATGTAAAGAAAAGAAAAGTCTGCAGATTGTGCATTTGCCTTCTCCCTTCCCGTTAAAACAATAATTTTTTGCCCCTCCCCATATTCTTTTGTTTTAATACATGTTGAAATACAAACCCTAGCTCTTAGACACTGCCAGAAAACCTGGCGGAAACGCTGCACTCAGAGCCGTGGCCATGAGCTGGAGGATATGGAAAACTATCACTTTTTCCCTGGCAAACCAAACTCTCATCGGGGAAGCAAGGCGCCAGCGAATGTGTCTGCTTTTTCCCCAGAAAGTTCAGGATTTTCTGTCAGGATTTCCGCTCTGGATGCCCCTGTGTGTGTGAAAGGATCTCTCTGGAGCGAGATCCCGCAGCGGCTTTGCCCGGGGAGAGCCTCTGCAGGCGCTGGTTCAGCAGTGCCCTCTGCTGGGTTCCGCTCGGTGGCCGCGGGGCGAGCTCGGTGAGTGGCCCCAGTGTGCCCTCAGCACCGCCGAGCCCTGGGCCAGGCCACCGTGGGCTCCATCTCCTCGGTGGAGGTGGCTTTGCTGTGTGCTCCATCTCCTCGGTGAAGGTGGGTTTGCTGTGTGCTCCATCTCCTCGGTGGAGGTGGGTTTGTTCTGTGCTCCATCTCCTCAGTGGAGGTGGCTTTGCTGTGTGCTCCATCTCCTCGGTGGAGGTGGGTTTGTTCTGTGCTCCATCTCCTCAGTGGAGGTGGCTTTGCTGTGTGCTCCATCTCCTCGGTGGAGGTGGGTTTGCTGTGTGCTCCATCTCCTCGGTGGAGGTGGCTTTGCTCTGTGCTCCATCTCCTCGGTGGAGGTGGCTTTGCTCTGTGCTCCATCTCCTCGGTGGAGGTGGCTTTGCTCTGTGCTCCATCTCCTCGGTGGAGGTGGCTTTGCTCTGTGTTGCATCTCTACAATGAAGATGGGTTTGGCTGTGTGCTCCCTCTCCTCAGTGGAGAGGGAGCTTTGCTGTGTCCTCTCACCTCCCACACTTCAAACAGAGCACGCTGCCCCGCCTGCATTCAAGGCTGAGCAATGTCTGGGTGATATTTACACACACTTAGCCCCAGGTCCCTCGCTTTCACTAAAGGATATGATGTGGAGAGTAGATTTATACCAAAAATGAAATGAACAAGGGGCAGAGGCTATTGGAGATAAGTAGGTATTAGGACTGTGTTTTCCATCTCGTGTTCCAAAATGAGGGTAGTGACACAAAGCATTGTCAGCAACAAATTGGCAACTTCCAGCACTGCTGTTTTGTTCTGTGCTTATGGCACTATTGGGACAGATTTCTCCAAATAATCTTTTGAATTTTGAAAGGATCTGCCTCTACAGACAGCTGCTGTGTTATCTGTATCAGGATGCAGAGCTGGCTGTTACCCAGAAGTATTCTCCTTTTTCTATTTTCCTTCTTTTTTTACATTTCCCTAAAACTGTCTTCCATACCAAGCTGACATGCCAGCAGTGTGTGAAGGAAAAGCTTAGGTGGCAGTTCTGGGTTTGTCAGGGGATGATGAGGCATCCCCTTGCTAGAGGCTTTCCAGATGAGATAAAGACTCAAAAATCCTTCACTGAGGAAAATGTAGATGTTTTAGCCTAGCTCAGAGCAGGATGGGCAACCACATGACCTCTTCCAGATCTCTGTTATGAGGCATAGGAACTTTTTATGGCAAAGACTTTCATCTTCTGTCCAGGCACTCACTTTCATGAAACATGTGGGAACTTAATAGCTTTGAAACATTTTCCTAGAAATTTGCCATCCAATTGAAACATTACTGGGACAAGAATAGGCAGACAAAATCACTGTACAGTCATTTTTCTTGGAAGCCAAATACTGAGGGGTTGTTGCAGGTTTGATTTAAATAAGGACAGGAACTCTGCAGTCTTGTGGCTGTGAGTGTGTCATATGCTTTGGCATGTTGTACCTGTTGGTAAAAGGGAGGAGGGAGTCTGAAATGTTCCTGGCATTTCCTGGTAATTCTGTGTTAAATTCTTTCATGAGAGTTTTCATAAGCTGCAGTTTATGGTAAGGCCAGCACAGGCTGGGTCTTCTTCTTCAGCCTTTTTACCTTTCCCACAAATCAAACCTGTCTCCAATTCTTCTTCCCACCTCTGCACATGTGTTCACTCTTTCTGTGACCCCAAAAGCCATTGGGAAGGAAGTGATGGGAACAGAGTGGCAACGGAGGCCTGGGAAGGCATGCAGGTGATGTCAGGGGTGTGTGAAGAGATGGAATTAGGAAAAAAATGGGAAGGAGGAGGGAGAAATGAAGGAATGCAAAAGGAATTAATGAAAATCATTGCTTGTGGAACTGGCATTTGACTGGAAGGATGAGGCACCAAGGTCTGTAGGGAAGGTAGCTCCAAGAGCTGGGCAGTTCTGTCAGAGGCTGTGCTCTTTGCTTATACAGAGGAAAAAAGAAGGCTGAGTTCTGCCCAGATGTGATCACTGATCCCCTTTTGGTTCTTGGCAAGCTACTTCAGCCTCTCCACATCTCTTCATTGTGTAAAATGAAGACAGTGCAGCTACACAGATAGGAATGAGAGCAGAGTCTTTTCCAGAGTGATGACAAATCATGGAACCATAAGCCTGGCAGAGGCCCCAAGAGATTGTCTAGTCTGGCAGTCATCAAGTTTTTTAATCAAAGGACTGCCCTGGAATATTTTTTAAAAACTGTTCCATTGCACAATGCCAGCAATGGTTTGAATCTAAAAGTAACCAAAAATTGTATGTTATTCTCTAAATTGAAGAAAGGCCCACATTGAGCAAAAGTTTTCAAAAAAGCAATTAAAGCCAGATCTGCTTATACTTTAAAATAGGCACAAGTCCCTTTGTTCTGATTAGTTTTATCCTGACATCACTTATTTTCATAGATGCTTATAAATGCTTTCTTTGCTAGTTAGCCCAGCTTTGTTGAAGTGTAATGGAACCAGTGCACAAACTGGAAGTGTCCCACTCAGTGTGGGTCTCAGGTTGCAGGAACTCTGCTGCAATGGGGTTACTTAGAGATGTCCCAGCAACACTGCCAACTCCATCCTGATTCCAAACATTGCCCCCCTTATAAATCACCCCAACTATCCTGATGTTAGCATCATTTTTTTAATCCATTTTTTTGGAAGGTCATAGAAGTTCCTCCATCTGACCAAACCTGAAGTGCAAATATTGATAGCAATTATCACTCTGTACTTGAAACCTTAATGCTGTTACTGGGAGGAATAGTCAGAATGAAGCCATGTTAAGTCAGGGATGTAATTACACAAGAAAATACCAATCAAAAATCACACCTTTTCATAATTAACTCCTGTGTGCCTGAGGAGAGAATTGCATCCATCTCCCTCCCTTAGCTCAGTCTGTTGACATGTGCAGAGTCACACACCAGCACAGCTGCTCTGCAGGCAGCAGAGCACTGCCCCAGCTCAGTAATGAGGATGCTATGTGGTCATCTTCTTCACATTATGTGATTCATATCCTGTACATCCAGGAAGCACTGAGCACTTTATTAGAGCTGATGAATGTACTCCAACCACTCAAAACCAGTATATTCACAAGTGCACGTGGTACTGTGGTTTCACTCTGCTGGAGAGAACTGAGCAAGGTAAAGGAGTAAATAGACACTATCACTGTAAATAAGAGTTTCTGCAATCCTAGATGCTGGTAAAAGGTCTGTCTTTAAAGCAAGAAATGACCAGAGCTTTCTTTTGAATAGGATAAGACTGGATCTTCCTTTGGGAAAATAAAAAGTTCTGTGAGTTTGTCAAGTAAGCTCACAGAAGTTCACCAAGTTACCAAGTAGTTGGTAATGTTCAGGGTTCTAATCTGTATTTTAATCCCACTGAAACTTTAATTTGGTAGTCTGGGAATGGCAAGGAGAAGACTGAAAAAAGTGTAACTTTGAGTTACAGAGCATAAAACAAAACCTGAACTGTTTTGTTCAATTTAGTCCTGAGCTTCTTCCTGATGTGCCTCTGTCTTTCACAGCTGGAAGTACCATGCTTCTTTTGAAACATGAGTCCCAAGGATGTCCAGTTTGTGACACAAAGGGAGAGTATTGCAATTTAGATCACAAATGTTGTAAGATATTCCTCCTCTAGAAACATAGGACAAGAGTCCTTGTGCTTTCAGTTTTACAGGATTAGGTCTTAGTGACCAGAAGGAAAATGCAGTGATTTAAGTTTGCTGCAGCAAAAGGGAACAGAAAGTCTTAAGTGACAGAAAATTCCTGTAATTCAGGAAATATCATTTTATCACAGAGTAATAGAAATTGAGAGAAGTTACTGAAACTATGGCACAGAAGTATATGTATATTCTCTATCTGAACATTTCCCCCATCAGCACAGCAGACATCCTGTATGGAAACCACTTATTCCTTCACCTGGGTTTATTCCTATGTAAACTGTAAGATCCAAATCCTGAAGAAGGAAACGAGTTGTGAATTGTTGCTCATTTCTATGGTGTACATGAAAACTGGGGATGATTTTTCCTCTTCACAAGCCACTGCCAGCAGGGAGGGCTGGCTGGACAGAGAAATCTTGAGTTAGTGGGAAGCTGAGTGATCCTGATGTCCTACATGCCAGAATTCTGAACCTCATTCAGTTACACAGAAAAATCACCTTCTGATTATTCTTTTATGATTAGCTTGCTTTACTCCTTGTGTACACTTGATCTCCCACACCACCTTCTAATTGTATATCACATAGAGGAAAGCAATAATGTTTTGTCCACACAAACCAGCAACAAATTCCTTCTTGAAAGCTTAAATTAAGGATCAAGTATCCTAAGTGCTTCTTAAATCCACTGCCCTAGCTAAAAAAAAATATTTACACCAAGATTCATGGATATAATTTATCTCAAAAAAAAAAGTATTAAAAACCTAAACATGTCAGATGTGCATGTAAGCCAAGCCTCCCTTTGTGTGCTCCCAGAGGGTTCCCCCCCATGCCCACTCCCCCCCTGCTGCAGGAGATCCATTTTATGGATTCAAGGACAGCTCTCTCCACGAGAAGAAGGGACGTTGCCAAGATACCAGATGCGGTCCCATTCAAGACCACTCATAGGAGCAATTCAAGATGAAATCAAATTAGATGTGTTGGTTATACATAGTGCAGCCTGCTTGGGATACTAAATGACAGAGTTTGCCAATAATTAAGTGAAATCTCAGAGATGATGAGTCCCCAGAGCTCTCTAGGTTATGTCGGTCTAATTCTAAGTGTCATCATTATAGCAGCAGAGCAAAATACTCTGCATAGGCTACAGAGCTGGAATTTTCCTGTGGATATTAGCTTCTCACAGCCAGTGCAATGGGGCAGTACTGAGCTTCATTACATGTCTTCTGCTATTGCACTTCCTTAACCTTTCCCTGATATAAAGCTCCTGAAACCTGACTCCCACTTAATAATTGATAGTTTGCACTTACTATCCATAGCAATATTCATATTCAAAGCACTTTACAAAGAGCTCATTAATCTCTCTGAACCCCCTCCCTCTTGAGGTGTCCACTACAATTACCCTAATTTTGCAGAAAGGGAAACTGAGGCAGAAAGGTTGTGCCTTATCCTGGGGCTGGAGGACAGTGTGACAGCCAGCCCTGGTGCCCAGGATCCCACCTATGAGAGATCTGGCTGAACTTCTGATGGTAGGAAGCAGGTTGTTCTCAAATTTTATGTGGGAACAGAGGTGCAAGGAGGGTCTCTCCAGCCCTAGATAACCTCTCCAGGGAACTGCTGAGCATTCCCATTGCCTGCAGGCAGTGAGGAGCCAGAGCTGCCTGCTGCTGGGTGCTGTATCCTTCAAGAAATCCTCCTCAGATCTGCCTGGGTGGATCCTGCCCTGGGAGAAGGCTGGAAGACTATGGACAGGTGAAAAAGGTGCTATCTCTGAGTATATCGTGGCAAGGAAACTTGAGCTGCCTTGGCAGCCCTCACTGGGGACCATGGGGACAGAGCCCCTGAGCCCTGCTCGTGTCTGTCCCAGCCCCGTCCCCACAGGCCATCCCCCTGCCCAGGGACCACACTGGGCACACTTTGTGTGAGGACTCAGAGCATGAGACAGGCCAGGATCAGACCCAAGTGTTTCCAAAACATACTCCCAAGAAAAGCATCCTCCCCAGCCCTCTCACTGAGTCCTGATAGAATCACTTTACCAGGAGTTTTAGTGTTTTAGTGGTGCCCATTTCACTGTTAACCCCTGCTCTGATGCCAGAACATCACAATTGAGTTCAGAAGAGGAATTACTATTTCCAGTTTTGCAGGCATTCACTTCTGATCACTTAGAGTTGAAATCATGTGGCACTGAATTTGTGATTCAGAAAGATTGAACAGAAACCCTCCTGAAGAACAGGACCTGATTTTAAAAGAAATAACCTAAATATTAAAAATAAAAAGCTAATGGAGGGCAGATATGAAAAAGTCAATCTGAAGCTAAGACTCTCAAGAAGGGCTTGCTTCAAATTTAACACTTTCAATGTACAAAGGAAGGGAAGTCTTGGGGACTGTGGTATCCATGTTGCTGTAGCCACTAGCAGCACACAGGAAGACAAAATCTGCACCCTGTTAGCCCCTGGCCGTAGTAACAAAGGTGGCAGGGGTGGCACAGGGATTCCCAGTGCTGTGATTCCTCCCCTGGGCCCATTCAGCCCCAGCTGCAGACACTTCCCTGCTGTCCCTGCTGTCCCTGCTGTCCCTGCTGTCCCTGCTGCCCCGGGCACCCTCCCACCAGCACCTCACTGTTCCTCCAGGAGCTGTGCAGTGCTGCCTGCCCTCAGCTCTGTGCCCTGCTCCAGGGGACCTGGGTTCATCCACAATGGAAAACAGCATCCCCAAGATGATTAGGAGGAAGTTATAAAATTTACAGAAGGTTCTGATAATGATCTTTGATAAATATGCTCATATTGCTAAAAGATTCAAACCTAAGAGGTTTTTAATTAAAGACTGGAGCACTCAGAGCTAACTTACCAAGGAGGCAATAAAATTATTGACTAAATCTCTAGCAAAGGCAACTGAAGCAAGGAGTTTAAATGATTTCCAGAGACTGTTGTCCAAGTGAAGGTTATAGTGAGGGAGCCAGCAGTGCAATTAAACCAAATGAGGTCAAGCATGTTGGGCCTTAAGGCCTCTGCCTGCTCCTCAGATTTCTTTTGTTCTTATAATTCAATTATAAAGACCCCCCCCAAAGAACCATTTAACTGTCTCATAAACCAGTTTGTAAACTTTTTTATTTTTCTGTAAATTGTCTCCTAAAAGTGGCTTTCAATACTTCAGGCAGCATGGAGTGTACATGGGTTTCACAGTGCCTTTTGTTCTCATTTGAGCATCACATGCCCATGGTTGTTCACACAGCCAGGGCTGTCCCAAAGCACCCCATGCAAAGCTGGAGGTGATCACAGATAAAAACGATGTGATGAGGAGCTGGAACAACTGTGCTTGTTCTGTCTCTCATTCCCTCTTGCTCCATCCTCTTCCCCCCACCAGCTTCTCTTTATCCTGTTTCTGTGTGAGTCTGAAAGAGGGTAAGTTGTGTGTGTGCCTAATTTCCTGCCCACTAGGTCATGTATCCCAAGCCTTAACATCATAAATGAGGGAAGTCTTCTGGCCAGCAGATGCCTATGTAGATCCACTGTTATAAAACCAAATACCTTTAAGGTATAGGGACTTTTTGCTTTTTACACTTTTTTTTCAATTATTTTTTGGTAGAAATACAATTGTAGAATAGGGTTAGGTGGAAGTTAGGGAGCATCCAAATGCTCCAAGACTTTTGCCGACTGCAATTCTGCTGTTGACAGTGTCCACTGACCAGAAGGGAAGCTCACATAACCTGGAGATCTCATGGGACTGTGTCTCATGATGCAACTTCTCCTGTTTAAAGAGGCAAAACCCAGTTATTTACTCCTTTCAAGGAAGAGAGCATTTGAAGTATGAAACCATTCCTGATTCACCTATAGGAAGATTATGGAAGTCCTGAAGTGATTACAAATTCTTCTGAGCAATTTAAGCAAAAACTTTTGTTCAGATCATGGATCTAGAGGGTCAAGGGTCTTGGCTTTCTGTCTGCATCATGAGGAGCTTTCATGCCTTTAAATCAAGTCCAGGGTAGATGTCTTTAAATGAACCACAAGTGAGAGCCTAAACCTCATACCTACAAGTGTTCCTTTGTAAAAATCCATATCCACAAGTGGCAGCATTCTTTCTGTCCTGTGAAATTCCCCGTGGCAGATCTCTCCTTGGAGATGAAGTGAATGCTAGAAGTGACTGTTGTAGTAGGGAGAGAAAGGTTTATTCCTCCTCTCAATTTCTATTTAATTACAGCTAAGACAGTTTGGTTGAGACACTGGAAGTAGGACTGACAGCTCTGCTTTCTCAGGAAGGTCCTGCAGAGAGGGTGGTCTGTTCCCTCAGTGCACATCAGCAGGAGCTGGGCAGCTCCATGGTCTGAAATCTGTCAGCCTTCACTCCATGGGTCCTCACAGACTGACCAGCCTGTGTTCCCAAAACTGTCCACAAGTGGAGTTTAGTGGGTGACTGCTCATCTCCTGGAGAGAGGAGCACTGACCCTGTTAGCAGCAACACTCAAATGACCAAATGATATAAATTAACTCAGGACTCTGTGACTGATCCCTCCTACAAGGTTAACATCTTCTTTCTGAGTTCATTAAAATCTTATGCCTCCTTCCCCAAAGGAAAGAAATGTCAATACATGAGAGAGGAAGATAAGTTAATGCTACATTCAGGTTGCAGAGCTAGAGATTTTGGAACTGCTGAGGTAAGATGCCTGTGTTGGTGCTAACTCAGCCACATTGCACACAGACTGCACAGCAGCCTTGTTTCACTGGTCACGAGCATAGATTAATGCAATTGCCTTTATCAGAATATATCCCAAAGCAATTCCTCTTGCTCACACTGTGGGTGGGGTCAGTGTTTGTGCCATGGTGGCCTCTGTATGTGCTCAGGGAGCTCAGTGCCCAGGACTGCAACTCCCTTCACTCGTGGGACATGGATTTACTGAGCAGGAGTCTGGAGCAGCTGCAAGCCCAGTGGCACTTCCTGGATGGCAAAGGAGATTTTAGCTGAGAAAGTGCTTTTATTATTGTAAAAAATTAATGCAAAATGTCAAATATTTCACACCCAAGCCGATACTGGCAAAATGCCAGAAATATTTGGGTTTCGCTTGGGGTGTGAATATAGTTGATCATCTGTTATTCAAAAGCTTTTATTTCAAAGGGAAGAGACAGTGTGTTGCAATAGACTTTGCAGTGATAAATATCAACTGTGCCACTTCTCTCCCAAAAGGGATTTCCCACAGTTCTATAGTAATATACAGTTCAAAAGGCCACACTGAGATTTATAGAGCTATCCATTCAAAAACTGGCATCCGAGGTGCTTTGCTCAGCTAAAGTGGATTTGACTTGCAGCCTTCACAGCTCTGCACAAGTCAGAAAGCAGCCACAGGTGCAGGGTGCCAGCAGTCCTGAGTGATTGGTGAATGTGTGGTGGTTGGGTTACTCAAATCTGTACAGGCAGTTAATCCAGAGAGTCCTCATTCCTGTGACCAGATACTCTGGAAGCTTTCAAATGTACTTGGCCAGCACATCTGGTCAGATTGGAGTAAATGGACAGAAATTCATTTAAATCAAGAGAGAGCAACTGATGGCAGCAGTGAATTTAGCCCTCTGCATGCATGTATTATAAAATGATCTATTTTTCTTCTTTTCTATTCTATTCCATTCCTGTTTATTCAATCATCTATTCTGTTCTCTTTAAAGCCCCACCCAGATTCTAATCCACTTGCATAGCAGTGGTTTTTGCTTGTGAATGTCCACTGAATGCCCCAAAACTCTTTCTAAGAAGACATAGGAAAATTAGAGAAAATTACAAAGAAAAACCACTTTATAGACTTGCCTGAATTCTCAACTTCATTTAATGAATATACATTGACCCATTAGTGTTCTGCATGTCTTCCATTGTTTAAAGATTTACAGATAAATGAAGTATCTGTCTACACTATTTTAGACTTCCAATCTAATTTTAACTGTGTGTCCTGAAGGACCTTGAGGTGTGGGAATTTGGGAGCCATGTGGAAATGTTAGATTTGTTAAATGGATGGGCAATAACTTTCAGTGGCAAATCTGTGAATTCAAGCCTCTGTAAACAAAAGCACCTAGATTTTCAGTCTGTAGATTTTCAGACATTGGAACAACATGCAGAAGAGCAACAGGAGTTTTGTTATTGAAGAACTTCACAAGAATTTCATACATTAAAAACAAGATATAAACCAGGACTGCATAACATCTGACCAAGAGCTTGTGTTGCCTGCCAAGAACTTTCTTTGACCCATCATGATGCTCTAACAAATAGCCCTCTCTGGACTGAGCCCTCTCTGCACTGCCTTCTTACCATACTCCACAGCTGGGATGGCACCGAGCCTGCTCAGCTCTGGCACACCTGGAAATTTGGTAACTCTCAGCCATTTAATCAGCTGAAAATCAGGAATGATTTTTGCTCTTGGTTAGTAGCTGCATGGCATGAAGATCTGTCATCCATCCCAGGCTGAATGTGTCTGCAAAAGGCACATATGGAAATGGGGGGTGGCTGCTCTGCTCAATTTAGCACTTGTGAGACTCGAGCCAGATTGCTGGATCTCGTCTGGACTCTGCAGTCTGAAAAGAGCAAAAGTGGGGAGGCAGAGAAAGAGAGGGAGAGCTAAAGCACTGAGAGATTTAGAAAACATGACCTGTGAGGAAAGGCTGAGAGAACTGTCTTCATTAAATTTAGAAAAGTCATGAGGGAAACTGCAAGACCCCAAACATGTAAATGGTGTTTCTATTTTATATTTGCATTTTAAAATCATCACTCCTTAGGCACACAAACACAGGATAAGAGATAGTGGGCTAATTTATAGCAAAGGCTGCTATGTTAAATAGTGAGGCTTCATTTCTGAGTGTGTGGATATTTGCTGAGGATAAACCCAATCTCCTGTTTCCATATATATGTCTTTATCTCCTGAAACTGGTAAGGTCTTGGTTTCTAACATTATGAATTAAGCCTTTCATGAAAACTCCAAAGCAATGAGACAATTTGTGTTCAAAATCATACTTAGAAAAAGACATTTTAGAGGCATGTCACCCTCAAACCTACAGTAATCAATTCTCTATCTGCATTTAGCAGAAAAATCAGATTATCAAAGTATTTTATGAGAGTGTCAGTGTTGTGTCTTTCCACCTCTCACATATCTATTGGCTGACCTATTCTGATTATGCCCTCTCAGAATCACAATGATACCTGGTTTACAACACACACGGCACCACTTGAAAGATACACACTGATATTGGGAATAATGTGTAAAACGGTTACTGTCATAAAATTGAGCTTATTCTCACTCCTCGGCAGCAAACATTGGAAAAAGTACTTTCAAAAAGTTTATGAAACAGCTCTACTTTCACAGTGACCCTGAACATTTGAAGCTGGGAATTGAAATAAAAACTAAATTTCTTACAAAATTTGCTTTACAAAAGAAGTTTGGCATTTTTATTCAATCTTTATTAAAAGCCATCCAGACAAATACTAAGAACTGAGCATTGCAGGATAAATCATATTGGGCACAGATGAGAAATGTGCAGAGATTAAAACCAATTTGCCACTGTTCCAGGCACTGAGGATGAATCCTGGTCCGACTGAAGTTGCAAATAGCAGGCCCTGGATTTCAATGAGATAATAATTTGATCCATGCCATTGCTTCTGTCTCTTTCTTTGATATTTCCGTAATTGCCTCTTCTTCTTTTAATCCAAAACAACTGAGATAGAAAGGAAAAGCCACATATGTTTTTATAAGAAAAGGGCAATACTTAACATTAAAAAAATGTTTCATCAAAGGTGCAACCATTTAAAATGCAAAACAGAGACTAGAGAGGTGACAAATTCAAGTTCTTAGTGTTTTTATTTGAGATCTTTCAAGTATTCATTTGCCAGGGATACTTGTTTAATTTTTTTAATGTATTCAGTTAGTCATATTCAGTTCTCTTTTATGTCCACTTCTCATGAATCACTTGACAGATGGACTTCTACAAGCACATCCCCTTGGGGAAAGTAAATTTTAAGTGATAATAGGAACATAAGACATGCCATCCTGGATCAGAGCAAAGGTCTATCTCATCCATACCCCAGATCCATCGGTAGCCAAGAGCAGTATATTAGATTTTAACAGTAATAACTTTGATCTTTCAGTGAGTATTAAGCTGGTGACTAAGCAGAAAATCAAAAGGGATCCCAAGAGCAGAGCACTCCCAAACTCAGGAGAAAGAGCAGATGAGGAGGTGAGGCCATTTCTGGCTGTGTCTCCCAGGGAGCAGGCCCAGCACAGGGCACAGCACAGGGCAAACGTGTGCCCCAGTGGCACCCACTTGATTTGTTCTCCTGCCCAGCCAGGTACAACTGGGCAGTTGTTCTGCAAAATGGAAGTGTATAATTGAACTCCAGCTACAGGAATGAAACATGGAGGGAAAAGAAATGGCTGGAGGGGGAACAATGCAGGGTGGAGAGCAGGGCAGGGGCAGTGTAATGCTGGCATGGGGAGTAGTTCCACCAAAAGGGAGGGTTTGGGTTTAGGAATTTGGGCTTGTCCACAGTACCAATACTGGCAATGTCTAAAACCTGTTCTCTCATTTCCAGAGTCAGAGCTCCACCTGTTCCAGTGAGATTGTACTTAAAGGTTCTCAAGATTTAGCTCATCTTTAATTGCTGCTGTCTCAATTAAACTGCATCTGTGATAATAACAACCCCCCGGAGCCCCAACAGGAACTTAAACACACTGTGAGTAAATTCAATAATTGTGTAAATTATAAAGTTTATATCTACTGATTATTGCATTAAAAACTATATATAGAGCACATACTTTTTATAAACTTTCTACTTAAGGAAATCTTATAAAAAAAGGTGTTTAACCTGCCAAAAATCTGCAAGGATCACTAATAATTTGTTGATCAGCATAAGGTTCATTACATCTATGCACTTCATTATCTGATTAATTCAGAGGCAGGTTTGTAATCAGTAGTGAAATGTTTAAGATTCTACAGCTCTGGCCTCCACAACCTCCTGCAGCTCATTAGAAAAGGTAATCAGATAGAATTTTCCACCATGCTGTTTATTGTAGTCCTAATGGAAGACAATCACTTTAAAATTACACAATTAGCAGGTAATTTCTAAAAGCCATAAGCCATGGAAGCTCTGTTCTCCCTAGACTCTTTGTCTTTCTTTAATAGGGTAAGGTAAGCAATGGAGAATTCTGTTAGAATTTGGAAACCTATTTTGCAATATAGAATACAATGTAAATGCTGCTGAAAAATTATTTTTGTCTTTACCCTGCTTCTTGTCACTGGGGAGCCCTCTCAGAGATCATGACTGATGGATTTGATTTAAAACTTAGATGGTTTCCTACTTTGTGATTTGATTATTTGAAGCATTAAGAACTTTCTTCATGTTCTCTTATTTTGAGAATGAATACCATTAATAAAAAAACAACAACTTCTTGATCTTGGGGTTTCACAGATCAGTTATAGACTGTTCTGTTGTGCTGGAGCTTTCTGAAGTCACTGGTATAATCTGAAGGAAAATGATAACAATATTTAGTGATGAAGAACTAGAAATTAAGGTGACTTAAAATGTAAAGTATTCTTAAATTTTTAATAATTAAATCTCTGGGAACGATGGGAAGAAACAGCAGAAGTTGACAGTCATCACTTGCTGTGGCAATCCTTCTGCCACTCCTGTTTTTCTGAAGGGGAATTGAGGAATGCAGAAGGAACTGTCAAGCACTGAGAAGCACTGCTATTCCACCTGCTTTGGAAAAGGTCCTTTAGGTAAAGCAAGTGTGAAAATCATGGACTGGGAGCCAGATGCAAGGTACCAGAACAACTCCTCTAACTCATTCCATGCTTTTTCACTCATGTGGACACTTGTGGTTTGTCTGTCCTATGTGTTACTCCCTTATTTTAACACATGAAAGGATGGGCTCCCTGGGACTGGACATGCACCCAGAGACAGGGGCTGGGAGCATCTGTCTGCTTGCATGCAGCCAGAATTGAAGCCATTACAGAATGGAGGATGCCATTTTGACTGGGGACATGCTTTTGGTCATGCTGGGGAAATACGTCACATAAGGATTTCTTTTCTTTAGTGATTTATTGTAAGAAGATCCAATCTAAACTTTTCCTGCCAAACCATGTTCATCACATCTCTACCTACAGGCAATAAGGAGTAAAGGCATATCCAGTGAACACCATGAAGAAGACAAATAACACAAGACATAACTAACACAAATTCATTCTTTTGCCAACCAGCATGCTCCAAATTTGCCATCTTGAAGGGCTGGATCCTACTTTATGGATCTGTCTTCTTGTCACAGTCTGTGAATAAGCAGTGAGTTGCTAACACCAGCTCTAAGTCCTCATTCTGCATGGATGTGACAGCTTAACAGTTGTGCTTGGGTCACAGGAACAAAATGTGCTGTGCAGGAAAGGTCAGGGGTAAAAGTCATAGCAAAGGGTGTCCCCTTCAGTGGATGACACTCTTGGTTAGAACACCATTAGGGGGTTTGAAATACCGGAACTGTAAAACTTGGGTTAATGTTATGGTTTTCCACAGAGTCTGCTCCAAACTGAGCTAAGACTAGAGGAGAGAAGGGCACCCATCAGTGCATCCAGCCTGTGTCAGCTTTGCTGTACAAGAGCATTTCTTGCAGTGGGGCAAACACAAGTGTGGGGGCTCCAGTGCTGGGATTACCTCGGGACACTCTGTGGATTGTCGTGTGTGTGTGTGGCAGAGCCACCGAGCCCTGGGCATTGTGCAGACCTGTGTTCCCAATGGGCCGGACACATTGCTAGCAGGGGAAAGTATCAAAGTATTTAAGGACTGGAAACTCTCTAGAGTTAATATGCTTTAAGAAGAGCTGCAGTGTATCACATTGATGAAGAGCAAGTGTTTTGCTTTAGAAGTTCCTTTTTAAAATCCCCTGAAGGCGACCCTGGTGCCATGGAGGAAAGAAAGGACATTTGGGGCACGGCCGGACTCGAGGGACGCGGGGTCTCGTTCCTCGGGCTCTGCTGCCACCTAATGGTGTCCCCACAGCCCGAGCCAGCCTCGGAAACCGCTCCCTGCCGGGCTCCGGTTCTGTTCCCTTTTTCCCTTTTGTGTTCGATAAACAGGGGCTCACGGGCTGGCTGAGACAGCCCGCAGTGAGGAACAAAGGGAAGCTTTATGCCAGCAGCAAGGTGACGTTTTCTGCATTCTGTACCTCGCTGTAAAACACTCAAGGTTCGCAAATTGAAAAGATTCTAAAAGCACCTTCTAAATTACTGATAGGGCTTTAGGTACTTTAGGCAGGCCAGAGGCCAGACCAGCTCCTGGGCAGTGTGGATGTGCAGGATGGCACTCGAGTGTCCCCACCTGGGAGGGACAGAGTGACTTCACACAAATCAGTACAACCCACACTAGACCTTGGCACTTTTCATCTGCAAAATCCCCTTCTCATCAAAGAGATTCATTCGTGATTTAACTGTGAAACTAAACACAGTGCATGGGCAACATAACTCTCATAAGGTTTTACAAGTTTATCCTTCATTAAATGGTGGGTTTAGAAGCAAATGCTGAAAAACTACAAGAAATACGTTGCTTTAAGTAAGCCTGTGTCACAAGAAAGCCATCTCCAACACTCATGTTTGCAAAAACCAAACACAAAACACATTTGTATCCCAAACCAAATATTGAGATAGATACAAAAACCAACAATGCTTCAACAACTAGTAAATCTTCCACTGTTTTAAACAAATAAGCATGTTAAATAATGTTATTTCAATTTAAATATTTGAATGTTCACTTATTTTTAAATACTCCACATAAAATGTAGCTGTGAGCCACCCTGTATACCATTCTTTTGGAAGATCCTTGGGCATTGTTAGCAGCTGATACACAAAGTGTTCACTGATGATGAGTGGTTGGAGTAACAAATCCCATTGGTGCTGAGTTTTGCTCCTGCTGCTCTTGGTTAATGAGTAATTTCACATCTTGAGGTCACACTTCCACTTTTGCTCTTTGCTGAGGGCTGAGTTGCAAGCTTTGAACCCAGAGCAGTGGATCTCTGCCTCGTGGCATGTACCTTTCATCAGGGTACACCGCATGTAAATAATTGCTGCTTGGCATCCATGTGACCTCTGTTGAAACAGGGTGATGCTCCTAAGTGTAAAATATTTTGGACCTATTTGGAAGTCTCTCCCTACTAGGATGGTGTGCTGCCTCTAACAGGAATTTCCTTTTTATATTACACTTTGAAGTAGAATTTGGTAGGTATGACTTTTCAAAATCCAAGTCTTCAATCACTGCTTGAGCGTCTGAGCTGCCTGGCTACAGAAACCACATTTAATATCTACACAGTGAGCACAAGTGGAGGCTCCCAGCCAACAACAATACTTCTTCCAAATTGTTTGACTAAAGTGAGATTTCTTGGATAAGGTACTGACACATGATTAAGGGGAATCTCTGTATCTCCAGGTCTATCAGCCAACACAATGACACAGATTTCTTTGTCAAGACTATCCCTTTTTCCTCCATTGCTCATGCTTCTGCTGCAAAATCTCACTTCATGATCTGCATTCTGCAAGAGCTCCCTTGGCTATGGAGGCTCAATGTCACCATGTCACCCTTTGAAGCTTCTATCGCACTAGAGGGGACCTGTTCTCCTCTGCCCTCTGTCACCTGTCCCTCAAATCAACCATCCTCATCCAAGTCTCAAAGGCTGTAAGCCACTTCTGCAGTAGTTAGAGAAGCTCTACTTCATGGTGCTCCTTAGGTCCATCTTAGCCATGTTGAGCTAAGAATACTCCAAATTTTGCAGCCTATTGCCTTGGAGACTCTGGAGTTAAGGAACACTTGTCTGTTACTGATTCCTGTGTCTCAGTGGCTTCATGTGAAAGGAGTCAGGACCTAATTGCCTTGAAAGGGATCTCATGTCACAACCTGTCTCCTTCTTCCAGCTGCTGGGCAGGAGAAGCTGTTCAGGGTCCTTGTGCTGCTTTGCCTCCTGCCACACTTTGAGAGCTTCCTGCCCTCCGAGGCAGTTCATATTTTGAAGAACAACACTCCATGGTCCCTCCAGGTCCCTTAGGTCTCTCTGGAGGTGATTGTCCCCAGCTATCACGGCTGCTCAGGGGTTTTTTCAGAGAGAAATGCTCGTTTTCACTGTGATATTCAGAGTTTCTAGCATCATGGGACCCTGTCTCTGATTCAGGGTGATAGAAGCTAATAAAGCATGAATAGAAAGGAGCATAAAGTTCATGGTGTTATTGTTGTAATACTTTGTACATTCCCCTCTCTATCTCTAGACCAGTTTCCAGCATCAAAGGAGACTTAATGCATTTAGTTTTTATTAAGAAATATTGCATTCAAGGGAAAGGCATCTATGCAGGACAGAATCACTTTAATAACATTCATGACACACAAAATGCAGGAGGAAGACAATGTGTTTATAATTCTACAATAGATACTTACTAGACAGAACAAATGTCAGATGACAATCATCATACATAATTAATTGCTTTAAAATGCTTGCCATTAGAGATCTAAGAGACTGAAAAGACAAGAAAATCTACCTACAAATTTTAAATTGTTGGCAAGGAATAAAGGATGAAGGATTGTCAACAGAATAATAAATTATGTCTTTTTTAACCATTTTAGATTTAACAATTCCAATGGAGAGGCATATAATTATTTAAGGCATTAATAATTTTTTACTCTTATCTTTTTACCCTTTTCCCTGCTCCTAGAGATGCATTTTGCCCTTGTGGATTACAGGTTCCTTTGATGTATTTTCCAGGTATTGGAACCCATTTGAAATCTGAATTCAGTCTGTATTCTGGAAATCATCCTATCCAAGGAATCCTGAATGTCTGAAGCGTCCAGCTGGACCAGAGCAGAGGCCCACCTGTGTCACCCCTCTCTCACTGTCCATGGCAGGGGAGGATGGTTCATTTAGAGACCACCATGCAAGCCA
Source organism: Zonotrichia albicollis (assembly GCF_047830755.1). Taxonomy (NCBI): domain Eukaryota; kingdom Metazoa; phylum Chordata; class Aves; order Passeriformes; family Passerellidae; genus Zonotrichia; species Zonotrichia albicollis. The sequence goes on along the minus strand of NC_133836.1, from coordinate 8,277,288 downwards.
ATGGTCTGTCACCTTACACTTCCAGGTATCCATAATTATGACCAAGCACTAATTGGAGATATTAGATGATTATTCCATGCCTATTCTCTTCTTTAATTCATGTATAGACCTGTTACCTAGTTTGACTAGTTTGCTTTTGAACCTGCTGACTGCTGCCTTTACTACAGCCTGTGGTAGGGAGTTCCAAGCATGAATTACCTGTCTCTGGGCAGTCTGTAATGCCTGAGCAGTCTCTGTGTGTGTACCTTCATTCCAGTCTGACAAATAACAGCTTCATATCATCTCAGCCCCTGCCTTTATGATTTCATAAGCCTTTAACATATTTTCTCAGCCTCCTCCCCTGCAGGTGGAAGAGCCTCAGCCACTTTAATCTCTCTTAGTACATCACTATTGCACTCTCTTGATCACCACCTCTGCCCTTCTCTTTCCCTTCCCTGGTTCTGTTGTGTTGTTCTTGTGGTGTAGTGACATCTCCCACTGGTATAAACAATGTGGGGGTACCAAGGTTTCATACAGCAACCAAATTCTTCTTATTCTTTCCTCTTCCCTTCAGTTTTCATGAGGTTTGTTTTCTTTCAGATGGCCATTTCATAACAGTAAAGTAGCCAGGAGAATTTTTTTCTAAAGTTTTCAACCAGTGAGCTCTTGTGGCTCACTTGTTCACAAAGTCTGTTTGCACAGGTTTTTTTTAGAAGTGGAACAGTTATGTTGCTTTAAAAAGTGGAAATGCGATAACTTTAAAAAGTTATCTTTGGCAGAGGGCAGCCGTAAGTATAGTATCCAATCTTTTGAAGATATTACAGGATAAACACTAAAACCTGCATTCTGGACACTCTTAAGTGTCAAGTAAAATAATGGATACAACCTAGAAACCACACCAAAAGACAAGTTTAAAAATGCAGAACCATCTTCTAAACTATGTAACAAATGGCCTGGATTTTGCTGCTGACAGAAGAGTACAATTGATGAAATTCTGTCTGAAAAGAAATTCCTGCTGCTTCTCCAGGACTGTACAGCAGCGTGTCCTGACTCAGGAAGTGGCACCCAGGTGAGAGGCAGCACTGGGAGTACAACTGCAGTCCCTGCTCATGCACAGGAGTGTGGCACCATCAGATCTGCCCAGGCACTGGGAGCATGCAGGGTACTGGCAGCAGGAGTGTGAGATGTGCCCAGGTCTGGGTAAACTTCTCAAACACTGCTGTAATAAAGGATTTCAAAATTCAGTGTCCATTTGTGAGGACAGCTCAACACCAATTTCTTAAGAGCTGGTTGGGCTGTTGTTGGTTATAGTGTGGGTGGTATTTTTGTCTTGTTAAAGGAAATGCAATTATTTTATAATTATCGCAGCTACTTCTGACACTCTCTTACAAGCTGTAAATTCATGGATTAAAATTACAGATAGTAATTTCAGAGTTCCCTGTGGTGCTTCTAATACTCTCTGGTGTTTGCTGGCTCTGTGTCTCAATGCAGGTATAGAAGAGGGACAGAATAACTGTATTTTGGGGGAAAAAATCTTTAGAGAACATACAAAGACATATGGTAGTCTTGAAAAACTATGTAGTCAAATAAAGAAGAGCTGAAGATATAAATAGAGTTTTGGCAAATAAAGAAATCAAGATAGTATCTGGAGCAGCTTGTTTTTCATATTTGCAGACATCTGGATAATCAGTTGTAGGAACTCTTCTTCCAAGTTACCATGGTATCAGATTTAGGTATTTATGCATTTCACAATCATAGAATCTGAACCAGTTCTTTTATCAGAAGTCAGCATTTTTAAATCTTCATCCCCAGCATCCCACTTCAGCAGCACATCAAGAATCCTCAGAGAGTCTCTGCAGCTTCTGGTTTCTCACAGCCTGTGCCTGCCTGGCACGTGTGTAACTCTTCACCCAGCACAGGCTCTCTTTGCATCTCTCCACTACTTCCCCATGAGGGTCTGCCTCTTTCAGCTTCCTCTGAGTCCATTTTCGTGGTGTAAAATGAATGCAAAATTCTTTACATATCTAATAGAATAAAGTTATCATGATCATCAACTATATTTAATAACTATTTACAAACTGTTTCATAATATGCATATGAAGTAGGTGAGGATTAAGGTGTTTCTTATAGGTGCAGTATAGCTTATTTCATTAACAAATGTTGATTGAGTTTTGTAGCAATAAGCACTATATTACTGTAAATATTGATTAGCAAATAGCTTATTCAAGAACTAATTTTAGTATTATAATTCTGTGCTTCATAATTAAAAACTTGTTGCATTTTTTCAAGTTTTTGAAAGCCTGTAAGAAGCATAACATTTCCTTTTTCAGGTTGTATTAGCCTGTAAAGTTTATTTTAGAGCTTAGAACTTTGTTGGTGACTTCTGTAGAACAAGTGTTAGATCAAGCGAGGACATGAACCGACACAAGGGTGGGGAAAAGGGGAATTGAGGTCACACATCCAGCAGTCCTGCAGTAATTCCTCAGTACATTGGGTCAGTGGAGAAGGTTTTAGGGAGCAAGTCAGGTACCTGAACATGGATGTCTGGTGGCATTTTAGATGTGATGTAGTAACTTATGTCCCATGTAGTAACTTAAATCTGCCAGGCCTGTGTCTTGGATACCTGAGGACACCTGCACTGCTGCTGTCTCAAGAGCATCAGGGCTGGGAGCAGCTACAGTAAGAGCTAAGGGGCTAAAAGCACATGGCAAAGGGCAAATGGCAGGACTGAGGGCTACTGAGGGTGCATTCCTGCTCTCCCACAGCGGTGTTCTGGCACAGCACGGCAGGGCTGAGGCTGCACGGGGCAGCTCAGGGAGAGGCAAGGCCAAGGGTGCTTTCATCTGAGACCAGCAGAGCTGAGGGTGGTTCTGTGGTCAGATGGCTCTTGGAAAATCGCCCTTCCCTCTCCCTTCAGAGTGCCTGAAGAAACTAAGAAATAAAGTTTGTGTCGGTTCTGAAGAGGACGTGGGCTTGTTTGAGAAAGCCTGTGGCTACAAGTAGTTGGAGTCCCCGCCGAGGAAGATGGTACCGAATTTGGGGGACGCACAGTAAATAGAAAAAGGCACAGCGATACTTTTAAATCAGTGATTGATGATGGAAAAGGCACCACCGAGACCTCAGGGCGGCGGGGGCCGGGCCGGGCCGGGCCGACCCCAGCACAGCCGAGTGCAGCCGAACCGGGCTGAATTCGTCCGGTCCAAGCCGAGGCGAGCCGAGCCGAGCCGAGCCGAGCCGAGCCGAACGCCCCGCCCCCCACGCACCGCCCCAGGAAGCGCAGGGTTTAGCGGCCGGCCCGCGCCGCGATGCATTGTGGGGCGCAGCAGCAGAGCCAAGATGGCGGCCAGCAGGAGGCTGATGAAGGTAACAGCGCCGGGCAGGGCCGCCGGGCGGGCGGCTCCGGCTCCCGCGGCCGCCTCTCCGCCCCGGCCCCCTCCGGCAGCGCGGGGCCGCCTCCCCCGCCGCCTCCCGGCGGGGCGGCCTCCTCCGCGCCCCTCGGCGGCGCCCCGCGCCCTCACGGCCGGAGCGGGAGCAGCCGGCGGTCGGGCCGCGGCCGTGAGGGGCCGCGCCGCCCCCCCGGCGCCGCCGCCCCGCGCTCCGGCAGCGCCCCGCGGAGCCGGCTGCCGCCCGGGGCTGGGCGGGGGCGCCGGGCGGGCGCCGCGGGCCGCCCCGACCCCCTCGCTCGGGGGGCTCCAGGGTGACTAAGCAAAGAGGAAGGGACGGGGGAAGGAAACGGCGCCGCCCGGGGCCGGGGCATCCCCGGGGCGGCGGGAGGGCTCGGCGGCCCTGCCGGGGAGGCCGCGGCGGGGAAGCGCCCTCTCCTCCCTCTCTCTCTCCCTGCGGGGGGAGGTTCGCCGCTCCCCCGCGCTCGCCCCGGTGAGGAACCGTCCCTAGGCGCCCGGGCATGAAAAAATTTCGTTTTCGTTGTTTCGGAGAGTAACCTCTTCCTCGTATGAGTAAGAGGTTTATCACACAGAAACACGGACCGGGGTTCAGAAGTTTCTTCATTCGCTGCGGACGTGGTAATGTTTTTGTCTTCACTCTTATTTGTTCTGAACCGTGGATGATACTTGGAAATGGAAACTCGGCCCCGGCTGGGCTTTTACCAAGAGCACGTATAGTTTATGGTTAAATACCACTCGGGATTATGTTTCTCGTTATTTTCTTTGAGGAAGAAGGTGCTTTTTACAAGGAAAATAGTAACCATTGCCCCCAAAGCACACAAATTTATTTTATGCGCTGTATATAATTGCCAATTACCATCCTAAACTGTAAGCAGCGAGGTTTGCCTAGGACACACTACATAGTGGCATAAAATTTATTCATCTGTAAAATGCTGTGGCAGAATCCAGATTTGCATGTGAAGTGCCTGTGGGGAAATCAATGGACTTTACAGGCCAGTCCTGGGAGGTGGAGGGGAAAGACCCCATAACTGTTGAGCAATGTTTCAGCCTTATTTAAAAACCTGCCCCTGTGGGGTGCAGAGTAACCCTCCACTGGGATTTAACAGATTCTTGGGTGATTCTGTTAAATTTAATCCTTTAATACCAGTTTTACAGCTGGCTTCAAGGCCCTGGACCCCAGTAGGGCTGGGATTTCACCCGGACGTGTTCATGGCATGTCCTGAAGTTGCATTTCCTTGATGTGCAGATATATGAATAACCACTGTAACTTGGGTATTTTAGAGGAAACCAATAGCTCAGCAGTGCTTCTATAAGACTCATTTTGTTGGTTTAAATGTTCTATGGAGCATTTAAAAATGAAGTAGTAGATAGTGTGCAGTGTCATTCATATATATTAAAAATCAGTAGGTGTAAACCTTTAATTGTCCTTAAGGATCCTGGTGAGATGGAATTGATTTTTTACTTCATTTTTGATAGCTCTATATTTTCTCAGGGCTTTGTATTATAATCACCATGTCTGTTTCTTTATACTCAAATAAGGTTTCCCTTAGTTTCAGACATAAGATTAAATGCTTGTTTACTGTTTTTGTAAGGCAGTTTTTCTTCTTGTTCTGAAATAATGCATTAATTGTTCAAAAGCACATCACTACTACTCTAGTAGGAATAATATATATTTTCTCTTTTTTGTTTATTTAAAATAGAAAATACAAATCTCAAAGGCAAGAAAAATGGTTCTTAATATTTTCAGTGCCTCTTGCTTTTTAGCCTCCCTCTTCATTTTTACTATACTTCTGAAACATTAGAATTTCAGTCTTTCACTAAAATACACTAAAAAGGAGTTTTGATAATGTGACCTTATTTTCTAGAAAATTGGTGTGGCAGTTGTTTTTTGGAGGGAGTGGTGTGGAAATGCAGGAGACATTGATAACTTACCTCTTCTGTTTTCACTTTTGTTTCTGTTGCCTAATATGCGTGGGTTGTTGGTGTCTGTGTGGGTTTTGTGCAGTTGAGGAGCTGTGGGCTGCTGTGTCCCACAGCTTGCAGAGGCTGTTAGATGAGCACTCCCTGCCTGCTCCGGGGAGTGCAGCAGCCCAGGAGGCCCTGGCTGTGCCATTCATCTCGGCAGGAACAAAGTGGAGCTCTCGTAGGGATGATGTCATCGGGATTGCTGCAGCATGATGTGAAGGTCCGGGCTCACGTGTGTGTCAGCCTCAAATCACTGCTGAAGTCCCACGTTCACAGGTCCACTTTAAATCAAAGCCCTTCACTGTTGGAGTTTTGCAGTTGGGAAGAGTCTTTGGGGTCTCTTTGTCAGGATCTCGGAATGATGAGTGATTATAACTAAAGGAAATAGGGTTTTTCACCGTGTCAGTCAATTACCTTTAAAATAATTTAGGATAAGCATTAACTGTCTTTTCTTTGAGCTAAATAATCAAGCTTGTCTTTGATAAATGAGACTAAACCTTAAACCTTTTATAGTTATATAAAATTAAGCAATTCCTGTTTCCTTAAGGTCTTGCCAACATTTTGAAGTACTGCATTTTTTCTGGACTCAAGTCATGCATCATAGTTATTCATATTAATCACCATGGCTCAAAGAGACTGGGTGCAGTACATCCATAACAACTCACTGGCTGCCTGTGGCAAACTGGGAGCCGTGTCCTCTGTCCAGGTGGGAGTGGATGCCCTTTGCATCTTGAGTTCACAAACCCCTGTGTGAAACAAACATTACAAATTTTGGTACATTGAACTTGTACCATCCAAATTTAAACATGAATTCAGGTTATAAAGACAACAAGATTGGCTTGTTATCTGAGGGTGTGTTTGGGCAAATCACCTTCCCTAGGCCAAAGAGCTTTTTTATGGCCTCTTTTTGCTGAGCTTTATCCCATCAAATGGTGCCACCTGACTGAAGTCTTGTCCCCTGATTCACAGCAGCTCCATGGAGGTGTGCCCTTCCAGGAGTGCGCTCAGCATAGCAAAAACGTGAAATAAACATGGCTGGTGACTCATATTCCAGTGACATCTGAGGTGGAGGTTTGAGCTGTGAGCCACCATTACACCTTTTCAAAGAGCCCCGGTTGTTGAATCCTGGCTCTTTGTGAAATGTGAGCTCTGGAATGAAGCTGTGTTTGTCAAGGTGTGGTGTTGTGGACAGTCAGGGCTAAAACACACAAATATGGAGTGATGATATTTAGGAGAGGATCTAAGGCTTCTCTCTGAAGGGGGTACTGGGCTTTATGGCCCTTTCTCATAGAAAGGGAATTGTCTCAGGCCGTATGATGGGGAACACGGATCTCCCAGAGATCCATGCTGGTGACTCGAAGGGAAGGCTGTGCCCAGTTGGCACCTAGTGAGATAAAAGAGGCCGTTCCTCAGCTGGATCCATGGCTGAGTGCTGTGTGGAGGGGGGTGCCCAGGGAAGGCTCTGTGCTGGACACTCACAGTACCTGCAGGGCTGGGCTGCCCCTCACGGGGCCCTGGGTGCTCCTGGAGGAGGCTCTGCTGCCCCAGTGTGGGGCTGGGCCTTCCCTGGGCACTGCCTGGGATGGAGCTCGGCTGTCTGTCACATCCATGCCTGGCTTTTACACCTTCAGAAGCATCTTTAGCAATAGAAATTGAAAATGGATTTAAAGAGTAAATAACACTTCACATAGGAAGTGAGAGATGTTGACAATTATTTTAATTTTATTGTTTTTACTCTGCTTCCATAGTTGCATAGTCAAACATTTATGCAACTGTTGAACTCCTCCGTGATAAAACACAAACATGGGACCACACCCAGGTAGGTGGCCTGCAATCTCCAGGATGCTGTGGTCCTGTAAACACTGTAGTGCTCCCAAATCAAGGGGTTTTAAACAACTCTGATACTTGAAAAATAATTCTAAATTGATCCAAACTTCAGTTCTTAGTAACAAGAGAAATATGGTTTTGAGCAACATGTGATTGTCCTTAGGCAGAAGTGAGAATGTGGATGCATTTTCACTTTTTGAAACTGAGAATTGACAAAAGGATTTTTAATCAAATGAAAATACTTTGCTAAAAAGTAGAATTGCTCAGTCAATAAGATGTGAGTATACAGGGTTGTAAGATGCAAAGGAAACTTACTGCTGACTCTTAAAAGAACTGAATTCTGTTTTTGGTTGGATTTCTGAAGGATTTTTTGGTGTGGTAGAATCAAATTTTAAGGTGTTTTAAGACTTCTCTGTACTGTTAATCCAGAAAGTGAAACTGGCCAGTTCCTGATCAGTGTTTTGGATCTTGTTTGACTTAAAAGCGTTTTTTAGAGAATGTATTCATAAACAGATAAATATAAGTTGTAATAATGATTTAGGGTTCTTTCAGGAGGCTTTTGGGGTTTTATTTGTGAATTTAATAGTATTCTGGGCTTGATGCAGAACTTACTCCAGTCAATATGAGCTCTTACACTTATTCCCATTTTCTGTGATTGCACTCTTACAAGTATTTGCCTTCACTGCATCTTCCTATCTGGCTTGGGTTTTTAGGGAAGTCCCAAAACTTGAAAGATGCGTGGACAGAACACTTACAGAGTTTTTAAAAGATTTAGCTACATTTTAAGCTGGTGCTGCTTTTCTTTCTGCTTTGAAACATTTAATTTTTGATTTGAACAGCCCAAATGAGTGGTTATATGTGAGAAGTTGTATGTACTTTTATGAATACCTTCAGCATTATATGTTTGTTTCAGGGGTGGTACCTGATCTTCAGTGTTTTCTCCATTTCATGTGCTGTGTGTAACACTTTGTCTGAACATTTCCAAATTACAAACATCGTGTCTCAAGAGAGCCCCATGAACATTCAGACATTTCAGTTTTTCAAGTGGATAAACCAATGCAGCAAGGTCACATGCAAGGTTGATAAAGGAGTGGGGAATGAAGATTGATTTAAATTCTTACTGCAGTCATCTAACCTTTAGTTACGCTCCTCCTGTGCCCCTTTAATTATGTTACTTGACAAAATTAAGGGGTGGAGGACAAGAAAAGGAATTAATCTATTTACTGTCTGCCTAGACTCATAAGTATTACTTTGAAATAAATATCTGGACTGTATCTTTTTACCTCAAAGTAGTTTTTGTCCCTTTGGAGTTGCTCAAGCCCGTGTTAAAGGTATTGTTAGCTTTTAATCTGTGCTGCTTGAAAGTATTCAGTAGCTCATTCACTTTTTTAACAGCACTGTATACTGCAGTGTCTGCCTGCGTAGCCCTGAGGCAGTTAGATCTTTATTATGGGTTTTGGCAGTTGCCAGAAGGAAAAAAACCCAAAACAACCTCCCCTCACACCCTAAATTGTGCATGGTGAAGGTCCTGCCACTCCTGAAGGCACGGCTTGGGCAGTGTTACACTGCCCCTGTGGGGAAAAGCTGTTTGTGAACAACTCCAGCACGGACTCCATTCATTTGGAGTGACTTACTGCCACACTCCTAGTGTAAGAAAAGTAATTTCTAGTACAAATTCCAGTGTGAGCCCGTGTTCGGGTGCGTGCCCAGCTGAGGTGGCTGCACTGTCGCTGTGTGGGCGGGAGCTGCTCTGCCCCTCCGTCCCCGGCTGTCCCTGCGCAGCTGCCGCGGGACAAGGGGCAGCCGGGCCTCACACCCCTCATTGCCACAGCTTTGCTTTTGCACGTGGTTTCCTGCAAAGGCCTCTCATCACATTTTAAAGAGGAAGATGGCCTGAATAATTTTTGTTTGGTTCTTTAGTGCCTCTGTACTGTTTAATTCCCTCTCTCATATGGTGGACTTGAGAAAAAGTGGGAAACAATTTGCATATGTATTTTAGCTTTTCATTGATGGCATACAAAGTTTTACAATTTTATAATTATCTCTGTATGGGATTCTTGCATTTCTTAATTCACCATCCAATTTTTTAACCTAAATCTAACTAGAAAATGTAGGTGTTTAATTTTCCATCAATGTGAAGCTACACTTTTCTCATTTGTTGTATTAGTTTAATAACATACCTGAATTATAGAGTCATAGCCCTTCTTTTTTTTGCATCTGGACAATTGTTCTCTGGGCCAGCAGCAGTACAGTGCTGTTGTCTGAACCTGGGACAAAAGCTCCTGGAAGCTGCAGTCCCACTGGGCATAATGGGGGAGATTTCTGTCATATGCATAATGTTTTTGCTATAGTAACTAGAAATTAGTCTAAACCCATTCTCCTTGCCTTGTTTTAGAATGAAGGCACTGGTGATGATGCACATTTATTTATGCCTAAATACCTACTGCTTGGTTAGCTTATGTTGTTCCCAGTGTTTGATGTGTTGTGTGTAGTATGGAATGGAATTTATTCCTTTTGCATGCTGTGGGCAGTGCTTTGCCCGCGCCTCACAGCTCTGTGTGTGACGGGAGTGAGCAGCAAACTCAGCTGCCCCTGGCAGGACCTGCCCGGCTCTCCCTGAGCTGCTGCTTTGTGCAGGAGCACTCGCAGTGAGGCCCCGTGGGGATTTGCACTCTGAGTGATGGTAAAGCACCTCTTGGAGCTGCAATCATAAAGGTTATTTTCTTTTGAATATTTTGGGTTGCTCTCTATCCCTATAAATATGACTCATGGGATTACTGGGGGGGGTTGTGTTTTCCTGCTCTAAGGAAATAGGATAATCCTCTTAGCTCTTTAAAAAAACCACCCAAACTGTCTGTGACATTGCATAAATCGAGCAGCAGTGGAATTTGGGGATTAATCCATGGGTCTAGACTAAAAAGTCAGTGTTAGTGTCATGAAGACAGTGGTAGGCATCAATTCAGTTTCAAAGGCTCCAAGGTTCAACTCCTGTGTTCAGAGTGTGCTCTTGCTTTAGTAGGTCCAGGGGTAGGAGTATAAATGTTCATTTGCTGATATGTGGCTGTTGTGATTTTTGTTTCACTTGCATTTGGAATTCTCGTTTTCCCTTTGGGTTTGAGTTTTATCATGATGCTGCATTTCTGCAAGAGGTTACTGCAAGTATTGAATCTGCCAGTCAAGTGCAGGGAGGGATCCAAGATGAACAGGGAGCTATTTTGGAAGACAAACCACAGACAGCACTTGTAGCAAGAAAACTGATTGGTTTTGTTTTTCATTGTGTAGTGTCTTTGCTTTTAATTGGTGGGTTTATCGTAATTATATCCAGCCTAATTTTGCCAGACACCTGCACCCAGTGCAGAGCTGAGCACTGTCAGAGCACCCCAGTGCTGCTGTATAAGCAACATTTTCCCTAACCTATGCAGCCACCGGGCATGTGATGCACTTTTGAAAGCACTGGCAAACTTTTATGTTTTGCTGTGGATGATTTTTGAATTCGCATTTCATTAAATTCTCTTTAAAGATAAAATGGCAGAGTTCAACCACAAAGGACTGTAATTGTTGTGGAGGAAATAAAAGTGGAACCTTGAGGTGTTTCTTTTGAGGTGTTATGAAATACTCCAGGAAGCAGTCCCTACAGTAGGGCTTATATGTCATTTTAAATATCAAAATACTGAAATACTTATTTTGGTGATACTTGGTTCACAAACTGATTAAAAATAGTCTTCCTGGTGCAGGAAGATAACCTTGCTGAAGACTGATGCAGCTTTAAAGAGAGGAATCCTAATGTGTACTGTGAGCTTTGAGGTACTAAACAGAGAGAAAGCTGAATCTTTTCAAGTTTCTGCTCTAAACAAGGCTTGATTGATATTTTCCTGGGTTTGGATCAATTTAAGCTGTTCATGCAGGAATTTGCTCATTTTCAGTTGAAATAATTGGCCCGTTCATTGGATTTATCCCTGTTTAGAACTATTATGAAATAGTTCTTCCAAATCACTGCTCTCCTCCACACAAGTCCTGAGATGCATTTTATTTCTGCACCTCACAGTGTTGTCAATAGTCTGTTACCAGAGGCACTGATTTACATTTGAGATAAACTACATTTAAAAATTGTTTTCTTTTAATACTTCTGCTTCATTGTGTCTATAATGATGTTAATAACAAGACATTTTTGTGTTTTCCTTATATATCAGAAAACAAGAGTTTTAGTATCTCATCTCAGAATTTTACATTTTACAGGTGCAAAATTTTATTTCCTATTTGTGTGGGTTGCCACACCACTAATTAAAGAAAACCACATTGACCTTTAAGCATTTTGAAAAATTTGAGCTTCTTGCTTAATGCAGTTATTAACTTACACTTAACACTTTGCTTTGCTTTTCAGGAGCTTGAAGAAATTCGCAAATGTGGAATGAAAAACTTCCGTAATATCCAGGTTGATGAAGCTAATTTATTGACCTGGCAAGGGCTTATTGTTCCTGTGAGTATAGACTGTTCCTTATGAGCTTTAAAATAAAATGAGGATCGTTTGTATCTCATAAATCCAGAGCTCAGCAGTGCTGCTGGTGACCATGAAATAATTTGTTATTGTGGGCCTGGGCTGACACTGGGCTGCTGGGAGAGGTGTTGGAAGGGAAAGCAGTGAAGTTTTGTTTTACATTAAGCCTAAAGTACAAAATCTACATGATCATAGGAAAAAGAAAGGATGTATGAAATACTATTACTCCTTAATATGTATTTTTTTAAATTTACTAGGTTTATTACCTAGTAAATAGGTAATAAACCTAGTAAATTAATATCCTAGCTGTGAGCTAGGATAATGCTGAGTATTGGGAAAAATTTGATGCAAAGAAAAGGTTTGGATTTTCTGAAGTGAGCTCTTTAAAAGAAAATAGTATCTTTGTTTATGCATTAGTTAGTGCCAAAATAAACTTATTTTACCTAATTTTTTTTAAAAAGCACTACAGTCTTAGGGAATGTTTGATGGCAGTAGATGACCATTTTATTAGTCAAATAGAGAGGGATTTGTTATAAGAGGAAAGCAGAAAATGTGAAGTGTTGACTTCTTGGCTGAAAGTCACTTGGATTTCCACCTCTTGTGTTTCCCACAGCTGTGGCCCATAGCAGTGGGAATGGCTGGCTTGGTTCTGAGAGCTATTTTCAGTCTGCAGCAATAGGGGCTGGGCCATGGGGGCAGCACTTGTGGTTTCTGTGGGTGGTGCCAAAAAGCTCCCCAAGCAGTGCAGGTCTGTCTTTTTATTCTGTGAGTAAGATTTGAGCCATCTCTGCAGTGCCTGGGCCTGGTTAGTCAGAGGCTGCTCTGGAGCTCACATGGCCCAGCTGAGCTCATGGCTGGGTGGTTCCTCTGTGAGTGCTGAGGAATCCGTTCCGTTTGCTCTTTGTGCCTGCAAGTGATTCCTTGCAGTGGCTGCCACTGCTCCTGCAAACAAAGCAAGTGGGATCTGACACTGAAATTTGACAGAGCTGAGGAACAACTCCCTTTAATCAGTCACTTTGTGGTTCATGTGTAACAGTTTAGTGCTTTGATAACACTTTGAAGCAGTATAAGGTTGGTAAATATGAGTAATAAAACAAAACAAACAAAGTACTTGTTTACTCCTGTTCAGATTAGGAGTGTGTGGTGTACAGCAGCTATTTTTAACAGTTTCTGCTCGACTGAGGATGAGCATGGTGTTTGTTTTGCAGAGCTTTGCAGCATCACAAGTGTTTAAATGCTGGTGCAGTGAACTGTGCTCCAGACCTGCCTTTTGATTGATAATATGTCCTCTTACAGGGGAAATAGCCTCAAATTCCCTGCTGGTATAGTTAAAGGAGAATTTTGTCATGAAATTACACTTCCTGTAGTAATTTCAAATTTGTTTTTTGTGTTCAAAGAGTAGTGGAAGTTTTTATTCTGAAGTTATGCTATTTTAGTGTTTCTGTCTCTTTAGCTATTTTTGGTACCAGGGTTGATGGCTTATAAATGCAATACATGAGCTTATTAAAATTTAAACTTTTTTTTCTCTGTGTTTTTGCTTCGCATGCTGTTACCATTTTAGCAAATGTTCTGACTTAGGGTTTAAAGACACATTAGGACTAACCAGTTACTGGTTATTAAATGCTAGAACTGGGCATTTCCTTGTCAGCTGCTTAATGAAGGCATGAAAGATAATGCTTATTATTTTTAATAGTGTTCACACAGAATTACTGTGAAAGATGAAGTTGAGCTGTAAAGCTTTAAAAGCTCTTGTTTGTAACACGTTTTGCTCTTCAGAACAAGTGTTAGTTTTTAAGGGTGTTCACTCAATTGAGAAGCAAATTGAAGATAGCTGGTCAACTTCTTTTCCTGTTCTAAATTGTGGAATGAAGTAGTTTGTGTCCTGTGGGTGGCCAAGGCACACTATTTGTTTGATTTCAACATCAAAACAAGGCTGTAGCCCAGGCTCCTTGTTCATGTAAGAGGCACAGTGAAGAAAATGGATGTTTTTAAGGCAGGTCACTTCTTGTGTCAGTTCACTGAACATGCTCACAAATTACAGCACATGATGAGGAAACAATTGAGCTGTGGGGGAAGAGGGCAGTGACTGCCTTAGCTGTCACCACCACCACAAGTTATTGGTTCCACTTCCAAAGCTTAGGATTGCTTGGGTAAAAAGTGATTTTAAAGCCACTGTAGTTGCCTCTCCCCCTGGCAGAAACTGTGCTGTATTTCTTACAGACACACAACCAAATTCTTCACATGGATGAGCCTAAAATGAAATGTTTTCTGTTGACAAATATTTTAATAGAACACTCCTCACCCCTAAGTATTGATAAATTCTGGAGTGGAATTGATTGCAGGGAAGGGTCTGGTTGCTAATGAAGAATGTGTGTGATTATGCTTTACACCAACTGGAAACTCTCATCCTTTGATTCTTGTTCTCAGAGTGTTTGGAAAGGCTTCATTCCATAGTTACTGTTTTCAGTGCAGAATGGGATTTTCATAGGCTTTAAATGTAGCAGTGTTTATTTTTGTTCTGCCTCTCTTGTGCAGTATTTGAAGCATCAGTATCAATAGTCTAACAGGTTTTTCTTAGTGAAATTCTGGGCATTGTTTTTGCTGTTTGAGCATGAAGAACTGCTTTGCTCACTTCACGGTTCTCTCATCCTGCTCCTTCAAAACTGATCTGATAAGAGTGGGTGCTAAAACTGCATACAAATTCAGAATGTTCTCATCAGCAAACACAGTGAATATCTATCTTTAGTACCAATGAATGCTCAGCAGATTTTTGTGTAGTCAGCACAAAAACAATCTCGAAACATTCAGAGAGATCTGACAAACCAAATTGCGTTGCTGTTCATGCCACCATGTTGTGAGACACACAAAGTAACTGTTCAGAAACCCACTTCCCTTGTCAGGTTTGCTGTTTGTGTCTTGTAAGGCTTTGCTATGTTTTTTGAAACATAAAACTACTTAGTAGAGAGGGCCTTGGGTTGGATGTAAATGGAGCTGGATTCTTTCTTACCCATGGAAATGTCAGAAATGTGGGACAATGGCAACCTGCTTTTTCCAGGGTGGATGCAAACGTGTGGCTTGTATTGCCTGTCACATGGGTTTTGATATTTCCTGACACATAAACCTGGAGTAGTGTTGGTAGAAAATGCCTTTCAAAGAGGTCATTGAAGAGATCAATGAATTCCAAGTCTGTGGATGCTGCTTTTCACTTGGGTCCATCAGCATGTGCCACATTCTGACATTCTGCCTTCTTGTTGCAGGACAATCCTCCATATGATAAAGGAGCCTTCAGAATTGAAATCAACTTCCCAGCAGAATATCCATTCAAACCTCCTAAGATTACATTTAAAACAAAGATCTATCACCCTAACATCGATGAAAAGGGGCAGGTTTGTCTGCCAGTAATTAGTGCTGAAAACTGGAAGCCAGCAACCAAAACTGACCAAGGTAGGACTCCGTGTGGAGAAAGAACTGGGTATTCAGAAAGTTTGTAGTGTTTGGATTTAAAGCGAATAATGTTTCACTTGTCAGTTTCCCAGTGCTCTGAGGGATATTCATTGTAAGGTTTGTGTCATGAATCATGTGTTGAGTGCAGAGTTCAACTTGTGGAACCTCATTTTGTTACTGGAATGGGAGGTACTGGCACTGAAGTGGCATTTCCACCTCCAGGAAACCACAAAACTCTTCATGACTAAGGAGTTCATTAAGGAAGTGTCCTCAGCATACTTTAAAATTTTGCTGGTGGTTTGTGTGGAGGTTATGCTGTGTTTCTTTTTAAACAGTGACTTCAGAATCCAAAGCTGTTCAGTAAATTCCTGGATGTTTGAAAGGCAAGGTCTAAAACCTCAAGGTTCTGTATATTTTATAATGTGCCATGTGGTTCAGTGATTTGAACATATGGCTTGAAATACCATGGGAGTCATAAACAAAATCTGAGAAGATACTACAGATTAACTTGTAGTTCTTAAAAGATCATTGCTGTCAGACTTGCTGTGTAGAGTGTCTTTGATAAGAATCTAAATATTGTAAGGGGAAAAGTTTTGTCAAGTTCTGTGGCAGGCTTAAGTGTAATATAAGTAAGGCTTTTCCTGTTGTTGCTTGCCTCAGGTGTTGGGGTGAGAACTTTGTGTTGTCTGGGAGGTGATGATTAGTTGGGTATTAAGCTTTTATTATTATACATATAGAAAGCAAACATCCTTGTAAAAAATGCTTATTTTTAAAGTGTATTAATTCAAATGAGTAGCAGTTTAGGGCAGTGCTAGAGCTCCAGTGACACTGAAGTATCTTGTTCCATAAGAGAAAATACTTTCCCCTTCCAGGCTCTTCTTAAAGGTTATTTTCACATGATCTGTGTTCCTGATAGGAAACAATGCTGTACTTGAGATATTTTTTTCTGTTTATCCCTGTGTGCTAAAGAAGGTACTTCTGGTTTTGTGATCTTGCCCAAAGACAAAACAGGAAAATTGCAGTTGTTTTAGAAGAGGTGAAGCAGCTGCATGTTGGTGAATATGGAGGTGGCAGCAGAGAGAGCCTGTGAAATGGGACTGCTGAGAGCTTAGATCTGTTGTAGCTTTATCCCTGATTTTACAGGACAAAGGCCCTCAGGAGAGAGGAGATGGAAAGAGCATGTGGAAGGTTTCTGTTCTGTCCCACACCTGAGCAGCTGTCCTGGTGCTGTCAGCCTTTGCTATTTAACTAAAGGACTTACATGTCTCTACCCAGCTTGAAAAACAAGCTGTCATTAGCTGGAACTGCTGAAATGATTGTTTGCATGCATCTCAGTGTCTCCCTGAGAATTAGCAACTCCCTGAGAGAGAGTTATCTGAGAGACTGAATAAAAGCTGTGCTAAAATCAGAATTTGGAACCAATCCTGGCTATCAAAATAGTGCAGATCTCTCATGGTCTGCTGTGTTGTGTTTGTTTGTCTTAACTCTTTCTTCAAGTTGTTTTAATGTCAACATCTGTTGTTACTATATGGTTGTATGAACCTGTGTTACTAAACCCTGCTTAAATGTCTATTCCTTTTCCTTCAGATTGCTTTTTCACTGAAAAATCACTCCTAGCTTTTCTCAATGAAATAATGTGACATCATTAATACAGCATCAGAGTCATTGGTTTTGCTCACACAGGTGTCAAAAAAGTGAAGCAATTTCATCATAAATCACTAACTTACCTTTTGCATACTAAATGTGCATCTTACTGCTGCACTTTTTGTTAATTTATGCTCAATATTAAAAACAACTGTTCATGGCAGGATAGTTTCAAACTCTGTGGCTATTGAGGCAGCTCCTGTTCTGCCAGGCCTGTTTTTTCTGGCTTGTTACTGTTTTTAAGGTTATTGAACACACATTTTCTCTGTAGTGTTTCTGCATGCTTTGCTCAGTGAGAAGGGATTGCCCCTCGGTGTTTCTGCTCTTTTCAGCAATGTGGTGGCAGTTGTTGTAAGGCAGGACTGGTGAGTTACTGTGAAGGAAGCTGGTATCAATTCTGCATTCCGTAGATAGTTGGTTGCAGTTTAAATTTGGATTTGTGGTAAGAAATGCTTTTGTTTAGCAGTTTAGAGACAAATGTTGGGTTTGAGCATGGCTTTGAGTATTTGTTTTGAGGATCAGTGCCCCAAACAAAGCCACTCTGGTGTTCCAGCATCTGCTGGAGTGACCAGCATTGTATGAACTTGCATTCCTGCCCAGAGAAAAATGTGGCAGTGAATGCACTGTGGGGTGTGAGGTTCACTGTGTAAATGTCAGGTGCACTCCCACTTCCTGAAGAGGGACTTTTCTTTGGAAGGTGCCAGGGACGTTGGTGACGTTGCTGTGAGCACCTTGCCACTCTCACCCCGTGGTTTGCCCAGTACACCTCTACTGGTGGCTGCCTTGGGAAGTTGAGAGTGAAGGGAAGACATGCCTGCTTTCCATAGATGTAAGAATCCCAGGGAAATAAAGCTGGAAAAAAGGGTTTCCAGAAGAGGGGTGGGCACAGCTGTGTCCCTGTGACAGGTGTTGGAAATGCTTCGTGGTGCAAATTCCATCTTCACCAAATCCCTTCAGGGAACCTGTCCGAGGACTCCATTCGTTCTCAGCCATAGGAGAGGATTTTAGCTGGGATGCCAATTACATGGGAAATGATTTGTAGTGCACTTCGGTCTCTATTCATGTTGATTTTGTTTACAAATACGATTTTCTGGTGTTCATTCATGGTCATTGAGCTAAATCTTGGCATATCACTGCAGCTTACTCACGCCCTGCGCTTGAAAAGGCCCGAGATTTATGGGGATGTATTGAAATGCAGTTAAAGCTCTTTCCTTGCAGGGGAATTTTGCTTACATTTTGATTTTGAAAAATTACCCATCTAAGTGTCTGACGGTGTTTATACTTCTTTTGACAGTAATCCAGTCCCTCATAGCACTGGTGAATGATCCACAGCCCGAGCACCCCCTCCGGGCTGACCTAGCTGAAGAATACTCTAAGGACCGTAAAAAATTCTGTAAGAACGCTGAAGAGTTTACAAAGAAATATGGTGAAAAGCGACCAGTGGACTAAAATCTGACACAAGTGCTGTCAGCAACCTATGATAGAAGATCGGAGCAGTGCATTTGAGACACCCCGTAAAGCAGGACTCTATGGAAAATTGACAAGTGCCACCTTTCGGTGTGAACTTGTGGCTGTTACTAACTTTCTACCGTTTTCTTAATCAAAAGTGGGCTAGGTAACCTGTAAAGAAAGGATTAAAATTTAAGATGTTCTAGTTCTGCTTTCTTTGTTTAAAAATCACTGCTTCAATATACTTTAAAGTATGCTGTTTTCTTTTTCTTGTCAGAATTTATCAAAAATATCTTAGACTTATATTCTGCCCTTAAATTGAAAAGGTTGTGGCTGTCATTTCTTATTTTTCCTTGCAGTTCCCACTATCTTGAGTTCATTCATTGAATTTTAATCCCTTCCTCAAAGTGATGTTTTAGGAAAAATATCCCAGTTCCAGCAGAAAATGATTGAGTGTTTGGCAGTTTCATTTACTTTTCTTTCTAAATGTTGCACTGTGCTTTGTGGGACTTGTTGCAAGTTCCCCCGAACTTCAGTTTGTAACATAATAAACAAATTCCAACCCACAAAACCAATCAGAAATAATGTCTGGGTCTGATGTAAATCTGGCCAATGTCTATTAAACGGGGAAACCCAAGTTTTTGTGTGCATCATTGAATTAGAATATGGCTTAAGTTCTGCTCTTGGAAAACTTTGGAAAAAAAACCTGTAGCAAACAAGTAGTAGAATGTGATTGCAAACTTCCTTCACTTCTATCTTTAAAACCTATGCAGAGTAGTGGGAAACATGCACAGAACAACATTGCAACCAATCCAGGAGAGTTCCAGAAATCGGGGACCAAGAGGTACCAAAGTGACAAACCCTCTTTTGAATTTAAAATCATTATTTTGGAAACGTTAATTTTGAATTCAAGAACTAAATCTGACAGCACTGCTGTCCTCTCTGAACGTTTTCCCTCAGAATGCGTCAGGAGCATCTGTGTTTGTGGGAGGGCCCTGGAGCTGTTCCCAGCCCCAGCACGGCTGCCAGGCCAGGCCTGAGCACTGAGGCGGGGCAGAGTGTGCTTGGCTGCTGCTGCTGCTGCTGCTGTGTTCAGCACAGGGGCAGGGCTGCAGTGAGTGCTCAGTGTCAGTCTGTCCATCAGCTTTGCCAGGCAGAGCTGCAGTGAGTGCTCAGTGTCTGTCTGTCCATCAGCTTTGCCAGGCAGGGCTGCAGTGAGTGCTCAGTGTCTGTCTGTCCATCAGCTTTGCCAGGCAGGGCTGCAGTGAGTGCTCAGTGTCTGTCTGTCCATCAGCTTTGCCAGGCAGGGCTGCAGTGAGTGCTCAGTGTCTGTCTGTCCATCAGCTTTGCCAGGCAGGGCTGCAGTGAGTGCTCAGTGTCAGTCTGTCCATCAGCTTTGCAGGGGCTGCAGTGAGTGCTCAGTGTCTGTCTGTCCATCAGCTTTGCCAGGCAGGGCTGCAGTGAGTGCTCAGTGTCTGTCTGTCCATCAGCTTTGCCAGGCAGGGCTGGCCTGTGGCTGCCCTGGGGCGCTCCTGCGCATGCTGAGGGAAGGGCAGGGAGCTTTCCCTTCAGAGCTGAGCATCCTTTGCCCGTCTCTGCTGCTTCTGCTGCCTTTCCTCCCCAGCCCAGAGCCTGATCCTAGCTCCACAGTCAAACTGCCACACAGTCAACCTGCTGTCTCCCCTTCTGCAGCTGGGCTCTGCTACTGAGTGAATGGATTATTTCCAGAAATCCATCAGTATCTAGGAGCACATATCATTTTGATGTGCAGGAAGCTGAGTTGAAATAACCCTGACACCTAGGTGGTTGCCTATACTCCTAAATTCAGTTTTAATACAGCCTCTGCCTTTGCAACCTTTCAGAACTAGTGTGTCAAGCAGTAGATCTCTCTTGGTTTTAATGTCTTGTGTATTTGCTATTTCCTTATTCGTCCCTCTCCTCTGGCTTTCATTTCCAATTTAGTGTAAACAATGACAGCCCAGTACCTCACCTCTGTTGAAAGTAAATTTTTTTATGAGTTAGGGAGCTAAGAAATTTTATGTTTAAGTGTTCTTAGACAGATTCTTTGGCAGGTAAATAAAGTTAAACCACATTCACCTTATTTACGGAAACTTGCATTTCCTAAGTGTTTTCAGGCTTGTGAGAGCACTATTACCAAATTTTCACATCTTTGTGTCTTCATTTGCAGAAAGTTGGTACTGATTTTGTTTCGTTCACGCTCACTCAGATTCATAATAAAATAATGCCAAATTATCTGTCAAACTGAAGTGTGTAACTTCTGCATCACCCGAGTCACTGTACCTTTGATCATGTCTGTTGGCATGGAAACTTACCATCCTCTAAATTTTATTTGAAACAAAACTGTAGCACTAGTTTGCTGCCCTCGTTGCTACTCAATAGTTACTCTGTGGTTGTAAAGCCTCTCAGGTCAAAGACTGCGCCTCTGCCTGGCTGTGACCGGATGCCGCGGGAAGGGACGGAAGGGCCGCGGGAGCTGCGGCTGAGCCGCGCCAGCCGCTCCCCTCCGGCTGCAGAGCTCACACGAAGACAGATCTCGCTATCAGTTCTCTTGGTGTGTTCTTCATAGTCCAATTGCTAAACTGTGTAAACAAAGTGCTGGCGCGTGTCTGGGGCAGCCTCTGAACAAAGGGATCCGGCACCTGTGTGGCTGAAGGCTGAGGAGGAGAAATCCAAGTGCGAAGTCCTAGGATAACTCAGGAAATCAAGCTCTTGTTCTCTCTGGTTCCCTAAGCCATGCTGAATTTTAAACGTGCAGTTGAGCATCCACAATGAAAGCAGCGCACTGGTGAAACTACACCCAGGAGTACTGGTATAGGCTTTCTGCAAGTCCATTCTGCTACCCTAATAAAAATTGCTCTCAAAGGCTTTGTGGCATGGTTTTATTTTCACAGAGGTTTGGGAATTAACTGGGCTTGTAGTAGTGGTTTAATTTCAACTTGGGTTGTCTTTAAAGCTTTCACAGAACTACTGAGAATTTTCCTTATCTCCCTATATTATATGCAATTGAAAGGTTCCCTACTGAATAGTCTTTTAGTACTTCATTATTCATTTTACTAATTAAACGTAAATTGGGGGTTTAAGGCTCTTCATTTAAAAATAATGAATTTACAAAATCTGTTTTTCACAGTACGGTGCTCGGGTAAAGGCTGCCCTCAAGTCTCCAGTGCTCAGCTGCGAGGAAGTGCATGCAGAATCCCACAGGTGTGCAGCGTCCTGATGGGTGCGATCGGAGCCAAGCCAGCGCTTAGAACGTGAGGCAGTTGCAATGTTTATAAAAAGGTTTAGAAGTGTCCATGAGGACGCGGTGACAGTTCCGTACCCGGCGGAGCCCCGCGCTCCGGCAGCGGCTGCAGTGCGGCCCGGGGGGCGCGGGGGGGCGCTGGCAGGGGCGGGCGCTGCGGGCGCGGGGCTGTCCCGGTGCCCCGGCAGCATCGCCAGGGTAACGCCGGCCCTGCTCTCACCCGGCCCCGCCTCAGACGTCTAAGGCATTTCTATGATACAGGAAAGAATCGGGAAAAATATTTTCTCCCGCATCCTTGATGTTTTTCCACTTGTACAGGACAAAAACTTCTTCACGTGTTACAGGAAAGGTCAGACAGTTCCCACTAATGACAGAAAGGGAGCCCTTCCAGCGGTGTGGGAG
This sequence comes from Zonotrichia albicollis, assembly GCF_047830755.1. Classification (NCBI taxonomy): domain Eukaryota; kingdom Metazoa; phylum Chordata; class Aves; order Passeriformes; family Passerellidae; genus Zonotrichia; species Zonotrichia albicollis. The sequence continues at coordinate 8,255,417 of NC_133836.1, read as the reverse complement.
CAGACAGGTGAGTGCTTAGTTCACTCACCACATGTAATTAAACCCAAAAGCCTCCTGAAGCTTTGCAATAGAAAATATCTCAGTTTATTTTTCATTTAAAAGAATAATGATGATACTAATAATTTTTATATTAAAAAATATGGTTAACAAAACCAATTATGTTAAATAGATCACTCTTGTGCAAAGAATATTTCCCCACGTGAAAGTCCTTACAGGAACAACAGGGCTGCAGTTAAGAACATACCAGCTCTACTGGGGCTTGCTGGAGTTTGAATGCTCTGGTGACAGGAACAAAAGGGACAAATACAGGGACCTTCTGAGCCACAGCCATGCTCGTGGCTGGCACAGCTCATGGCTGTCCTGAGGGGCAGTGGGTGGTGCAGGACCAGTTGCTGCTGCTCTCACACACAGCAGTTACTGAAATAGCAGATGGGTCAACAGTTGCTGCTCCTGCAAAGTCATCCAAAAAATAAGAAGCCTCTCCAAAAGGGCTACAGCTGATGTTACTTTCCTGGGGGGGCTTAACACCAAGAGGCAACGAGAGCAGGCAGACACAAATCCTGCAGCTGAGCGGCTGCAGACCCCACAGGGCCATGAGAGTGAGCCGAGTGCTCCGGGCAGAGGAAGGCTCTGAGGGTGTCCCTGCACCCCTCGCCATCAGTGAGCAGCTACGAGGCGGGGCAGGGACTGGCTGCTCTCAGAAAGCCAAATGCTGAAGGTGGCCAGGCCTCCTGTGGGTGACCTGCACTGAGTGGGTGAGCCAAAGCAGCACCCACTCCCCAGCAGGGTTCTTGTTTTGCCATCAAGTCTGAAAGAAGTAATCAGACCTCTCAGGGGGCTGTGCTGCAGTGTCACAGCCAAGTCTGCCCCCGTGCTGCTCCTTTGCTGGCAGGAGCTGAGCCCTGGGAGCCTGTGCTGCACTGGGGCACTGTGCAGGGGTGTCACAGAAGGAGTTTGGCACACTTTGAGCAGAGGTTGTGGCCTTAAAACTGGCAGCTGGGGCTCTGGGGTACTGCCTGGAGCTGCTCACGGGGGGTGGTGTCCATTGCCAGGCTGTTCACAGCTCCTGTGAGCTGTACCAGGGACTGTGACACTGATAACAGTGATCTGGCTTCTCTAGACATTAGAAACTGCCTGTCTTCAGAGGATGGGTGTAGGATGGATGGATGGATGGATGTCTGCTCATTTATTTAAAGATCTTTGAATGAACACAGCTGAATGTTCCTGCTTTTGTAATGGCTCTGCAGCTCTGGCTTAATTAATGTCTGGAGTTCATGGAGGCGTTCCCAGGACTGTGAGAAATCATCTGGTCCTTCCCCACAGCCCCCAACAGGAGGGACGCTGGGGTACCCGGGGTGCACCATCAGCTCGACGGTGACGGTGCCGCTCTGGGCTGCCCGGGGCGGGCGCTGCAGGACGGCGCTGTCGATGGCACTCTGGATGCTGCTGACAGACATGTTCCTGCCCATGGTGCTCAGGCCTATGTAAATGTCTGCCCACCTGCAGCCAGAGGAGGGAACACTGCTGTTAGTGCTAAAGAGGCAGGGAGACAATTGTGTTACGTCCAGTGGATTAGGAATCAAAATCTACCTAAAATTTAAGATATAAAATTGGAAGAAGTTTAAAAAAACTTTTAACTATAAACAAAAGTAAAACCAGAACTTTTCCTTGTTGAAACCAGGATCCTATTTCAAGCAGCAGTTCTGCAGGGACAGCAAGGCCCAGCACAGCCCCAGTGCTGTGTTTGGCATCTGTGAGCTTTCAGGTGCATTTTATTGTCCCAAAAACAAAGAGCAATGCTGAACTGAGAAATGCCACACTATCAAAATAAATTAATCTTGAATAATAACCCTCAGCTAAGTAGAAACAAAAGTGACTGAAATAAAATGGCAACCACCCAGCTAAAGAAGCCTCCTGCCAGAATATATCAAAGAGCCATAATAACTGGACAAAATGTTACTCCTAGAGGACACCACCTACACGCTGCTGCTTAACTTCACACAATTCTTTGTTCAAGTCTGGCTGCAAATGTCAGTTCTAAGTGTGGCCTGGATGAGTCCAGGAGAGCTGAGCAACTGCATGTGAGGGCAGAATGAAAATGTTTTCAGAAGAAATCAAGGCTGGAATGTTTACCTGAATGATCACAGAAAAGCCCAGCTCAGCTGTTCTTGAGAAGGGAGAAATACCAGCCTGCTGCTGGTGTTCAGAACCACTGACACAAAAAATAAAATCCCAGAAGATGTTTCCAGTGGACTGAGGAAGTAACGACATCTGCCCCAAAGGACAGGTGACTGCAAGGGTCTCTAGTGAAAGGCCTTTAACCCATAAAACAGTCTAAGCTTTTAAGAGAAGCATTTTATTGGGGGAAGGGCTGAGCTTTCAGGGTTTGGCCCCTGAGCTGCAGGGCACTGACAAGGCTGTTTGCTCACAGCACTGATCACCTGCTGTGGTACTGCCAGCTCTCAGAGCTCATTGCTTCCCCTTAACAAATACCTGCTTCTACTTAGTCTCATTCCTACTACTTAAAAACCTTTCTCTACTACAACAGGAAGATGAAAATTTAGTTCTTAAATGCTTTCCTTAGATAATACTTTTAAAATTCCAGCATTGATGCAGCATTTCTCCTGGCATTCCAGATGCCAGGCTGATGGAACTTCACTGGGAAGGCTGAGAAACATACCCTGAAAAAATCATTCCTTTTCAAGTGGAAAGTGACTCATCTCTGTTCAAACAAAACTTCCTAAGCCCTTGTGCCTCTGGCACTTCTGTGCCCCTTCTGAACCTTTCTCTAAGTCCAAAGAGGAAAGAGAAAGATGGTGTTCCATTTTTGAAAGATGCTATCAGGAACTGATACAATCTTAATGTTTTACTACAAAAAAGGATGAGTAATACCTGTCTTACCTTATTCCATGCTTTGTAAACACATCCACTGTGTTAAAAGAATCTTCTTCTACTCCCAGGTAAAAGTCCATCAGGGATGGTGGAATCCAGTCACAGTTATGAAGGCCTGGCTCTATGGGGACACGTGTGTACTTAATCCCATACTCCTCTAACACCTCTGCAAACACATTCCTGACCTCTGTAAGCAAAACCAGAGATGCAGTCAGGGCTTGGATAAGCAGCTTCTCGTGTCCCCTGCAAGCTGTTAGCACAGAGGCTTCCTTCCTTTCTGTGTTTAAGAAAATAAAATTCCATTTGGTTTATCTTCTACTGAAATTCATCTGTAGGGAGTCACCTCCTATACTGCAAACATTTCTCCCTGAATTTCTCCTGCAGGTGCCTTTCTTCCTTTCAGTACTGAGCCTTTAGTCCAGCCCCCCTACTGAGTGAGTGACTCTGGTCTGCAGTGAGTGCACCAGAGGTGGCTGCACTGTCAGGAGCAAATTCTTCATCAAGTGCTTGCACAGCCAGAACAATGTTATCTGGAGGCAGTCAGTACTGCAGTGGGAAAACCTGGATTCTTTTCTCACTCCATTTTCCATCTCTGTACCACAATGACTTTATTTGCAAAACAAGGACAGAAGATCCTTGCTCATCTCTAAAGCTGAGACCTGCAGGCAGGGACTGGGGTGGGAACACAATGGACAGGAGGGAGTTCTGTAGCATCTAATGGAGCCACCAGCTATTGCAATCTCCAGCATTCCAGTTTAAACTGGCCAGTCTGCTGCTGGCTTTGGTCTGCCTCCTTCAGTGTGGGTGAGAACATGGAATTGGGATGCTGAGGAGAATTACTGTTGTTGGAGGAAGAGGTGTAACCTTGGCCTTTTGTGTCATTAATGCCCAGGGCTCCAAGCAGAGTTTGGCTCTGGGCAGGACTGTGGGCTCAGGTGGGAGCATTCAAACTGCAGCTGCCAGCAGGTGTCTCAGGGTGGGGCTTACTGCCCATAGGGGAGCTGGGGCAGGGCAGGCCCCTCTGAGCTGACTCTCACCTGCTTGGTGCACGAGAAGATTTCCTCCTTACCTGGGAGAACATGGACATGCTGGTGCCCATCCATGTGGGGAGGTAGGTGACCTGTCAGCTCACGGAACAGCTCCACCTGGGCCTTGAGCTCCTGCTTCACCTGTGCAGCAGAAAAGGGTCAGAGCAGGACCTGGCAGAGGCTGAGAGCAGGGGAGTGATGGGGCTGCTGGGACCCCCCTGGGCAGGAGTCAGGACCCAGCTCTGGGGTGTGCTGTGCTTGTACAGGGATGTGCAGCACTGCTGGGTGTCCCTTGGGCATGGGGCTCTTTGTGGTACTGCTTATGGGAATGGTGGGGATGTTCTAAATATTATTCTAAATATAAATTTCTGTTTAAAATGGATGCAGTTTTGATCACTGAACGTGTTTATCCTTGCTCATGGGGCAAAACCAGCCACCTCCCTAGAGAACCAAACTTCTCACAAGCTGATGAAAGGCCTGGTACCTACTTAAGACTTTTCTGTCATTTGCTCTTTACTGATCTCTAGGTCCTTTACGTGTCCCAACGCCCTTCTACCTCCTCAGATAAATAGTTAACAGTGTATACAGGCACTGAATCAGGGAGGAATGGGTTCTAAAGGCTGCAGAGCCTTTGGCAGAATGAGGCCCAGGACCTAAAGCCAGCTCAAGCTGCACAGGCAGGGTTCATCTTTAAGCAGACTCATAGCTGGGATCTGGGAAAGGCCCTCAGCTGTTATGTGCTGGGATAAATGCAGGCTGATTTTTCAGGAAGGCAAGTTGTACAGCTCTATGTGGCTTTCTCCTACCTCTGACATTTTCAGGAGACCTTTTGATAGAGCTGTTCTGAATCCCATTTTTCCATGGAAGAATCCATCCTGGTTGAGCAGAGAAGAGTTTGTCTTGAGCACCTCACACACAGGGGAGCCCTCGGAGAGGTTGGCATGCAGGCCTATTGGGATGTTGTATCTGGAAGAGAAGGAAATGTCTGCCAAGCTTTGCACCTCCCTCACTGTGGTCAGAGAGGGGAGATTAAAGTGTAAGAACCAGACTGATCTTAGAGGAGTTGCAGGACTCACTGGAGTACATCTTTGTATCTCTGCCCTGCCACAAAGGATGGCAGGGTGACCCCAACCAGAGCAGGGCATCTCCAGGTAACAGCCCTGAGCATCCTGTCCAGGGCCAGCCTGGGAGTGTCCCCAAACCCTGCCCCCACCCTGGCTCACAGCCCAAGGTAAATGCTGTAACTGCACTCCAGGAACTGCAGTCACTGATAACCAACCAAAAAACCCAGATCTTGCAGCTCCATTAGCCCTTGCTAGGTATCCCCTTGAGTTATTCACCCTGTTAAAGATGGTGCATTTATGAGACATGGGAGCTCTACTTGATGACTCCTAAAGCTGCCCTTAAGTAGAATCCACTAATTCATATCTAAACAGTGCCTAAGGAAGCTGTTATGGCAACAGCACAGGCTATATGTGTAAGTACAAGGGGCTGCAGCTGGAATTCCTGCAGTGGCCAGGCTTCTGTCTAGTGCAGCAATCACTCAGTGAGTGGTGAGCATGAGCTGTAAGGAGCAGCATCTCCCTGGCACAGCCAGAGAAGGATCAGTGCAAGGAGGCCCAGAGTGAGGTGTAGAGCCTTGCTAAGGAGCCCCAGGGGTATGATTGATTACCCGGTTGCAAGCTGTAAGATTCTTTAAAAAAATCAAAAAAAGGAACTATGGAGCTGTTGGGGCTGCAGAGCTCCCCTCAGGGCTTAGCAGAGTGCTGTGGATTCCCCTACAATGAGAACAGGACTTGTGCATGCTTGGATTTGTGCTGGGTCTCATTAGCATTTCTGGAAATCCTCAGCATCAGTAGCCAAAATGATGCTTTGAAACTTTTTCCAAGACAACCCGTGGCCTCTGGCTGACCCAGTGAGGGGATGACAGAAGTGCAATGTTCCATCTGTGCTGCCCAGTCTGAGTCATGGTGCACAGTGAATTTCAAGACAACAACTCTGTGATGCTTTAAACGCTTCTTGGAACTTCTGCACGGAGCTGTTACAAGTGGGTGTGGTCTGTCCCTGACACAGCCCTGGTACCACAAGGAGAAAACAAAAACAATCTCCATTGAGGCAAAGGGTGCAAAACTGAGACATCTGAAGCTGACTGGTGAAGCACCAGCTCACTGGAGACAAGACTGTGGATGGACTGGACCAAGTCAGAGTCATTTAGCTCATTCAGGTCCTAAGGCTTTGGCCCTAGAAGGACTGAAAGCTTTTTTTTCCTAGTACAGTCAGTTGCTAGATACTAGTTCTCAAAGACATAAATGTTAGGAGTCAAATCGTATGCACAGTTCTGTGGAACAAAATTAGTCCATTGTGTGATTAAGGAGCTGCAATGTTTGTTTAATGAAGCAAAACAGCTTGTGGAGAAAAGGTCCTCTCTGGCTTTTCTGATCTGGTGATTTCTGTGCAGCAGGGCCTGATTGTTTCACTGATGATGAATGTTCATCATAGCAGGGCCTGAGCACACGTGCACACCAAGTCCTGGCTGCCACAAGAGGTGGAAGCTGTGTCACTGGGGGGACAGGCTGCAGGGCAGCACAGGAGGCAGCTGCAGGGCAGGGGGGGCTGTGGCAGGAGGGTTCCCCTCCATCCTGTGACTGCCTGGGAGCCCTGCACAAGTCCAAAGGCAGAGGGGAAGTCTGTGGTTTTCTTTTAGAAATGGACCCCAGATTCTTTATTCTGTCTCTGGGAAGCTCTTACTGCCTCAGCTGGAGTGTTATTTGTACCACAGCCAGTGCTGCTTGCAAGAAAAAAAGGGTTTCTGTGTTACCATGAATCAGCAGATGGACTTTTTCTGTTGAGTACTCTCTTTCCCGTGTGTTGTGGGAGGGCAAGAAATGAACAGCTGAGCCTCTCAGTGTTGTCTCCCAGGAGCATCAAATGAACTGCCCCCAATTGTGCAATGCCTCCAATGCTGTGAGGGAGGCCATTTCCAGGAGAAGGCAAGTCCCTCTGACAGGTGTGGGACACCAAGGAGCCAAGGGCTGCACTGAGGAACATGAGAGCAGCTCCTGGCCAGGGCTGAACCCAGCCCCAGAGCTGGGAATGTGCAGAATGTGGAAGTGCAGAGAGAGCTGGCCTTGTCCCTGGGTAAGAGGAGACCCTGGCTGTAACATTAGAGTGTTTCAGAGCTTTGCCCAACACCAGCTGAATATCTTAACAGTGTTCTCGTGGAGTCAGTCCTGGTTTGACAGACTGTGCATGCTGAGACGTCAGGAGAGGAACTGCTGGTGTTTAATGGCTCTGGAATAGAGGCACTGAAAGCAAAACTCAGAATGCTGCATGTGAGAAACTTGTTCAGAAATGTTCATCTGTGGGAGGTGCACAGAAGGAGGCATGGGAAGGTTGTAAGGATATGGGGAGAAGGACAGATCAGTGGGTACAGCAGAGTTCCACTGCAAGCTCGCAGGGAGACAAGTCAAGGTGCAGGAATATCCTGAGAGGGCCCTTTTCAGAGCACATATGATTGTTTCTGCTACAGAAATATACTTTGCAGTTGCCCACATCTTTCAAAAGACTGTAAAATAGCTGCTAATTTGTTGGCTGAGATACTGAAGCAGAGACCAGCGGCTCAAGCAGCTTACACAGCATGTGATGCTGCCCTGGGAGCAGAGCTCAGCTGTTGTGGGCTTGGCCTCAAACTCCTCTGCCCAAGCCCTTTCCAGATGGGGCAGGGTGAGCCCTGCTGGTCACTGCTGGTCATTAACTGCTAATTGCTCACACAAGATGCAAAATAAAAGGATTGGCATTGGGCTTCAGGCAACAGCTAAGTTTCTGCACACAGCTACCACTGCTGAAACAAAATGATGTGAAGAATCTACTTGGTGTCCCTAAATCCTTGTTGGTGACTCTTTTAAGCTACAGCAACCCTTCCAATCTGTTTGGAGAGGCCCCTCTGTGTCTGCAAGTCTGTCCCAGTGCCACAGGGAATGCAGAGATGAAGCAGGATTCAGCCCAGGGGTTCACTTCACTCCTGATAAAGCCACAGGACACTGGCTGCAGGTGTGGCTCCTGCAGCAGGAGCAGCATCAGACTGAGCTGCTTGGGAACCTGTGCAGAAGAGCTTCAGCCACTGAGCTCAATGCACCAGAGAGCTGCTTGCACCGGAAGTCGGCTGTTACCTCTTCTCAGCATTCTTTGTAGAGGTGGGGGGAGAAAAGGAGAGACTTGTGCAGGAGGAAATATCCTTAGAGCAGGTGCTAGAAGGAATTCACCCTGGAAAGATTTCTGAGTCAGCGGGCCCAATCCAGTTATCAAAGAGAGAGGAAATACAGTCAGTTAAACTGCTCAAACTGCTTCCTTTTCAAGTAGCTGCTTGTTTTGCCACACCAGTGCTCTGGATAAGTGTCTGCTGAGGCAGTGTGTGCAGCTGCACTCCCTGTTCATTGACCCTGGAGATGGGCACTGCACTGAGTCACTGGGGCTGGTGGGTGAGTGACAGTGCCCTCTCCTGCCTGGCCGTGCCACAGGACACCTGCAATGCCTGTGGGAATGATGAGATTTGCCAAGCACTGATCCTATTGCCTTGCTGAAGGCTGGGTGCTCTGGCACAAGCACAGCACTTTACCCTTTCCCTTAATGGCTAAACAGATCCCAGCTTCAATAATCTATTGTATCATCCAGGAAACTGCTGATCATCAGGTTTCAGCCCAAGTGTGACCCAAGTCAGAGCCTCATGTAAATATCTGTATCTCATCATCTCACTCCAGTGAACACCCAAGTGTCTGAAGCCAGACAAAGCAAGGCTTTGAGTTAAAATGTGCACTTCTTACTTTCCTCATATTGGCATTTATAGATTTCCTCACCCACACTTCCACCATTCAGTAATATCTGTCTTTCATCAAATAACATATTTTCTTGCTCTGTTACTGCTAAAAACCTACTTCTTCTGCCAGAAATGCCCTAAAGCCTCTGCAGCATTGAGCTGGTGCTGCAACACAGCTTAGGGACCTGGGTTTGTTGTGGTTACATCTTTGTATCAAGTGCAGCTCCTGAGTCTGCAGCCTCACGCCAGTGAAATGGGCTGCGGCCAGTGAAGTCAGTGTGCTCTGGGATTCTGGGGTGAGGCCTCAGATTGGGCCCCACCCCATCCCAACAGTTCAGCAGAGGAACTGTCTGCTGTGTGATTAACAGTCACTTACAAGGGCTGATGAGAAAGCATGAGAGATTTCTGTGTTAGTCAGATGTTAACTGGGAGGGTCAGAATTCAGTCACAATTTACAAACGCATTTTGCAATTAGTGTTGATGGGAAAGGAAGTGAAAACAGAGAGAGTAATTAAATGTGGCTTTGTTAGACCCTTCTGTTAGATGTACCCAGATGTTGTGGGGGCTTTGGCTGATGTTCAGTATTAAACTGTATTTAAACTGCAAAAAACCACCCAGGAAGAGTGAGGTTGTGTTCTAAAATACATCACTCTTCATGAGCTATTTGGACACAAATGGAAAAAGGTCCTAAGGCTCAGTGACACCTGACCTGTTTGATATGAAGGGGAGGGGTGGGAGGATATAGCAGCAAACTGTCCTGGATGTCTCTATTTCTATCTCCACATTTCTAAGGAAAAATTAAGACATCTCTTCATTTCAGGTTACAAAATAACCCTTCCAGTTTCTGGGAAAGGTTCTGGAATAATCACCAGGAAGTCTGGCTGACTTCAAGGCAGGGCCTGTTAAGTAGAAAATTGAGATTGTATTATATGGATAAGCAGGAAATCATAGTCAGTCAAGGCCCCATAAAGAGAAAAGTTTTGAGTTACTGAAAAAACCCTCAACCCACAATGGCAGTCTGTTCTCCCACCTGCTGCTCTGGTTATGTTCTGCTCTGGCAGATGCTATCAATAGGTTTGTCATTTGGTGATGGATCAGGCCTCTGCTGAAACTCCTCTGTTGCCAGAAATGAGTGTGCCCCTTCTTTCAGGCCAGTTGTGACAGTGGATGAGGGAGCCCAAGGTGCTGAGCCTGGATATTAAGGAAGGTGTATTTTTTACTGCTTAGTTCTGCTGTTCTGCAGTTGGCTTGTGGTAGAGCTGCTACAAAGATCTGCTGACTATCATCACATGTCTGCCAAGGCTTTTAATCAAGGCTCGAGGCAGCAGATGGTATACCCAGAAACTACAGAATTATTGTGAAAATGAAAGGAAGAAAGAAATTTCAGAGGAACTGTGTTCCTTTCTGAAGGATGCCAAGTCCTAACATTGTAGGGCAGCATGAGGTGCTTAGGAAGGAAAAGTTGTATACTTATTAATTAGCTCTGCCTGTCTCCAATTAACTTAAAACCAGGTGAGGAGTGAGAGTCTAAGACTTGCAGCTACAAGCAATCATGTCATAGACAGTTTATCAAGAAGCCATAAAAGCAGTCCATCACTCTGACAATCCTGGCACTGTGTGTGTGAGAGACCAAATTCCACAGCACTGGAATGTGCCCAGGAAAGGATAAGCTACTTGCTTCAAGCCTCTTCTCTCAGCTGGGGACAGATCCACTCTTCCTGCTTATGCCACTGGTCAAGGCTGAATAGGGGAAGACAAACACGAGGAGAAAAAAACCAACAGGCAGACTTTCATCCCATAACAGAGAAAGCCTCAATATTTACAGTGGGATGGGAGATGTCACCAAGCAGGGGAAAAGGGAATAATATTGGCAGGGCAGTCAAGCCAGTGATGCTTTCCCATTTCTGCAGCACAAGATGAGGAGGGCTCAGTGACATTTCTAGCAAGTCTGACCTATTTGTCGTCTGTGTAGAAAGAGTTTGTGTCAGCCTTTGTGACATGAGCAAACATCTCAGGGGTGACACAGGGGTTTGTTTACACACACAGGTGCCAATTAGCTGCAGCTGAAGCTGGGCTTGCATTACAACATGAGGAAACCTCTTCTCCACACCTGCTAATGCTCCTACCATGGCTGGGTAGGGCTGAATACACCTGCACAAAGTCACACAAATGAGGAACTGCAGAACCTGGGCTGGTGATCTTCAGAGCTGGCAGATGTTCCCAAAGTCACCCTGCTTATACGCTCAAAAACAGATTTAAATCCATTTCATTCACATTGACAATTCAAAATTATGTTCCCCCCGCCACAAAAAACTCAGATTGTAGCAGCAGGCTGCAGCCTCTGCTGTCCCCTGCCCTCCAACCTGGCTTTTCACACCCATCAGCTGCCAGCACCAGTGTCATGACCTGGATTCAAAGATGCTTTTTAAACCCCTGATTACATGGCCTACTTCCTGGCTATGGAAATGAGGCCAGGTGGATTCTATTTTAAAAGCCTGCTAAAGACCGTGGCTAAAATAGCTGCCAACATCACCAGACCACTGGGGCTTAAAGGGTTTCACAGTGCCTCTGTGGCTGAGAGATGTGCTGGCTTTATCTCTGTGTTTTATGTTTCATTTACTAATAGGATTTTAGGAATGTTACTGGTGTGGTGCCTCTCCCCTTCTGGTTGCCAGGCAGTTGTGGGGAATCTTCAGCCTTTCTAGAGACCAGATTGCCACTAGCACAGCACCCTGGCTTTCCTCCACTACCCTGCTCCAAAGAAGCTCCAAGCAATTTCCAAGTACCCCTAAAATCACAGCAAACTGAGGAGAGATGCTCAGTGAGAACAAGGTCAGCAGAACTCTCCTGAAACTCTTCCCCACAGCAGCTGCATTTGAGACATAAGGTCTCCGTTTATGTAGTAGCAATAGAGCTCCTTTGCTTTTCTGCTCTCCTAAATTGTTTCTCTTTCAGGACATATTCCTGCTTCCAAGCACCTGCCCACACCAGAGCTGAGTGGTTTAGCTGGGTTTTACCTCCTAAACACAAATAATGCTTCTTATTAAAGGATTTGCTGGACTAGGCTATGAGACTGACACATAGCATTTGATCCACTGCAGAGCTAAGTGTGCCAGCAGCCTCTGAAGTTGGTGAAGAAGTAAAGGTGGTAGGTACAATGTATTGTCCCTTTCTTTATGGATGCATTTTTACAGATGTGTTTATCAAGCCTAGGATTAATAGCAATATTGATGTGCTTTTTAAAAAAGGTTTACGGGGTGGGGAAAAAGTCAAGTTTTCTACTGCCCAGTTTTATAAATAAGCCTTTGCAGAATCACACCTTTGCCTGATTCTGCAATGAGCCTGCTGACCTTGTGTCCAGCGTGGGTGAAATGGATCAATTAAATGAGATTTAAAGACTTGTGCTTTTATGCTCTTATAGTTTTAGGGGTAGCAGATTGGTCTGAGTATATAATGTGCACTTTCCTTCTGATGATGCATTATTAGAAGTGGAAGGAGAAAGTCTGACAAACCCAAATTCTACTAGTCAAATAGTGGAAATGGCTTCCTAATCCTGAGGGGGGAAAAAGGTGCAGTGGCCAGTTCTAGAGAAAAGACCATTACTGGTATGAGTTAGCAAATCACTGGTTTTACTATGAAGAGTCTTAGTAAACGTGTCTGAATACAGTTTTCCTATACCAGCCTGAGCTGTGATACAGTGTTTATTCCGGGGGAACAAAATACTAAATTTTCCAGGCTTGGTTTCTCTTGGAGGCTGTCCACAAAGGACCTAAAGAAAGTAGCTTACCTCCTTGCCAGCTTGGCTGCATCTGCTGCAGCACTTCCGTTGACTAGAAGGGACACGTTAGATACGGCACCAGCCAGGAAACAGTCCACAATGCCTTGGTTTCTCCGAGGACAATAGCCGAAGTCATCTCCAGTTATTATTAGCTTCACCTGAAGCATCCTTAGATGTCATGCCTGGCAAAAAAAAAAGTAAGAGGAGGTTAAATCGGAACACTCTGCAGCCTGCAGATCACCGGCAAACAGGAAAAGAGAGGCTTACCGCGGGCAAAGCTAATCGTGACTCAGCCCCTGAGTGACTCCTGCTCCACCTCAGCCGCCGCGGGTTCGCAGCTCGCCGTGTGGCGGGATTTGCGTGTGGCCGGCGGGCTCACAGCGCCCAGCCCTGCCTGCTCCTCCCCGAGAGCCGCAGCCGGGCCGTGCCCTCCCCTGGGGGGCAAACCCTGCGTGCGCTTCCACCTCTGGCGATGAGAGAGTGCGAAAGCTCGGGGACTCGGTGGGATGATTGAATCGATCGAGGGTGCGTCAGAGGGTCAAATTCCATTGCCGGGCCCACCCTCGCCCGCGGTGCCCAGTGAAATGCCAGGGGTGCGGATCACCTGAGGCAGCCGTGACGTCTTTGCGGCCACCGATCCCCGGCTCAATCGGGTGCGGGCCGCGTTCCCGGGGAGAAGCGGGACGGAGCGCTGCGGGCCCGCCAGCCCCCCTCCCCTGCCCGGGGCGGTGCGTACCTCCGCTCCGGCCCGATCCGGCTCCCAGGGCCGCCGCCAGGTGTGTTCGGCCGCCGCTGGCCCTGTGGGGACGCTGGCCCCGGCGGCGGAGCTGTGTCCGCGCCGCCCGGCCGCGCATCCCCCCTGCCCGCGCTGCGAGCGGCCCCGGGCGGGAGCTCCCGCCGTGAGGCGAGCACGGGGCGGCCCCGCCGCAGCTCCGGCGCCTGCGAGCGCGGCAGGCACCGGGGAGGCCCCGGCGGCGGCCCCTGGCGGCGGCGGCCCGCAGCGCCGCACGGCTCGGCACGGCACGGCCCGCCCGGGGAACCCGCGCCGCTCGCTGCGGCCGCCTCTGCTCCGGATTGCCGAGGTGAGACCCGCCCGCGGCTGAGGGTGGGACAAGCGATTCAGTTCGTGCTCTGAGCTGGCTACAGCGCAAAACCGCTGATCCCAATGATGCCATGGATGTGTAATCCCGCAATCAGTGACTGTCGCAGTAGCCACTCGCTTGTTTTCCCCCACCTTGGTTTGCTGGCAGCGCACACTCAGTCTGACTCAGAGCCGCAGGGCAGCAAACCCTGGCCAGGAGATCCCGTGGCTCTTGGTGCTGGGTTAGACAAGGGCAGGGAGAACAGATGAGAGTTTCACGAAGGGCAGCTTTTAGCATGCTGTCATTCAGTGCTGGGTGCCAGCCAGTTCTCCATCAGGCTGCATGTAAAATCTTATTTGTCCTGGCATTGAACTCCTTTTTCATACTGCAGAAAAGCTTTTCTGGATCTACCAGAATGAGAGTGAAAGTGCCAAGTACTCAGCTTGACATGGAGAGTGGAAGATGCTGTCAGCCTGCATTCTTCACCTGTGGAAGAGGATGAAGTTCTATCTAAGCAGAACAACCCCCTTCTTGGTCTGTAGCGTTATCCCAAAACATTCACCCACTTCTGATATTGCAGGAGAAACAACAAACTCATGGTTGAGGTAGGGAGAATGGCAGCTCAGAAAGTGCCTTGGTAACATGTCCATGGATCCAGGGCAGCTGTCCTGGTGTTTGCTGTAACTTGTCCCAGGAAGCAGGGATCACACTGGGACTGGGACTCTTGCATGGATGATGGTGATTTCCACTTCTGAAGCTGTGCCAGCATGGAGGTAAGTGGAGCAATAGCTGACAAGCCAAGCACCAGCTTCTTGGAAGAGCAGCTGGAGTGAAATGGGTTGGAAAAGGCTTTAAGGGTCGTTTCTGTGGGAATGGGCTGACAATCCTGCTGCTTAATTCATGTAAAAAGAAATTACAGTCTCCAAGTGTCTCCTTGTTCAGCAGAGTTCAATCCCTAAAAGACAGCCAGCGTGCCCACGGCCCAAAGTCAAGGATGTGAACTTGTAGGCACAGCCAGAGACTGATGATCTTCAGCAAAGCAAGGACCATCAGTTTGGAGACAGAGCTACACTTCAGCAGAGGAAACTGCACCCTGTTCACACCTGAAGTTTGAAACATCTGTCTGGGGGCATGAACACCTGTGGGAGTAATGGCTTTCCAGGTCTGTCTCCTAACAAGGAATTTGGAATCACTGAGTTGAGGTAGGTTGCAGCCCTGTAAGTTTATTTTGATACTTTGAAGGAGAAAAATAAAATCAGAATGGGTGGTAGCAATATAATTCATAGTAGAATTTGGTTCCTAGGCTGTGGTCTCCCTGTAGGCCCCAAAATGGGCAGCACTGGGAGCATGGGAGATTTCTCTGCATCAAGAGGGGACATCAGCTGTTTGTCACTTTCTTACTCTTTCTTGCTCTTCCCTGCTCATGTAAATGAGTGATGACTACTGGAAATGATGGTGAGAGCTGGAAGACAGCCTTCTGCCTCTTCAGTGACATTTTCTCTTAGAAAGGAATTATATGAAATGAAATTCAAAACAGATCATGCTAAAATGCTGTAGACAACTTGCTAAATCTTCATTCAGTCAATTCCTGTGAGCTTTTCTGTCATTTGATAGTAGTATAGCTCTGTTATAGAGAAGTTTTTGATGTTCTGTAAAGGTTTTCAGTGCCCTGGGCATTTCAGAGGGGATATTTGTGCACCTGCTAGTTGCTTCCCCTTCTGGGAGATGAACGTCACAAGCCTGCCCACGCTCCCCAAGAGGCTTCACTTACTGATGAGCGCTGTTACTGCAACAGCTGAAGTCAGCACAATTCTGAAGTCATGTCATGAATCATAAAACAAGCACCTCCTCTCTTTGCCAATGCAAACTCTGGGGTTTTCTGCCTCTTTCTAGAAGTGCCAGTGCTCCCTAACACTGCACAGGTGAGAGGCACAACATAAGAATCTTAGACAAAGCTTGGCTTCTCAGCCTTCTTAACCTTAGTATGCATTTAATGCTATTAACAGTAACATCCTTCTTAAATATTTAATGCACTTCCTGGAGGCTTTTCTTTTCTGATTTCATACCTGTTTATCCAGCTCTCCTTCCTGCTACTGGAAGCAAACCTTGTCCCTGTGCCACATGCCCTTGGCAGCAGAGCTCCCTGTGCAGCCTGCACTGCCAGGACAGCCCTTGCAGCTGACCCCACAGAGCCCCGAGCTGAAAGGCCCTTACAAATTCAGCCTGGAGCTGAAAGGCAAGGCAGACTTCCTCTGGACAGCCTCTCCTCTGCACTGAGCACAGGCACATTGGCCAGGACTTCTGGTGGAGCTGCATAAGCCAGGACATGGACTGAGGAAAGGCTGCATCTTCCAGCTTAACTAAAACAAAACACAGCCCAACCTCAGCTTAGCTGCAAAAGCCAGCAGGAGCTCTCACCATCCTCAAGTGCTTCACTGCTTTTGAGCTTGAATTTCTTTCCCTGAACTTTGAGTTAATCAGTAGAAATGCTGAGGTTTCCTGTATTTCACAAAAGTGTTTTCCAACAATTACTGCTTCCAACAAGGCATCTGTTTACATGTTGACATAAAAAATGTGGTTTCTTTTTCTTGTTCCCTTGGCTGCAGCTAGTTAGTTCATTTGGGATTACAATGGTAGCACAGTAGGACTTTGTTTGTCTTTTCCTTGCATGAAATTTTGTTGAAAGTGTGAACTCTAAAAGGCATTGAAATGAGACAAAGTAAAATATATTTTTTAAATGAAAAGACGTAAACATTTTCTTCTCTGTCCCAGCCTCAGAGGTTTTGTAATCTCTGTTCCAGCCTCAGAGGTTTTGTAAATCTTTGAAGTTCAGTGGCTTCTGTAGAAATGCTTAAACTACAGTTTTTCATCCATAGAACAGTTTCCTCCATCCTGCATCAAAAAGGTTTGAAACCCCCAAACTCTAAGAGATTTCACTCTGCTAAGAGTGAAAGGCTTCCCTGGTTGCCAGGCAGTACCTGTCACCTTCCTTCATCCATGTCTGAAATATCTGAATTTACACCAGCACAAAATAATGCCTGGCAAGGTGTGTGGTCCTAGCAAGGTGGCTGAAAGGCAGAAATTGCCATTGTGACCTTCTTATTAATTTGGCATTAAATTATGGAGGACTGCTAAAAGCACCAAACTCAGATTCCTCCTGATGCACCTGGCAGGCCTCTGGTCCTTGGTGAAACTGTGGCTCATGGATGGTGAGTTTTTATCCACTCTCCCTTTTTTCAGAGGGTTATTTTGTCTCTGCTGCATTTCTTTCAGTGTCTAATGTGTGGTAAAAATTAATATTTGAATACTACAGCATCTGTGACTTCTAACTGGGGTTGAGATGATGTCAAGGCTGCATGCTCCTTTTCCAGATACCTCTTTGCCTGATGTTGAGGTCTATAAAGACGCCTGGTCAAAAAAGAGTTGAGATGGGGAATATTTCCCCTAGACAATTAAATGATGGGTCCAAAATAGGTACTGTTTAACTGTGCACACTAATAGCTAAATCTAGACTGTCTGATTCCATCAACTCTTTGATTGCATCAGGAATTCAGTCTGACCTCTCTGAAAGTTATTATAAAAGATGCATAGATGTTCTGTGGAATTTTCAGAATTACATTAATGTTTACCTACCACTGAAACAGATGTCTAGAGGTTTTCCAAATCCCATGAAGAAGTTATTTTAAAAGCTGCCTGAACTGATGTAACATAAATTGTGTTTTTACATTCTTATTATAAAATAGAAGCTAATCATCAAAACAACAATTCAAATCCGTGCCTACAAATCCTAAATAACTTCCTCAGTTTCAACTTACACTGTATAAACAAAAGCAGTTATTGATTATTGCAAATGTTGATCAGGAGTCATTAAAACAAATTAAAGATACCAGAGGCAGGTCCTTATGTTAAGGAAAAAAAAAAATAAATGCAAACATGGGTAACACCTCAGCAGTGTCGGTACACAGGAAAGTGCATCTGGCAGAGCACTTACAGTGATTGTTGTCACCTCCCAGCATCACTGAAAACATGTGGAAAATCCCAGTTGATGGAATGGAAATGCAGATTAATTCCTTTGGGGTTCTGAGGGGAGATCCCTGCTCTTGGAGGACAAGCATCAGGCAGGAGAGTGGCTCAGAGGTGGAGACAGTGACAGACACATTGCCAGCACTCTGCAGAGCTTCCCAGGAAACCCTCTCTATCTCAAAAACTAGAAAGAAAAGACAGCAATTAAAAAACATCAAATCTTCTCCCCCAGATGGAAAAAATCTTCAATTTAAATACATAAATAAGCATATGTTAATACTTTTTTTTTGTCAAATGTCTTCTGCTTATTTACTTACTCTGCTTATTCTTACATTGTATCTACTGAATGCAAAAATCTGAGTAAATTATTTTGGTTATCTAATCCTTAAACAACTTAGGCTGAATGATAAGAAATTGGAATTCTATAAATTTTTAGCAAGCCATTTTTTATCACTTGGATTTCTCCCTAGCAGACACATTTTATCATCATTGCTCCGGTTCACTGTTTGTATGAGGCTTAGGGGTCACAGTTGGAAGAGCTCTGTTGCAAGGCATGCCAGTGGAGACAAATGTTTCATCTGAAGTGAGGTTTATAACCAGCTGTGCCTCAGTGTGGAGTGAAAGGAGACAGAGAAAAAGCACACAATCTTTGCAGATCTGACTGTCTGCATCTACTCTGAGTTCAGTAGAGTTCATAAAATTGACATCAGAGAAGGAACCAGAGGCAGAGAAAAGCCAATGGAAGGGCTCATGTGGGCTTGTTTCTGTATCAGGTACTAACGGCTTCAGAACTGTCCCGGTTGTGTTGGTCTGACAAAGAGCCCGGGTGCTGCTGCAGGGTTCTCCAGAAATCAAGGGCAGTCTGTACCAAAAGATGCACCAGTGTGTTCCGGGGTGTGGATCACACCCAGGATTGCCAGCTCTGCTACCTCAGCTGTCAGTAACTGCTCCAGTCATGCAAAGCAAACAGAAAGTTTAAAGCCAAAGAAAGTTTAAACAAAGGCCAATATAAAACCTGGCCTTTTTCTATATATCCTTTATAGAAGGATCCTTTATATCCTTTTTCTCTAATCTGTTGCTTTGGGTAAGCATACACCCTCTGAAATGGTCTTGTGCCACAGATTGGTCATTCCTGCATGTTAAAAGCATTTGGCACTACCCAATCATTTTCTCAGGGAGGGCCAGGTTATACCTACAGCTGCACCAGAGTGGAAATGGTAGGAGTTTCCAAAATGCTTGAAAATCAATTTGGCATAATGGTGAGGGGTGTTTGAGTGATTGAAGGCTTTGTAGTTACATTTTACATTCTCCCCTTTTACAGCATCGTTGAATTATTTTGTTTCTGTGCACAAACAAGAATCATAAAGAGACTCCCATCAAAAAAAGCTGATGTTCCCATGACCAAGGTGAAGCCACATAATTTCTGAGGCAATTTTACCTGGAGCTTACAGCAATCTAGCAGGAACAATAGAGGGCCCTGTGGCACTGAGGCGCTGTTAATTGCCGTGGGTGTCAGGCACTGATGGCTCTTTGCTGGCAGCCGTTCTAACCCAATTATGTTTCTAAAGTGGGGCTGAAAAGCGTTGGAGGGAGCAGCGTGTAAACGGCACGAAATGCACTGAGACTGAGCGACCTCCCAGAAAGACAGACAGGTGCCAGCTAAAGCCCCATACGATTGATTTGCCACGGCTAAAACGGCAACCACAAACATCTGGTTTTGCCCCAGTTACAACAACAGAAGCAATACTGGGGTGGTGAGTTTTGTTTCCCACAGAAATGGACTGGAATTCGTGTCCAGGGGTCTGACCCCACCCAGGTGCCTGTGACCCCGAGTGGGCTCCCACCTCCCAAAATTCTGAATGGGGCAGGATGTCTCCCAGAGCCAACCTGCCACCACCAAGGAGCAGGGTGCCCTGGCAGAGCCAAGCACCTCCTGCAAACTGACATCAGGAAACTGATTGTTGTTTTCTTAGTACACCAAGGCTGCTTAGAATGATGTAAAAATATGGCATTTCACTGTCAGTGGGGGACCTTTTGCTTTTCTGTGAGTAAAGCTTTATACCTCCAGCACTAGGAACTGAGTTTTAAGTCCTGAGGAAAGCACACTGTGTGTGTGTGTGTGTGTACAGACACACACATATAGGTGACCTGTGTTTAGTACTCAGGCTTGTTTTAATGCTGGCCTGGCATTTAAGTAAAATTTTTTTCTCAAATGTAGATACAGCTATGGAAAACAGGCCAAAGCCAGCACAAAAAACATAACCATTTGATTGAGTGGTATCACATGGGCAGGAAAAAACCTCACTGCTTCAGGACTGGTGGAAGAGAGAGTCAGCTGAGCATCTTATGATGTTTGCAGTACCCAGCAACACTCATGTGCTTTCTAAATCATCTTGTAATATCAAGTGCAGTGTTTTAGTTCTTTGCTGTTGCAAGAACAAAATACCATTATTACAAAGATGTAAGTCATAAGATGGGAGCCCTTCTACCTGTTTCCTTGCCACTAAGATCAAAATCTTTTGCTTTTTTGAATTACTTTGAATTATTCCCAGTTTTACATGGGACTCACACAAGGCTGTGATGTGGTACATGGGTCAGCCCACTGAGCAGCTTCAGAGGTAAAAGAACTGTGTAGGAGTTCAAGTGTCTTTTGTCAATGGCTGCTTCTTACTGAGAGTTTTTTGGGGGAGTATTTTTCAGTTTGCAAAACTATGCAATAAAGGACTGTATGTTTGTATGTTAACTTATGCCGGGGTTTTTTCTACAGAATAGAGCTTAATAATCTCTTACTTATAAGAACTTTGCAAGAAGTTGAATTTTGGGATCCAAAAGCAGAGATGTTATGTTATTTCTACAGCTTAATGGTACAGCAAGCATTGCTAGTTCTTTGTGTAGTGTTTATGCCCTGTAATTAGAAGGTCTAATATAATCCAGAAATTACTGGAGCTGTAATTATCATCCAAATCACTTCACAAACATGACTTCCCTTTGTTTTTCAACACCGTGTTATTTTTCTCTGTAAATCCCCTAAATGGGGAGATATTTAGTCCATTCTAAGAGCCAGAACTGCAGGGAGGAGCAGAGCTAAATGTGCCGCCAGCTCTGAGCAAGACGCGGCCTGAATGGAACAGCAGGGGCTGATTGACCCGACAGTGCAACTGCGGCTCCCCGAGGCGGGATCCGAGCACTGCCCGTACCGGGGCTCTGACCTCCGGGCCGGTTTGTCCCTGGCACTGCTCTCGCTGTCAGGACATTTGTCCTTCCCTGCCTCCGGTAATACCCGGCCGGCGCTACCCACAGCACGTTTCCCTTCAACAACCCCTCAGCCTGACTTGGCTGTGATTGTTCATACAGCCCAGACCACGTTAGACAAGGGGGTCGCACTGACACACCTGGCCTCTCCTCCTACGTTCTCAGCAAGGGCAAACTGCAGAGCCGTGTCAGCGCTGCCACGGGGTGCCCAGCAGCCGGCAGTGACACCGCTCCGGGCCCGGGGGTGCCCAGCAGCCGGCGGTGACACCGGCCCCGGGGTCGGCGGCAGCGCGGCCCCGACCGGCCCCGTGAAGGAGAGCGACCGCAGTTCTCCTTCGCGTCCTCACACGAGGGGGGGCCGCCACGCCGCGCTCTCTGATTGGCCACTCCCCTCCTTGCCGGTTTGCCGTACCCCAATGAGGACGCGCGGCGGAGTGGGGGGCGGGTGGTGATTGGCTGAGCGCGGTGGTGGGCGGGGCTGTGGCTGGGCCCGCGCGGGGGAGCGGAAGCGCCGTGCTGAGGGCGGCAGGGCTGAGGGGGCTGAGGGGCGGCGGGGCCGGCCGGGTGCGGCGCGATGCGGGGCGGCCGCCGCCTCTTCCCGCTGCTGCTCTTGGCGCTGCTGCCCGGGCTGTGCCACGGCAGGGAGTCGGCGCCGGGCGCCGTGACTTGCGGCTCGGTGCTGAAACTGCTCAACACCCGCCACAGCGTCCGGCTCCACTCGCATGAGGTCAAGTACGGCTCCGGTGAGCAGGGCCTGGCCGGGGAGCTGGAACATGGCGGGGCACGGGCTGTGAAGGGCCGAGGAAGCGGCGGGGGACAGGTCGTGCCTGACAGGGAAATGGCGGGGGTGGGCCGGCAGTGAGCTTGGTGGGGAAGTTGGAGTGTCCCGAGATTCCTATCCCTGGTGCAGAGGGAAGCGGCAGGCCCGGGATGGGGTGTAGGGATGGGCGGGAGACACGGCAGGGACAGGAGGATGCTGAGGCCTGTGGGACAGGAAGATGTCGGGAAGATGTGTCAGCTGCGCTGTGGGCCCTGGAGCCGGGATGTGGCAGGGCTGCTTTGCCCTCTCATGAGACAAGCCCTGCTCAGTGTCTCGGCCCTCAGCAGCACCTTCCCGGTGCCTGCTCTGGCAACGAGGGTGTTGGTCTGTTGGGGAACACGAAGACCTTGACAGTATTTTTGATAATGATGGGATGGTGTGAATAGTACCTGTCATGGATCAGATTTTTTTTCTTGTGTTCACCATGAACTTTGACAGTTTGCATCTACTAACACATGCTGTGTTTCGCTGCTTCCATCTGAAAGGTGATTTGGTACCTGCATTCCTTTTGCAGTCAGTAAATGGACTGTGAGAATTAAGCATCTTTTAAACATGAAGGCATGACAGCATTCAAGCAAATCTCTGTAGTTTTCTCATGTCTTTTTGAACTGGGGAAGCAGGATAAGTCTGTGTAATTTAATTTTATTCAACCAGGAAGTGGGCAGCAGTCAGTGACAGGAGTTGAAGCCTCAGATGATGCCAACAGCTACTGGCGGATCCGTGGGAAGAGTGACAGCAGCTGCCAGCGTGGGACACCAGTCAAATGTGGGCAAGCCATACGACTCACCCATGTTAACACTGGGAAAAACCTGCACACTCATCACTTCCCATCACCACTCTCCAATAACCAAGTGAGTTGGTTTAAATCTTAAGCTTTTGTGCAAGTAGTGCATGCTGTTGACAATAGTCTCTGAAGTTACTTGAGTTTTTGGAGAATCAGGCTTGAGTACCAGCTGCCAGAAGCAATGTGTCTGTGCATATCCAGATTCAAGTACAGGCTTTTCTGCATCTTGAAATTATGTATTTCAGTTCTTGACAGAGGTAATATAGTATGTGCCAGCATTGGTATTTCACAGTGCTTTTAACAAATCTGCTTTTTTTTAATTTTTCTGCAGCATTGCTGCTGGGAAGGCTGTTCTGAAATGCTTGGTGTTTTCTAGATGCAGGAGATTGAGTGTCTCCCTCAACATTGTGATGATTGCTCTAGAGCCAGGCAATTAGTCATGTGTTATAACATTAGGCATGCCCATGTCCATGTTCCTTGGTGATCCAGTCTGTCAGTCTCAGTTGTCTTCTTGCTGTCTATATTTCATTTCACTGTTCATATTTTTCTGACTTCATTCCACAGGAAAACTGAACTGCTCTTGCAATCCTACTTACTTATAATTTTGTACATATCTAGAAGAGTGTAATTTCTAACTGTAATCCAGCCCCAGAACAAATATTTATCCAAGATGGAAAATCTCTCGTAAATAATGTGGTTGTTGGAAGATTTTTGTTGTTTAGTCATGTCAGGCTGTGTAGATAGGTTGTTACATACATGGAAGCTCTGACTCTTTGTGGAAAAATTTTTCTTTGACCATGAGTAAAGTGGCTGAAATAATAAGGTTCAGCTCTGTGTAGGGTGTCTCAATAATTTGATTATTAAAAGAAGTGATGGAAAAGTAACATTTCAAATGAATTGTCTTAAGGGAAAGATTGACTCTGAAACCTTCCCTGAGTTTCATTTTTCAGTGTAGACACTTCATATATTGTCATTAAGATAAGAATGTTCAACTATCATTGTGGAGTTTTGTTTGGAGCTTTTTCAGCACTTTTTGCTCCGATTACAGGTTGGAGTTTGTTGGCACTTTGTGTTCAGATTGTCTGGTAGAACCTTTCTGCTTCTGGCTTCAGTGACTGCTGACAAAGCAGAACAACAGCCCTGCTTTCTTCTTTCCCCATCCTTGTCTTTGAGCTCTGCTGGGTCTGTGCTTGGTGTTTGTGTGTCCTGGAGGTGTCTGCTTACACTCTCACTTCAGGAAGCTTGTGTCTCTGACAGGAAGTAAGTGCCTTTGGGGATGATGGCGAAGGAGATGACCTGGATTTCTGGATTGTGCAGTGCAGTGGTTCTTACTGGGAGCGGGAGGATGCCGTGCGCTTCAAGCACGTGGGCACCGAGGTGTTCCTGTCCATCACGGGGGAGCAGTACGGGCACCCCATCCGAGGCCAGCGCGAGGTGCACGGCATGCCTGCTGCCAACCACCACAACTATTGGAAAGCCATGGAGGGAGTCTTCATCAAACCCAGCCTGGAGCCTGCAAAACACGATGAGCTCTGAATTGGCGCGGGATCCAAAACGCTTCGTGTGACTCCGGTGTTTGGAGATGCTAATCCTTGGTCTCTTCTAAGTCCTGCCTTGCCTGAGTGACTGATTTCTGTGTTACTGAAGGGCATTAGTTCATTCTAGGGATGCAGCACTTCTGTGGGGAGTGGCTTCTGCCAGGTTCGGCCACTGACATTTATTTGGTGAAGTCCTTTCTGAATTTCCAAGCTTTATTGGTGAAACTAGTTCATACATCTGTTAGGTTTTGTTGTCATTTGTTTGCTTGTTACTTTTTCTCGAATTCGAAGGAAATGAAAAAATGAAAGTAATACTTTCCTCTACTCTCAAGTACAATAAAACTTTGTATTTTGTAATCTTTTTCCAGCTATAATTAAATATTTAAAAACTGATTTTTACATCCTAGTGAAAGAATGTTATTGATGAGGAGATGGATTGAGTGTAGAAACGGAAAAATGGTTCTGAAATATGGTGGTTTTGAATGACTTTCAGTCAACTATTTAGTCTGAGTTAAAAAGAAGTATCCATTTGAAAATTGCATCCAATGTCTTATGACATTTCATTCTGTATTGCATTGGAAGATTTGAAAATACTGTGTATGTTGGAGTAAGAAGACAACATTTTAATAGTTTTACTTTGTCCAAGAAATTCAGATGTTCTAGTAGTGGTGGTACAGCTGATTGTCCACTGGTAAGGCTGCTCTGCTCTGTGAACAGGTGCAGAAAACTGCTGCTTGCTTAATTAATGTTGGAATTTTACAGTTTCTCATGGTGTAAAGGAATGGTTAAATTTGGCTTACTTCTGTGTCACTACAAGATCAGTATGACAATCCAGGTGAATAAATAGTGAGGCATCCATCTATGTGGGGCTTTTTATGTGTGAATCCAGAAGAGCAAAAAAAAAACTGAGACAATGGTTTGGTCATGGATTTCTGACAGAGTGGTATGCACTGGAGTGCTAGCAAGGAATCTTCACTGAACAAGAATTTCTGTGTTCCTCTGTGAAAAGGAATTCATTCTTCAGTGTATTTTTTACACAGTGGTACTGGAAATACTGATTAAAATTCAAAATACCATGTATTTGTGATTTTGTCTGAAATTGAAAAGCTCACCAAATCAGTGAGAAAAGTCAGAACATTCAGGTATTCTTGTTTCCATGTGTAAATAGTTTACTGATTACAGTGCTCATTAGTCAATCAGTTAAAGAAGCAGGAAGCTGATTTACTGCTCTTCCAGCTGCAGTGTTGGTGCTGTGTTGAGAGGGTGCAGTAGGCAGTTGAGTTCAGCTTTACAAATCCAGCAGGCTGCTCTCTGCACCTCCTGCAGGAGTGCTGGCTCCAGGCTTTATGTAAGGATTTCCTGCTAGGGAAGATCTGTCCAAACCCTATGGAACAAGGAACCTCTGTAGCAGCATTTCTGTGTACCTTGCCCTTTTTCTTCAAAGGAAAAGGTAAGAATGTTTTTCTAGTAATTTTAGCTGCATGTGTGTATTTAAGGATTGCAGGCATTTTGGAGATTAAGTAGACTGGCTTTTGCTGTTTTGTATTAGAAATAAACTTTCCTGTGATTAATATTTCAGGTTCACTGATACTCTTGACTAATTGGAATTGAGGTTATAGCTATAAAAGGATAACTATTTAGAAACAAAACAAACCTGCATAAACAAGCTTTTCCCTTATTAAGGAGAGCTTTTCTTTTGAAGATGTTATATACATAAACACAAAACATGTAATGGCATTTGACAGGAGGAAGGAATAGTCTTGGCAATGAGTTCTCTGAGTTCACTAAGAGCTAAAATGCTTTGTGCCTACCCCAATGGGCTTAGTGTTTGTGCACCTGTGGGATACTGAATTGGCTGAGAGGGGGTAGAGCTGTGGGGCTCATCTCAGTCTGTGTGCCAGGTGTTATCCCCACCCAATGATTGTCTGTGCCTGGATGCTTTTTTCCATGGCAAAGGTGGTTTTCAGTCTTATTTGTTATGCTTGAGTGAGATCTCACTGGACCTTTGGCTTTCTGTTCTGGATTTGAACCGAATTGGTTTGGTGAGGCTGTGAAAAAGCTGACTTTTAGTCCTTATTGCTTCCTTCCTTATGTTCTGTTTTGAAAAATATTTGTGCCTTTTGTTCCTAAAGAGCCAAGCTGCCACACACAAATATACCCATGAATGCCTTATTTAAAGACATGTTCAACAGTATTCCTGTGAGCTGAGTTTCCTCCACTTCTGACTCTGACCTAAGTGTAAAAGTTGCTTAGACTTAATATTTCACTTGAGTGTGTGTCAGAGTAGTTGGGGGGATTTTGTTTGGTTGGGATTTTTCCCCCAGTTTTTATCACTGAGTGGTGGTCTGAAGGAATCTCAAATAAGGCTGTTTGAAGTACACCTTACTTTGGGAAAGTCTAATATAGTGCATCAAGAGCTACTGGTACCCCTAGCATGTTGAATTCTGGCTACAAAAGTCATGTTAATGTAGGAAGTGCAAAAATTACAGCTGTGAAAAATGAAAGCTTGTATTCCTGTGCTAGTACTGAGATTTCAGAGTGTGATTCAGGTGTTGTAATTTACTTTGGCTGCTTATAATTCAGCTTTTCAGTCCTGCCCCCATGGGTGAAGATTAGAGACTTGGAGAATCTGTTTTTGTATTGCTGTGTGGTGGTGTTGGTTTTCCATATAATTTTACTGTCTGCCTAAAGCTGTTGGGGCTCTAGGGTAAAACATGAAATACTGAGAGATGTAGATATAAAAGTTGGGAATTCTGTTTTATTTCTTTATTTTCCTTCATTTTAAAATGATACATTTTGTACCTCCTGTCAAAATTCTCTGTATACTTCAAGGTTACACAAAACCAGTTTATTTTGTCTTCTGATGCTAGCAGAAAATAATTCTCTCAAATAAGAAAGAACAGGTGCTTTCCTGTTTCTCACTATTTTACCACAAGAACTCTGAGAAGATGCACCAATGTTGCTTTGTACCCCTCTTTTAAGAAACCAGAAAGGCTTTTGGGGAAAGAATTAGAAGGATGTATATTTATAATTGTTCTCAGCAGGAATAATTGCTAGTCAGTCTTTGAAATTTGTCAAATAGTGCATTTTACACGTATGCATATATCTAGTTCAGTATGAAATGACAAAGGTTTCCTTAGGTATGTTAATTTCTAGGCAAGTGTGTGCCTACAGATATTTTTACTCTATTTCTGGAAGCTCTTTAAAGCTCTGCACAAGTGCTCTGCATATGAACACTTGCCACACTGACTTTTTTAGTCAGGATGAATGAAACCTGGGTTTAGTTCTTCCAGTGTGCTGGAAGGGATGTGTTGCTCATTGAGTCTTCGTTCTGAATGTTGAGGCTAAATATAAACCAGTGTTTGTATTTAAATGGTATAACCATAATTTAATTTATTGTGTTTAGGAATACTAATTGGGTATATCTGTTCTTATTAGGTTAAATTAGCATATCTTTTTAAAGAGGAAAAAACCACAGTCAAAACAAGCCTGTAACAATGACTCTTACTCAGCAGTATTTGTAAGCCTGGCAGTGTTGCTGAATCTTCTCTGTGTTCTGCCTGCCTTCCCCAGCTCTGAAGCAGTAGCTGACCCTGTAGCTGCTGCACATTTCCCACCTGGGCTAGGCAGAGGCTGAGCTGTGGCAGTGTGTCCTTCCAGCAGCAGCGTCCTGCTGGTGCCTGACTCCCTGCTGGGCATCCTCACTGCTCTCTGCTCAATTCCCTGCTGGCAGCTGAGAGCCTGTCAGAGATTTGAGTATGTAGGGTGTCTGATGCCCCTTTCCTAGTTTTGAGTCTGCATCTGTGCCCTTTTGGTTTTGCAATTTTCTCTTTAAAAGCATCTCCTGTAATCCAGCCCTGGGTCACCAATCAATTATCTTTGATAATTAATTGCTTCATAACATGGCTGTTTCATCCGCTGCCTTTCAGGAACTCGTGTTTGGGGTTACAAGACAGCATTTGTGGTTGTGTTATTTAGCTTTTTAAGGAAGCAAGAAAAGAAGTTAAATAGGAATATTTGAAGCTAAGGAAGTGCTTTCCTCTTCACTGTGCTTGGTTCTATCTTGTGGGGTAGGCAGCACAGGGCATGGTTTTCTTCCTCAAGGAAGAATGAAACATCAACCTTACCAACCTGGAGTTATGTAGGAAACACAAGGCAATTTGAGCATTACCTTAGGGTTTGTTATGCATGCAGGTCACAAACAGAAATAAACTTTAGGCATTTTGAAAAACCTTAGGAAGCTAAAGGAGTGAGTATTTCATACCTCTTCCTTTTCCTTCCAGGGATATTCTAAGCATCTTAGTGCTCCCAGGGGTATAAATTCTTTGGTAGGGTGTGCGGTATTTACACTTTTTTTTTTTTTCTGTGCAGAAGAGGGAAACCCAGCATTAGCTTCTTCTCATCTGTTCCCTGAATCAAACTTGCTTTAATTGCAGTAATGCATGGAAATTGATTGAGACATGGTTAGCCAATTCCTGTGAGGACAGTACTGGTTTATTTTGGGTGTGTATGAGCCAGGAGGGAATACAGTGAGCACCTTGAAAAGTAGACTTCAGCAGCTGTTCAATGCTGTTCAATGCTTCTTTCTATTTAAATTGCATCAAATTGAACTGATTATAAAAGCCTTTTTACTATATTTGGTATTGTGCTAATTCTAAATTAGCATAAAGTTCACAGTGAAATCCTCTGATAGCTCTGAGACTGCTTCAAGCTGTTGTTCTGTGAGGGATTCATCTGTCTCCTGTCCTTTGTGAAAATGGTGTCCTGCTCCATTAGGATAAGAAGTGTTAGAAGCTGTATGATATCTCAAGGGTCCCAAACCTTTATGAAACACATGACAATTAATAAGAATGTGTACAAGCTGTAAAGCTGTGTAATTACTTCCTATGTGCTTTTTTAAATTTTGTAAAAATAATGTGTGGATGCTGACTTTGGCTGTGTGGAGGACTGCCAAGCTTTGGCTTGGATCTGTGACTCTTTGCTTGATCCTCATGGTTGTTATGTATTTATCCACCTCGGCTTCATTTGCTGAGTACTAAGAATTAGTACAAGTGTGTACTGTACTGAAAATCGAAGTAGTTGGGGTGAATCTAAGTGCAGCTCAAACCACAGCTGAACACGGACGCAGTTGGTACCCGATGTTATTTTTCTTCTGCTGATGCCCTCACAGCCCCATCACTGCCTGGAGGCTCGGGCTGCGTGGCTCGGCCGGTGCCCGCAGACATCCCCTACACGAGAGTTCTCTCCTGCGCCATTAAATGCTGGTGGCTCCTTGTCCTGCCGAGGGAGCAGCCCTGTGGGTGAGCTGTATAAAACCCTGCGTGGGGCGGGTGCGGGCAGGGCCGTGACAGGAGCGGGCGCGTCCCGTTCTCTCGGTGCCGGAGCCGCGGCCGCTAGTCAGCGCTGCTCCCCCGCCTTCCTGCCTGCCTGCGAGCCCTGTGCCTCTGGCAGCCCGGCAGGGTTTCAGCAGCGCAGCTTTGATCGCCGCAGATTTATACTCTTCGGGGGGAAACAAATAACATCCGCTTCCCCCGCGTTACACTGCTAAGGCGATCAGCTGCTGCAAGACCGCCCGTGCGGCCGTGCCTCCTTAGGTGTGCTCTGCCAAGTCATGTTCTGCTCGGTTATTAGAAGGGAAGTTTAAAACATTAGCATAAGCTCTGAAGCGGTGCTTCAAGCGTTTCTGTTTACTATTTTTCTTTAGGATCGTTGAAGTGCGGCCAAGGATGAAGTCTGTTTGCTTACATTGTACATTTAAGGCAATTATCTGTATTGTAAAATTAAATACCGGTTTGTGCTCGGTGGGGGAAGAAAACGCACAAAAGGATCGTTAAAAAGGGAACTCTCCTTGTCCTGTCATGTACAAAAAACCACACTGCATTTCGCAAGATCTCGACAGTAAAAGCTAAAACGAAACGATCTGTTCCTAACTAGAATAGGCTGCACGTCAGTGGTAGTTACAGGAACACCTCTTATCCCTAGCGTAGCTCACCTGGCTCTCCTCGGCTCTTGCTGGACCGCTTCCCCTGGAGTAGATCCTGTGCCATCCGCCGAGGATTCCCCTTTGGCATGAGGATGAAAGCCGAGCTGCCATCTCTTACCGACACCGTATCGCTTTGCGAGCCGCTGCGAGGCTTCTCCCAGCCATCCTGCGGGGATGCAGCTCCCGCGGGCTTCGTGGGTCACCCACATCGCGCCCCACCAGCCGTCCTCAGTGGGGACAGCCAGCGGAGGGTCCAGCTCCCCTTCCTACCAGCGCAGTTATTGCCGAGGGCTTTGTTCACGTGCCAAAAGAACGTGTGTTTGGGTTTTTTTTCCTGCATGTCTGCCTGGCGGTGCAATTTGGGTTTCTCGGCATCCGCCGCCTGCCGATATTCTTTCATGTCTAGCAGAAAGATGCTCTCTCACAGGAGCCTTCAGGCATTCCGGGTACCAGTATTTGCGTGCCAGCCCCTGCTAACGGCGATCCTTGGGTGCTGGCAGGAGACCTTCATTCTCGTGGCGAAATTGTTCTCACGGCTCACTCTGCCCCTTCCCTCTCCTCTCTGCCGGGCACGATCGGCGTCTCTGTATTCAGCCTCGCCCGCCGCAGCGGGGCGTGGAGGGAGCGGGGAGGTCCCAGGGTGTGCGCCGGCCCCAGCGCAGCCCCCGGCTGCGGGCAGAGCCCGGGCCCGGCAGAGCCTGGGCGGGCGCGGCTCCCGTGGAAGGAAGAGCTCTCGCCGCTGGGCGCGGCAGTGCTTGGCCGCAGGGCCGGGACTGGGCAGTGCCTGTGTCCGA
Organism: Zonotrichia albicollis; assembly: GCF_047830755.1. Classification (NCBI taxonomy): domain Eukaryota; kingdom Metazoa; phylum Chordata; class Aves; order Passeriformes; family Passerellidae; genus Zonotrichia; species Zonotrichia albicollis. Next base: position 8,224,630 of record NC_133836.1, on the reverse strand, counting down.
TGGGGCGGCAGAGAGGGCGATTCCTCCGCTGCCTTCACCCGACTTCCTCTGGCCAGGCGGCAAGTTTAAAGCCCGAAAGGCTGCAAAAGCGAATCGTTGTGCCTTCTTGTGCCGAGAACACACAGCGGCGGCTCAGTCAGTACCTGCCCGGGAGAGGGAGCTGACAGGCTCGCGAGGGCCCTGAGTGCTTATCCCGCGTCAAGGACGCCCGGAGGCCTTCGTGCTTAGGGGTGTTCTAATCGTGCTTTTATACGGCTTGTGAGAGGGCTTCCGGCCCTGCCCGGCTGCTGACACTGAGAGAAACAGGCCGTAATGCATTCTCAGCAGTTCCCATCCTAGTACAAACCCATCTAGCTCGGTAACTGGCTTCGGCGGGCACACGGAAAGTGATGTGGGAAAATAATCGCATAGGCACTTGTTTAATCACCTGTCTACTCTGCTTGTATCCTCCCTGCTGTTCAAAACGGGAAGGGTCATGACACGTGCCAGCACTATCTTACACTGGGCTAGCGTTGAGTGTGCTTGCGACTCCATTGCCGAAGGAAAAAAAAAAATATAGACCTCTTATAGCATTAAACCTGAGCGGGTAAAACAGACCTCGAGAAGTGCAGAATGCAAGGCTTCTCCTGAAATTGCACCCAAGGGAGCACCATCTGCTCTCTCTTGCAAATATTATACTTTTGAACACATTACCTCTGCCTTTGCTGGGTGAGGATGTGCAGATGATTATAGTCGAGCTGCAGGCAATTTTCTATAAAGCTGCACAGCAAAACACGTTTATGTTGTGCTGCGTTTCCTCAGCAATACAAACCCACGGTGAGATTGGCTCTCAGTCGAGCTTGGAGACTTTAGTCTCAAGGGCAAAATAGTTTAAAATGTTAAAATATTTGTCTCTCACTGTGTGCGCTGTTTTCCCTCATGATATGGGTGGCTGTTTATTGTGAGCAATTAACTGAAATCTTGCTTAAGAAATCCCAGCAGCCTCGGAGCCCCTCGGTCTCGGCTCTGGGGGAAATAGTGCTTCGTGACGCCCCTTAGGAACACTGCCATTCCCAGGGGTAAAGCCGGGCGCCGGAGGACAGGAGGGATGGGATGCTGCTCGGCAAAGGGCAGGGAGGGGCGATCCGACCGGCGGGAACACATTCGGTCTTAAAGGGGTAAATTCCCAGTTGGGAAGGCACCAGCTTCCCTCCTCCCCACTCAAAAAGCTAGGGTACGTGTGATTTTTTTTTTTTTTTTTTTTTTTTTTTTTTGGAAGCGGTAGCTGGAGTTGAAGGGACACCTCCCTCCGGGAGAGCAGGAGTGGGTGGCAGAGAAAAGCCTGAGAACACTCCCAAGACTGAAAATTTGACATAGCAGCTTTTTTCGGCTTCCTCCCCAGGGACACCCGAAAGCCGCGCCGGGGAGCGAGGGAACCCCGTAACTCTTGTTCTGCTGGGACGGGGAGGGGGATCCCGAATGTGGGGAGCATGAGAACAAAGTGAATGCGCGAGTCAGGGATGGAGAACGAGGCTTTCCGAGCCCCCAGCAAGGCAGGGGCGGGGGCTGCGAGGGGCAGGGCGCAGGCGTGGAGCGGCCGTACAATGGGAGCCGGCCAGGGGAGGGTGCTTCAGCATCCTCAGCACGAACCTGCTGCCGGGGCGGCTCCTGCTCTGCCCACAGCACGCTCCGGCAGCGGAGGTTGTGCCGGCTGCTTGCCGGGGCACCGGCCCCACCAGGGAGGAGATGCTGCGCGGGGCGGCTGGTGCTGAGTGGGATGCTACATTAAAAGATGCTTTGAAGGGAAGATAATCAATGCCGAATGTCGCTTTTCTTTCCAACCTGCTTTCTGTGCTCTTCTGCATAGGAAAGTTGCCCGGTCTAAATTGTTCTTGTCAGAAAATCACCTTAACACTAGATCATATTCTTATATCTAGTGTCTTAAGAAACCGAAGGAAAAGTGATTGTTTTTCTGTCTGAGACATTATGGTTTATACTGAAAGAATTCCTTAATACTTAACCTAAAATAGAATTCCATCCTCATAAAGTGTTAGCTAAAGTCCAGGGATCTTTTGGAATGAATAGGTAGAGCTATGCTTAAGGTACTGAACTGGAACTGATGAGCTGTACTCAGTTTGTAGCTGCAGAACTGAGTGATCCCAAAAACGTGTCTGTGCTTCTTCTTCCCATCTGGAAGAGAAAATTATAGGTTTTCTTTGCCTTGTCTGTGAACAGCGCTCTGGGTTCCGGGGCAGGTGTCCAAGAAGCCAGCAGGGAGACTGGGTGACATGCCCAGGGCTGCCCAGGTGCATCCCTGCCCTCCCAATATCCCTCTCTCCCGCAGCCGCGCAGAGCGGCGGGAGATCACCCTCTGCTCTGTGCTGTGGGAAGGTTAAAATGGCGACGGCCACCCTGTCCCTCGAAGGCAGGGACTTCTGTCTGTCCCTGTCCGGCTGTCCAGGGGCCGTGGGGTGTGGGGGTGCCTGGGCACAGCCGCCACCGCCCGGCTGAGGGAGGCTGGGTGTTCTGCCGGGAGCCAGCCCCTCTTTGGCCCGGGCTGCTGTGGCTCCTGCTCCGCCCGGTGCTTTCTCCGCCGGGACCGACCGGCTGCAGGTGGGAGACTCTCACCCACTTCTTTGAGGGAAATGCCGTGAAACAGTGCGGGGGCTCAGCCCCAAGCCCCCGGAGGTGCTTTCCCGATGGCACGGTCGGAGCAGCAGCAGCAGGCTCCCCCCAGTCTCCGGGGCATTTATGTGCAGCAGTGGATTTAAATTAAATAGAGAAGAGCCAGGGAAGGATGTTCTTGGATGTCGGGCAGAGATAATCGGAAATGTGTGACTGAATAGCCTGAGTAATACTTACTCCTGCTGTGTCGTCCCCCCTCCTCCTCCAAACTTATGTTTATTGTGTGCCCCCAAATTAATAAAAAAAAATTCAAGACGTCTATGTCGAGAAGAGGTTTTAGCCGGTGTCCCCTTTGCCCCCGCTCTGAGCCTGCCCTCCCGGTCTCTGCTGGCACTGGCAGACGTGACTCTTCGCGTCAGCCCTTCACGGAGGGGAAGGCAATGGCTTCAAGCGCACCTTCCCCGACGGAAGGGGGGCCGCCCTCTGCCTCCCTGTGTCACGGGAGGGGGGGAAGATCCTCAGGCTTGACGCCTTCTTTTGGTCAGAGCCTGCGAACAAAGCGGCGGCACCGACTGCCAGCGGGGTCCTCTCGTGAGCCGGGGGCTCTCGCACCCCCCAAACCATCGCTTTGCGGGGCCGGTTCACCCGGCAGCAGCTGTCGGGCTCAGCCGGCTGCGGTGCGCCGGCCTTTGCCGAGCACCGAAAATGAGCCCCGGCACCGAATCCCTTTATTCCCGCCGGCGGCAGCGCGTCCGGGGCTGTCGGTGCCGCTCGCACGGGTGTTTGCTCGCCGAGCCGTCGGGGCCGCGGAGCGGAGCCCGGGGAGCCCCCCCCGGCCCGGGAGCCGCTCTGCGCCGGACGGGGAAGGCAGCCTGGGGCTTTACCCCGCCCGCTGCAGTGCCGAGAGCCCTTCATTCAGGTAGTCCGGGCTTTAAAGAGGACCCCTTAACCCACTGTCTTCCATAATACTAGGTGCAAGTGGAAAACAGTTCTCCACTTCTCCCGATTTAACTATTATTCAGATTCTCCCGCCCCTAATCTCCTGCTTTTTTTTTTTCCTTTTTTTTTTTTTTCCTCTTTTTTAAATGTGTGTGAGAGAGATTTCGAGAGATGGGGAGGAGATTGGTCGTTTTCTTCCTTCCTGTAAAAATTTACGTTTCAGTAAGGTTGTCTGTGTGTGAACAGGGAAATAAGGGGGAGAAGGGATCTGATCAGAGAATTCAGACAGACATTCATCCAAAACTACTCTTTCACTTGCTCCAAACACTGCTATAAATGCCCTAAGTTAATCACTTGGTGTTTGGGGATAGGCAGCAAGAAATCCTTAGCTTTGCTCCTTCTTGGTGTCTGCAACAGCTTGCACATGAAGGTGATCTCCATACTTCTTCTCTAGGGTTGGTGTGAGATCCCCTTTTCCTTCAGAATGGGAAGTTTTTTATTTTCTGCTTCTCTCAGAACACAGACTCCCTTTTGTTTAAATTTTTCAAAATAATTTAGAGATGTGTAAAAGGTGTATCCACTATGAAAAGAAAACCAAGTAACAGAATCTTGTGCTGGAGGGCTGTGTAAACTCAGATGCCTTCACCCCAATCTTGTTCTGAAATATGACAGGAATTCACAGTGGTGGAACAAACCAGTTTGTTTTTAGCACCGTGTGATGGTGGCTTGTGTAGTCAGTGCAGATTTTAATAGATTTTAAATTGGGCAAACTGCTCACAAAGACATAGTGGCTCCTGACAAAGGTGTTACTTGTTAGTATATCAGTGTTTGAGGAAGGCAGGGCTCTGCTATTTGTTGCAGTAGTAGCAGGGAGACTCTATAAAATATTTGACTTATTACATTAATGAAAAATGATACATTCGAGTTTGCACCATAACAGCAGCTTGTCCCTGTCATCTGATTACTCTGTGTCTCAAGATGTTTAAAAAGCTCAACTATCTCCCAGGTGAGTGAGTAAGCAGGAATTTTACAGAGTCAGTGTCTGATGCTGAGCCCAGAACTGTACCTAGTTTCATGCAGTGCCACAAAGACTATTTTGGTTTGCCCCAAGGAACTTCCATTCTCAATTAGCCACCCACCCGCTGTTCTGCTAGTTCCTTATGGCAGAGATCCCTGCCCATGGAGCTTCTGGTGACAATACACTAAAGAGAAGAGCACTGTTTTAAAGCTCTGATGCTTTGAGACTTTTCTCCCCATCTGTTCACTTCTGAGCAGAGGGATGCATCCTTTGCAAGAATGCAGGGCTGCTAGATCCAAGCTTTGCCTGGGGAAGCTTTCCATTCCCAGGAAGGGTTTAGCTGGAGTCTCAGAAGTTGTGTACAGATTTAGCCGGGCTTCAGCTGAAAAGCTGGATAGATAATGCCATTGTCAAACCTCCAGTGGAGCAGTTTGGCCACCTGCTACTCCCTTTGGATGGAAACAGGATGTTTACTGGAGGGCTTTTCAGGAAGGGAATGTACTTTCAGGTACCCCATCTGAACAGGTTTCTCTGAAGGACTTCACAGACTATACCTTTTTTCCTGATCAATTACAGCTAGGTTTTAGATTTTTTTTTTTGTTAATGTGCTTCATCCTCTTTCTTAGCACTTAGTTTGTTGTAATTGCTGGAACATGTCCTGCTCAGTCTGTGCTGAAATGAATTCTGAGGACTGGCTGTGGAGCAGTGGCAGGATATGGCCCTAAAGCCCAGCTGTTTGTGCTTCCTGCAGGGAAGTGGCCATGGCAGCCCTTCTAGAGGCAATGTACACCCTCTGCTGCAGTGGAGTGAGTGCAGTGCAGACCAGCAGATCTAGGGAAAAAAATTCTATTGTGCCTTGGTTTTCAGCAAATATGCTATGAGCTACCTAGTGGTATTAGGTCTAATCACAGGCCTCAAAGCTGTGGCTGGATTTATGTTGATCACTTTAAAACAAATCTCACAGATATATTTAGTAGAAGAATGTGTAAAACCCCAACCCCCAAATGGTATTATGTAACCAATACAGTATTTAAGTGCCCCCTGTGTAAACTAAGTGAAAAGCCTGCTGTTTGCTTTCTTTGCCTCTGTTGTGTATTGGTCAAGCGAAGCCGGGTGCTCTGTTTGCTGTTCTGATTACTATTTTAAAAGGAAAGATCCATAGGATCATGTTATCCAGAAATTGAAAAAGAGTTAAACCCCTCTCACTGGGCTTAAGAGAGGGGCCTGGGGCTGAGTGAGAGCCCTCTCGTGGGCTACCCAGGGGTGTCTATTGCCAGGGGAGCTTGTGCCATTTGAAAGCACACATCAAGGATACAGCCCTGCACAATGTACTTTGTCTCTTTATTTTGGCATGTGTGGTGCAGCCGTTGTCAGTGGCCTCTGCAATCTCAGCCACAGGGTTCAGCTGAGCTCAGCAAAGATGAAGATGTGTTAGTGTAGGGTCAAGGAGATGGTGGGAGCTAGTGGGACAACTGGGAATGTTACTGCTGCTACATCTAGAGCTGATATCTGGTGGAAACAAGAGGTGGACTTCCTCTTGCTTTGAACCAAGAGGACTTTGTAGGCTTTCCCCCTAATTTACTGTTATTGATCTGCCATCAGCTCCTTGCCCAGTTAAATCCTTTATTCAAGGTGCTGGATCTTAGGAGCACAGTGGTTTCCCATTATTGTTATAATCTTTTGCCAAAGAGAGATTCCCCCTTCTCAGTAATGCACCAAAGTGGAAGTAATCGCTCTTTTTTCTTCTTGCATTTGTCCTTTCCTGTTTCATTCACCGATTGAAAAATGGCTAAAGAGCAGCCCCCATTTCACCTCCCCTTTTCCCTGATTGACTCAGCAGCTCCTGGGACAGAGAGAGGAAAGGGGCCTCGAGGTCACAACCTTCACAATCTTCAAAGCCCCTGCCGCTTCCAGCAGCTGTCACAGCTCTCACTGACCATATCCCCAGAAGGTCAGCAAAAAAATAAACACTGGGGCCCGACAGGTCCCCTTCTCATGCAAACTGGCCATTTCCCTCCCCAGCTCCCATTCCATGCATAGATTACACATTGGAGACCCCCTTGGATTTGCACAGAGCTATGCAAGAGCAAAATGCCACAGAAAATAAAAGCAGAAGGGCTTCCTGGGCAGGCAGGGTGGGAAAAAGAAAAGCAGCTTCCTGAGCTCTCCATGCCCACCCACAGGCTGCTGCAGCCATTTTGTGTGCGCAAAGCCTGAAGGTGAAGCTGGGGAGGGGGCTGACTTTTCCCTGGGAGAAAGACTGCAGGAAAGGATTCAGCTTTTGTATCTGCTTGTGCATGTGAAGGATGGAAGATAGAGAGAACCCAAAAGAAATAGGAAAATAAGCATAGACTGTAAAAGCCTTTTCATCAGGATTAGATTGCATCCCTCTCTGACAGCCAGCCTGCTTTCTGCACTCACCTTCCTCTGCAAAAAGTCAAGATGAAGCAGAAATAGTGCCAGAGAGAAGCACAGGTTCAAAAGGCCAGAGCAGGAAGGTCCTTTGCTGAGGAAATACCCCTCCCCAGCCCTCTTTTATAGAAGTATCCATTTCACCATGACCACTAATAATCAAAGGGCTATTTCCTGGCCTTCCCAGATGCAAAGCACTGTTCTCATCTCCATTATTGCAAACCCTTCCCCTCCCGCCTCACACTCACTTCCCTACCCGCGCTCTCCCATAGCTGAACCCAGCATTAGGGCACGGCTGGAGTTTTTCAGGCTCCACAGTGAAGGAAGACGCTCGTTTCCTATTCGCATTTTCGGCCTCTCCCCACAAGACCAAACGGGTGAGCAGCACACAGGATCGCAGGGCAAAAACTCGTCGAGGGGATTTTTATCAGCGAGGGGCTGCCAGGTAGGCAGGAGGAGCTGCTGACCTGCAAGAAACCCCCCAGGAAGAAAAGGCAGGGACAGGGGACTCGGGGGTCACTTTTATTTATTTGGCGTTGGCCGGGTACAGCGGAGGGGCCGCCCCGGGGCCGGCGGGGCGGGGAGCGGCGGCGGGCCCGGGGCAAGCGATGCGCGGAGCCGCTCACCTTGTCCTGCCCCTGCGCGCACGCTCTCCGCCGCTGCGTGTTTAAACAAAGAAAGTTGCACAACCAAAGTCCGTCCGTCAGTGTCGTGTGTATCCCCTCCGCCCCGTTAAGGTGGCTCTCGGGTGCGGCGGGACGTCCCCGTCCCCGCGCGCTGTCACCGGCTCGTCCCCGGCTCTCGGCGCTCCCCGGCGCACTGACGCCCTTTCATTATTGCACTGCTCGCTGCGACCGTGACAGTAGTGCAACAGGGAAAGAGGGGCAGCCCGGCCGGTGGTCCCAGCGCTGGCACAGCAGCTGCGGCGGCTGCCGGGCTGGGGGCACAGGGGGAGAGCCCGAGTGGGGGGGGGAAGATCCTGGCTTTGTCCCCGAGCTGGCCGCCTCCCATTTGAATGATGCTGGGGCAGCTCGGGGCGGGGGAGTTAAAGCGAGGGTAGCGGCAGCCGTACAAGGGGGAGGCAGCGGGCACGGCCCCGTAGGACGGCTCCGGACCCTGCCCCGAGCCCTGCCGGGCCGGGGAGACGCGCGGCAGCGGCCCCGCGGCAGCTCCGCCGCGCCCTGATCCGGCCCTCAGTCCCCTCCCTCCACCCCTTTCCCTGGGCCCCTGAGGTCCCGAAAGGGACCGCGGGGACCACCTGAAATGGAAGGCAGGGCCACCCACTCGGCCATCCCGGCTGCTGTCAGCCCCCAGCTGATCCTCACAAAGCGGAGAGGAGATTTAACACCCCCATCCGTGCTTCGTTCCCACGTACCTCAGAGAGCAGCTCTCGGGAAGGGCCGGAGGCAGTGCCCGGCCCCGCTGCGCCGCCCGACCCTGGAACAGCCCGGGGGATTCGGGGCACGGTCGCGGAGCCCGGCGGGCCGCACTCGCCGGGCAGAGCCATGATCTTTGTTTCGCCGAGGTTATTGGGATTAGAGATCGGCCTCTTTGTGCTGTGCTCTGCTTTGCACCACACTGGCTTTAGGGCTGGGATCAGGCACAGAAACAGCAAGTATGGCTATGTATCTCCTCCCATCCTTTGGTGGGTGTTTACATCAGTATGTAATATAGACACCCTTCAAACGTCTCAGAACTCATACTATTTTAGAAAGGAACCATGATGGGTTTCTCTGGTTTCAATCATTGCTTGTGTTTTAAACACGAAGCCTTTTTGAATCCTGTGTGATAGCATCAAAAATATGCCCATTACTCACAACCTGAGTCACCCGAATAGCACGATTATTTGTCACAAATACCATCTCTGTGCAATTACTCGCCTATCTAACAACACTCAGCATTTCACAACTTTTCCCTTAACTTGGTGGGCATTTGGGATTATTTTTTCCTGCTGTGGCTTTCTTCTCTCCATGAAGAATAACCCTCAAAAGAAAAGACCCTATAAGCAATATTGCACTACTACCCTGATCACAAAAGCAGAGGCAATATTGATAGGGTCTCATCCTTAAGGTTAGGAAGCTGGATAATGTGTCTTGCAGCAGGTGACTGGAGGGAGCTTCATTCCATGCCTGCAAATGGGGAAGGGGTAAAAAGTTAGAAAGCAGTGCACTGCCCTGTGGATTACAGCACCATGTGCTCCTGGGAGAGTGGGGATGCAGGAATAGGGTAAATCTCTGACCCAGAGAACTCGTGCACGGGCACTACCCCTTTCTCCCAGGACACATTTAATTCCAGTATGGATTTTATCCAGGTTTCTGTACCTCCATCCCCAGTTCTCACTTCTGTGTAAATTTCTCTCCTTTATTAATAGCCTCAGTCAATTAGCTGCCTAGCTGTCAGAGGCTGGGAAGTGCTATTTATTTGATTAACTGATAGTTGTATTTTGAGCCTCTTAGTAACAGGCATCAAGCCCTCAGAGAACTTCCTTTCTAGGGCTGTCCTACTTGGAGAGCCCAGTGTTTTAAATATCCCTCCCTTCATTGGAAATCACGGGATTAAGTACACATCAAAAATTAGAAAGCAAAACAGGATCTCCAGGGCTGGCTCTCCAGCACTGACTTCACATTTATGCACACAGGTTAAACAGTGTTTGGGGACGCACGCGTGTTTTGCCCTAGCTTGTTTTGTTTGGCTTTTTCTTCTCTTCCCGCTCCCCAGCACCTTTTCTGTCCAAGGCTGGAAGGCACAATCTTCAGCTGGGGCTGGCTTAGTGTTGAACATGCTTACAGCCACAGAAATTACTCCCAGGGAAGGGCTGACACACCTCCAGCTTCAGGGGTGCTTTGCCAACTCAACTCTTCCTCTGCACTCGGCTCCCAATTAACCTGCCCCAGCGCATTTGTCACGTAGGAACACTTGAGAGCCCAGAGGAAGGGGAAGGAAATTTCATTCTCAGGCCATCCCAAACCAGGTCATGATTTTGACACATTAAGCTTCTCTTTCCTCAGTCTGCTTTCCAGTGGATTAAATTGGAGTGTAATGAAGGGACAATCCCCTAATTCATGGATTCCTGGCTAATTTATCCATGCCACATTGATCTGGTGTTTGCCAATGGAGGTCTCTGGCTTTTGGCATGCTGGTGTAAGGCAGCCCTGCATCCTCTTTGATGCTGTCTCACTTGCCAAAGAAAAAGGATCTAGGCAAGCTCCAGTGTTTGGTTTTTTCTAATGCCCAATAATCAAAACCTCCAATCTGTCCCAATCCTTCCTTTTCCCCATCCTTTGTGATGCTTGTGGAAGAAAACAGGGATCTTTTTTCCACATTATTTATTTATATGAAATCTTTGCTCACTCTAATTAAAAGGCCACATTCACAGAGATTGCTGAAAGCAGCTCAGAATGGAGCTTTATCAAACTTCTGTATTCTTGTTACCTTGGCAAAACCTCAGGTTTAATCCTGCCATTGCTTCTCAACAATCCCTGCAACCTAGACATCCAGTTGGACTGAGAACAAAAAAAAAGATGCAACTAGGCTCAGCCTTACCTTTCCATCTATTCTCGTCCAGTCTATTTTGTTTATTGTTTACCATGTCTTTTCCACTCTTCAGCCTCGATGTTATCTCAAACAAGACTTAGGACATAATACATACAATTTAACTTCTCCAGTGGCCCAAGAGACAAACCTACTGGCAAGCTTACAGTGGAAACACACAATCTGCACATGAAGTAATGTTACTGATGCATGGATAGTGTGGGGGAAAGCACGATTTGACAACTTCCTCACAACTTAAATACTTCAGTAGTTGCAGAAGCTACAACTGGCAGGGGAGGGTAAGGGATGTAATTAGAAATGTCAGCCACAAGTTCCAAGCAAAGGCAATTAAGTTACTTTATGTTTCTGGATCTGTGCTGAGAGCCTAGATGTGTCTCAAAAATGTCCTTATCTCTAAGTGGCACAGGCCTCCCCACACATTCCTTTTTTTTTTTTTAACAAAATAGGAAAAATAAAGACTGAATCAGCCTTCAGTAGTATTCCAATAGTATTCCACGTAGTTTGCAAATGATATGCAAAGCCTGGGTTGCACTATGTCCTATAGCAGGGAGACTCTCTGGAATGTATATGGGGGTTATTTTAAAATAAACGTTTAAACACGAGATTATGAAATGCATGCTATTTATACACTGTGAGGCTCAGCATCTCTAGATATGTTTAGAAACCTCTCTTGCCTTTAATCACAGTTATAGAAACTAAATGGAAATGTCACCCAGACTAGTATAGAAATAACACTTTATATGTTGCTCAATAATGGAAGCTCTTTTTTTGGCAGTGCATGTGGGGGAATCTTACTGTAGTGGAGCCTTTGCTATGTGTTTAAGTCCCCTTTTCTGATGTTAGGAGACAAATAGACTGAAGTGTCCTTACGATGAAGCGTTGGGATAAATAAAGTAGTGAGCTGAGAGGCCTCTGCTCCTCGTGAGATCAGAGCTTGCCTTCCCTGGTTTAGCTTAGGGAGCCATTTCTCCTTCCCTTTGTTGCTGTTTTGTTTGTTTATTTTTCTTGTGGTTAAAGATGCCACTGGGGCAAGCGGTTTTTTTAAATTTTCATCTCAGTTACAATCTCACAAAACATAGAAGGGCACAGTCCAGCCTTGTTTTCCTGATCACAGCCAGTTCTCTAGCCTGAGGAAAGGAGACCATTTAAAAGACATCTTGCAATTAAATACATTATATAGTTTACAATATATTTTCTGCAGCGGAATTGACACTATCACCAAAGGTCAAAGAAAACACTTTAAACAGCTGTGGGTTGAAAGTTGATTTAGAGTTTTCCATCCTATTTAATAATTTTATCATTGTTTTAAAACTGGGAAGTGTTGCCTTTTTAATTTTTTTTTCTTTTTTTAAGAGAGAGAAAATTCTTAGCATTCCAGTCTTGGCTCCTTAAGTCTATCTAGCAAGTTTGTACAAATCTGTCCAGAAAAAAAGGGGATTCTTGCTTCCATGCAAGAGTCAACTTGTCCAGGTGTGAGACTCCAGAGAGTAAGGGTTGATAATCCTCTCTGAAAACATCACCTTCCCAAGTGTGCTTCACCCACCGAGCTCAGGGATTCTGTCACCCACAGCCACTTACCAATATGTTCCCCTTCTCCTGAAATCAGGAGGGATTACACTCCAGAATGTCCTGCCATTTGATTCTTGTTCATAATATTTAGTTTGTGGGTTTCAATAACCCTTTTCTCAGCAGCAATATTTCCTCGGCTGGCAGAACCCAGATCTGCGTCAGTGAGCTCCATTAAAAGGAATGACAGAGCTCCTTAAACAGCCCAGACTTTGTAACCCCACAATACGGCTTTTCTGCATGGTGTTTACCAGTGCTCTGCTGTCTGACGGAAAAAAAAAATAAAAAAGACGACTTATGGTACTAAATGCAGGAGGAAAATAGGGCTAAATACTATCACCCTGGAAGTGCCGATCCCACTGTTGGCCCTGCCTGTACAGGGCCAGTGAGAGGCCTTGTAGTTGCCTTGGCTGGGGAAGAGAACATGCAGGGCTGATCCTGAGCTCCCCCAAAGAACTCTTTCCCCCTGGGCAAGGGCCAGGCTCCCCCAGCGCACTCCCCGCTGCCCCCAGCCCGCCCATGGCCCATGCCCGGGGTGGGGTCTGTGCAGGGCCCCAGCCCGAGCCTGCCCGCCCGGGGCCGGGGCACGGCCCGAGGGGAAGCGGCACCTCCTGCCCCCGCCCGGCCGCCTCCCTTCCCCAAACCACCCAGGAGCGGCCAGAGCAGGAGCGACCTTAACACAGATCTAGCACTCAATGCAATGACTCAAAAAGTCCCCCTGAAAAAAAAAAAAAATCCCTCTGAAAACTTAAACCATCTGATTTCACTTTCCGCTCCAATTGGTTGTGTAGCCAGGGCGCAGGTCTGGCCTCCTCCACCACACTAATACCCTATGTGTGCTGCCTCTACAGAGGAGGGGTTCTTTTAACAAGTTTATGCAACAACAGGATGGAGGCTCTGCCGGAGCCCTTCCCCCCGCAGCCCGACCTGATTCCCCGCATTCCTCCCGCGCCCTCCCCCTCCGACCCAACTGGAGACAAACTCTGGCATCTCCACACACATGCAAATGGTTTCCCTTGCACAAATACAGACTCCTGAAGGGGCCTTTGCTTCCGAATCCCCCCTCTTTTTTTTTTCTTTCCTCCAGTGCCTTTTTTTTTTTTTTTCGCTGTTACATTCCTCAGCCAGGCAGGGTTAAAAAAAAAAAAGAAAAAGTGGGGAAGGGAGGGTTTGGAATGTGTAACCTCCATCCCAGGCCCAAATCTGCAGGGAACCCCGTCCTCTCCCCTCACACCCCTGGGGCCTGCCTTGCACAGAGCAGGCGCTCAGCAAAGGGCGCCTGTGGGCTCCATTGCCCCAGCCAGAGCCAGGAGCCCTCAGGTTGTCCCTTTCCCAATGGAATATGGTCCTTGTCATCACACAGGCCTTTCCCTGTATCACAGGCCTCAAATTCCCCCCACGCCCAGGGGAGGTTTTGAAGCGTAGTGGCCATATTATTTTTAAAGACATAACTTCATGCAGGAAAATAACTATGCATCTATTCCCCCTGTGATTTCTCCACCTCCAAACAAGGCAGGCTCACATGTCTGAGAGGCCATCTTACAGCCCAGCACCAGCCCCACCAAGGCTTTCACTAGCACTTATTTCTATTCGCTGATGGGCTCACAAGAGCACACACACACAGAAGAACAAAGCATTGCCCTGCTCCAGGGTGGCTTCCAGCTCCTCACTGGTCCACCCTCCTTCCCATTCTCCCTGGCCAGGGGCAGCAAAGGGACCCACGCTGGTCACTCTTACACTCCTATTGATGGCGAGGGGGGAAGACACCCCCTAGTAAATCGCTCAGAGATTTCACTCTTTCCTACCTCTTCGTTAATCAAGAATTAGAAGGAAGAAGAGGGGAAAGTGCCAAAGCTAAATAGGCCTCCCTGTTCCTTAATACACACAAAAATGGTAACTGTGCTACACTGCAGAAATAGATGAAAAGAAAAGCTCTAGAGAAAGGGAGCCATGGCGGCTAGAGTTTCCTCCACTGAGGCCTGGGAATGCAGTGCATGGGCCACCAGCACCATGCCTCTGCTTCAGGCATGGAGGGCTAGCCTTCTCCTCTGGCTGTGAAAGGGACAGGGCTGGAAAGGTGTCTTTTGTCTGCTCCCTCGGCCATTGGAGAACTGGAGTGCGTTATTGAGGATTCGGCTTCTCCTCAACTGGCTAAAATGGGACATGCTCCCCCCCTTAGGATGTGGTCGTCCATTTTCTGCCTCCCCATGGCTCATTCACCAGCACGGCCCGGCCTGGCTTGGGATGTGCTGTGCAATCTGCAAGCACTCGTTTACCTAGATTTGATTTCCAATATGACGGCTCTCCCCACCCCCACCCTTTGCTCCCAAGGTAACAGCTCAAGGCTTCAGGAAAAAAAAGAGAGAGAGAGAGAGAGAGAGAGAGGAAGGTCCCATCCCCCAGCCCTCCAAACCCCTTTCTTAGCAGCTGCAAGCGAAAATACCACATCTGCCTCCAACTACACCGCGAGTGACAGTCACCAACATATTGTTATTTAAAGATCAATTCTGAATGCGGTGTTCCTGTTCCTAGGCCTACATCATCCTTGCATCTCTCAGCCTCGCTCCACGTTGCTGTTGGGAAGTGCAGGGACAGATTGTCTTTCAAATCCTATTGATTATTGTTTAGGTATCTTGTACTATTTTTTTTAAATGAAAATGGAGGTATCAATATTCCTTTAATCTTAACAGTAATTTCTCTAAAAGTGAAATATGATGGAACTTGAAAAATACGTCAATAGGAAGCAAAAATTAAATTGTCTGTAAATACATGGGTATATATTAAAGTCACTGAATTCCATACGTAATAGTAACATCCTTAGGTTCATAAATCCCTAATTTTTAGAGCAGAAGGAAGAAAATATTCAAAGCTGGTCAGGATATTTTTAATGGTGGTGATTGCTCTGAAGGAGGACAAGAGGGCTTTAAAATGTGAATAGGCCAGCTTTTTATTTTACAACTTGGAGACACAAACCCAAGCTAGTGGCAGAAAGGGCAATCCATTTTGTACACTGAAGCAGTCAAAAGGGGGAACAAAACCCAAGGAATTTCCATACAGACCACTCAACCCAAACACAAAATAAACAAACAAACACAAGGGTAGGGATTTTTTTAAAGCAATTTCTACAGGATCTTGGCATTTTAATGCTCATTTGAGCCTTTGTGGTAGAGGGAAGAAATCAGAGTAGGGGGCTGGTTCCTTACTAAAATGCATTAAATAACTACAGAATGCCATAATGTCAGGGGCTGGGTGTGCAACAGTAACTGATCATAAAGGATGTATTAGGACTGGAACCAAATGCTTTGACAATATTATTGCACTGCTTTATTTGTGCAGACAGTAGTGCAACATTGTCAGAGCCAGCGATACCAGCAGCCACTGTCACGTTCTGCACAGCTGTCCCTGCATCCTTTTGTAAGGGACTGTTACATTACAGTGTTAACCACAATAACGTTTTTATGTTTAGCCCCAATAAAACTCTGCATGACAAAGTTTATTTGCAATCGTAATTAGACAAGGTAAAAAAAAAAAAAAAAAGAAAACAACAAAAAGTTAGTTTAAAAAATGACAGAAAGAAAGGGAAAAAAGGGATAGGGATAGAAAAAGACCACTGTTAGTATGGCTTGTTAAACAAACCATTCAAGTCTTCTGCTACATGCCCAGTATATCTAGGCACGGTATGTTATAGAGGTTTTATACAATAAAATATTTTTCTACTGTAATGGAGAATAAAACAAGAAGGGACATAATTCAGTATCCCCAAATGTATGTGCTTCCATAAAACCTAAATTGGTCAGTCAATGAATCTGAACTAGAAAATTTAAATAAATCACAGAAAGTGCCAGCCCTTTCCTGTGCTTTCAGAAGTTTTCTTAATTGTGCTGTGATTTTATCATGGTTGACCAATACTGATGAAAAAGCCTGGGGGGTGTGGTGTATATATAGAATGGTATAAATACACAGTGCTTTGATTTGCTATGGAAAATTATGAGACCTGGGTACAAAAATATCTAGTGCCTGTGCTTCAATCTCACACATATCTGTGTGTGTGACCACTCAAAAATTGCAGCATAAGCACCACACATTCCTAGAAACACATCAACAGCTTTAAATCTCTGTACACATTGATAGGGACCACCTTAACCATATAGGAGAAAGTTTCTCTAAGGGGAAAAAGTAAAAGGAAATCGTAAAAAATTTCAGTGTAGATATTGTATGGAAGAGTGTAGAAATTAGCAACTAATTACTCACAAGCTATTGGTAAACAAAGCAAGTAATGGGATGCCTTGAAAGCTCTCAGAAATGTTTGGAGATTATGTCTGAAATAGGATGTTTAAATTATTCCAGCCCATTTCTATAGACAGACACATAAAAATGTATAGCCCAGAATCTCTCTCCTTATTTAAAACCACTCCCACACGTATAAAACCTTATTTCACACACGTGCATAAATACACTGGAGGAGGCATCTATTTTAGGGTTGTTTGCCCACTCTGAAGAGGGTGGGCTGCTAAAGGGGGTCATGTTTCTGCCAGCCAATGCCCTTTTAATATTGCACTGCTCATCATAATTGCCAGTAGTACAACAGAAAAAGGGCTCTGGACAACAGCATACTTCAGAGACTTTCCAAAATAAATGATAAATCAGTTAGAAACTTCTCCAAGTGATGGCTTCTGTGCATGTTTTAGTCTAAAACAGATTTGTTACATTCAAAAAAAAGGAGTTTCTTTAACAACCACATTGAATCAATGTCATTCTTTAAAATTAGATTTTAATATTTCAAAACTGCTTCTTCAATTAACTTCAGCAGGAATTTAGGTAAGCTTGCTTTAGGGACTGAATTTTCCTTATCAATAGGAAATGTACTGCATTAGAGCATGTGAAAGCAAATACCAGAACTGGGATTGTCCTGCTTGCATTTTAGCACCCCAGTATTTTACCAAAGTAGGTATAATGAACTAAAAGACACAATGGAGGATAAGTTAATATCCTTTCTCTTGCTTTCATCTGAATCAGCTGTTAAAATAATTGGTATTTATTACATGCATGCTTTTAGTACCTTAAATTATTCACTTATACTTGCTAAGGAAGTCTTGCTATTTTCAAGGCATCTAAACAAGCTTTCAAAACAACTGCCATCCAGCAGTGAGAAACCTTTAAAAATCACCTGCTTGCATCATGAAAACATTATTATTGCAATTTTTCCTTTTTGAAAAAGAATATATGGGTAGTAAGGAGAAAACATCAGTTAATCATTACAAATCAGACATTCCAAATAATTTTAGCAATAAGTAACATTTAAAAGTCAACTTAGTCTTTAGGCTCAAACTGTTTACCATTTGTTTCTCTAGACAATTTCAAACTTAAAGCTGGAAAATGTAACTATTTGTTAAATAAGAATCACTTGAGAAATTACAAAATTATTTTATTTCAAACAATGCAAAGAAATTCTATGCAAAGAAATCCAAACTTGAAAACAACTTTCCATGACCTGTATAGACAAGTAAGAATCATACCAGACACTAAAATAAATTAAACTAATTCGGTTCTGGGGGTGTTTGGGCTGAGTGAGAAAATTCACTACATGAATTCTAGTTGTCACTCTATCATAGTAGTATTAACACAAAGCCAATTGATTTGGAAACGTCCCAACCCAATTAGAATCTTAAATTGTATCATTCCTGTTTTCTCCCTTCATTTCAATTTTTCTTCTTTTTTTTTGTTAACAATAATCTAGCCCTAATCCAGAAACCTAGGCTGGTTTAGAGATTTATTTTTTTTTAAGGAAAAAAGAAAGAGATAGAAGGAAAGAAAAAGAAAAGAAAAAAACCCTAAAAGAATTTGCGTTAAACCTTAGGAAGTTTTTTTTTCATTCCAGAGCCCCAAGTCTGTTTGAGGGTACAAGCTTTCCTTACACAACTCAAAGACCACACACTGGAGGGAAACGGAGCGGAATTGGGGCAAAGTGCAAGAATGCCAAAGAAACACTTTGGGTTGCGCACCCTGGTTTATTGCAAAAACTCCGGACTATTTAAGCAAAGCATTACTTTTACGAGATTTAAATATTAAGCCAATATAAATAGTGGCTGGAGATAGCATGTGACTTATTGCCTCGCTCTTTGGGGGTTTTAGCAAAAAAAAAAATCCCAAAAAACGAAACAAAACCCAACAAAAAGAGGGAGCTTCTAAAACAGGATCTTTTACAAACCAATTCTACGGGGTATCTAGACAGATAGGAGTTTTGCTAGGTTTAAAAATGTGAATAGTATTTCGCAGGAGGAGCGCTGTGGCACAATGAGAGCGGGCAGCAGCCGCGAACCCTCCCGTGGAACAGCGCGAGCTGGGGGTGGGGAGGGAGCGCTCGGCTCCGGCCACAGCAATTTCATTCGTGGGATCCCACTCAGCTTCTCGGGAGCGTTTGCACAGGTGAAATGTTTGAGAGGAGGGAAAGGGGGGGAAAAAGCTCACCACTATCTAGAGATTTCCAGCCCAGCCCGCGGCACTCGTCTCTCTCCCGGCGCTGCTCGGCGCACGGGCGATGCGCTCCGTGCCGTCCCCGCTCCGCTCCCGGCGGGCACGGGCGCCCGTTCCCCACTCCTGCCGCTCCCAAGTTTTATCCCCAGCCCCGCTGCCGCCCTCGGCGGCTCCGGCCGCCCGCTGCTTTCAACGCCTCGTATCGATCGCACGCCAGAACGCAAACCGACCAGCCAAACTTCACTCGGGGAATCGCCGCACTTACAATGCGGGAGCAAAGCATCCCGCATGCCCGCTCCGGGGGGAAAGCTCCCCGGGAAGCGCACGGCCCCGCCGGGGAGCTTCCGCACGGGCGGTGGGCGAGGGGCGCCGCCGTCAAGCGGCTCCCCCTCCCCCGCCCGGCCCCGCGCTCCCCGCGGGTCCCCCCGCCCCGCGCCCTCGCTGCCCCGGCCGGGGGGCGCCGCTCGGCCCCCGTCCCGCCGCCGCTCGCCCCGCGGGCCATTGTCAGCGCCGCGCCCCCCGGCACCCAGCGCCCCCCCGGGCCCGCGCTCCCGCCATTTCCGCCCGGGCGGGCGGATGCGGCCGCGGGCGGCGGCGGGGCCGGCGGTCCCCGGGCCCCGCGCGGTACCTGGCGGCGGGAGGGACGGCGGACGGGTCCCCGCGCCGCGGGGGGGAAAGTTGCCAAAAGAGGCGCAAAAGAGGCGGCGGGAGCGGCGCGGCTCCGCAGCCCCCCACCCGCCTCCCGCCGCCGCCGCCCCGGGCGCGCCTCGGCGCGGGTCCCTGATCGATCCGAACGTGGGCAAATCCTCCGGTACCAACCTCATGGCCTCCCCGCTCCAGCCTCCATCTTTGACTAGTTGACATTCAGCTCCTGCCTGACCAACTCCTCATTAGCATACCTCCCCCGCCATTGGCCCGGCCCTGCGCTAGTCTTTGCCACCGCCTCCGCCATTGGCTCCCGGGGAGGATGTTTAAAAATATTACCCCGCCGCCCATTGGCGCCCCGGCGGCCACGTCACGGATCGCTCTTTATTTTAACAATGAATGCACAAACACATTCTTCCATTCACAAATTTTTTTTTTTTTCAGTAGTTTGCCCGCCTTTTCTCCAACTACATTTTCATTGATTTTTTGTTTCAACTGAGGGGGTCCCGGTTGTAAACAGATAAATCAAAGGCGAACAGAGGGGGGACCTGAGCAAATATTATTTTCTCTCTCTTTTCTCTTTTGTTCGGCAGTGCTGGTGTTGGGGGAACAAAACTGATCCCCAGCCGTCCCGGATCGGAGAGGTGTGGTCGGGGGGGGGGTGGGGGTGGGGGCTGCTCTGCCCAAGAGGTTGCAACTATTTTGCGTCTATTTCGGTTTCAAAGCTGGACCTCTTTCCCGCAATTAGAAAAGCAACCTCTGCCCGGGCAAAAGAAACCGCTAAATTAGTCAAATTTAGAATAGTAATGATTGCAGTGGGTGTGGAGCGTTTGCGGGGGGGGGTCGGTGGGTGCTCCGCTCCCTCCCGCAGCGGCGGCAGCGCCGGGACGGCCGCGCTCCCCTCCCGCTCCTCCCGCAGCCGCGGGCTGAGCCAAGCAGGGGATTTAATTGTGACCGACTGAAGCACACCAGGTCACTTCAGTGCACTTTCATGACAAGAGCTTTTCCTTTTGTACGCGCGGTTGAGCTGAAATCAGGAGATATCAAAGTTTAAGGGCTAGGGAGGAAAGATCTCTAGCATTTCTCTTGCCCTGCAAGTTGTAAAAACCAGGAATCGTTGAAACATGAATCAAAAAAAGACTGAGTCATTGACTCTGAGAGTCCCTCTCACAGGGAAAGGTCTCGGTGAGTCCCTTTTTTGGAAAGCTTTCTGCCATGTTGTTAACTAACAAACTCACGACTGTGCAGTTGCTTCCCCTTCCAAATACACAGTTCCTCAGTTCTTCAACAGTTGATTTCAACAGATGTTTGTAAAATGGAAATGTTTCCATACATCAGTGAGAACAAATTATCAGCAAACTGAGTGAGGGAGCACTAAACTTTCATACACTTTCGTGGGTATGAAGGTTTTTTTAAAATTTCAACTATATTTACTGATATTTTATTAAGTTGCCTGTCTTTAAAAACAAAACAAAATGGTGTAATTTTTTCTAAATTGTTGTATTATTTTAATTTTAAAATATCTTTTCCTTTCATTTGTTCTCTACCTTCATACCAAATCCTGCCCAAAAATATAACTTGTGTCCGTGTGAACTAAAATTTTACATTATACAAGAAGAAAGATATTGGCTATTTTTAAAAATAAACTAAACTTCCTTTGTATCTATTCTTGGGCTTGGGAGTTGCTTCTGATTTGGATATTTTCTCCATATATGTATGCATGTATGTGTGTAGCCCCCACGCACAAACATTGAACCCAAGCTGTAAATGCTGGATCTGGGTACTAATGGGTGGGGACTTGGAGCAGTGGATCTCTGGCAGTGTTTTTGGAGATGGGAGAGAAGGGCAGTGGGCTGTGAAATCACACATTCCTGTCCAATGGAGCTGAAATAATGGTATTGTTCTCTGGAAAAGAGGTTGCTTTTCTCTTCTCCATTCTTCCCCTGATCTGCAGGGACCTGATTGTGCAGTTAATCAGCAAAAAAGCGTTTGATGTAAGGCAGGGCGTGAATTCAAAAGGGCCAGGGGGGATTCAAGAGGGATTCTTCTGTCTGTTAGAAAATGTTTTTCTGATTTCAAAATGGTAGGCATTTGAAAAGCTGCACTGGTCTCTCTTCAGAGATCCGAGTTTGTAGTAGGTACCAGCACTAATTATATCGCTTCCTTTGTGGGTTTGACACTTTACTGCTTGGGAAAAAAAAAAAAGAAAAAAGTAGATATCTTACAGCAAAAAGAAAGATGTCCTTCCTGGAGCAAAGGTGAGCCTCTATACCCCTGCAGTTAATTCCTTCAGCTCGCTATCAGTCGCCACAGAGTCTCCTCATGCCTTGCCACACGTTTAGCATTGCACGATTCAGAGTAAAATAAAGCCCGTGGGGAGCAGGTAAGAACTAAGTTGGTTTTGTAGCTCTTTTTGGTGACCTGTGTCCTGAGCATGGCATCCACCTCCCCGAATCTTTAAACACTGAGCCTTTCCTGTCCCACACACTTCTCTGTAAATCTTTCCTTGCCAGACCTGTCTTGAATGCCAAGAATATTTGAAGCCTGTTTCTTATTTCAGTGTGGTCATTTCCCAAACTGTAACAAAATGCTTTCTGCCGATTTCTCGTGCTATCTTTCATATGCACAGCGCCTATACATATGTAAATATGTAAATTCATTGCTATCCCTTTACTTAATATGTTATTATAGCTACACAGGAAATGACACATCCTAGAGAAAGGCAACTGCCTTGGATGTTTACGTGAAAAATGTGTAACTTTACAGCAAACTCCAAACGGATTTGTCAGTTTAACTTTGAACAAACTGCAAATAAAATTAATGAAAGGTCCCCATCGCCCACCCTCTGTCCCCGGCTCTGTCACTGAGCACCACAGCCCCTTCCACGGTTTTCTTCCTGCTCTGTGAAAGGAGGATTGCTCTTTTGTAATGCTGGATTAATTGATTTAATTTTTGTGTTTCAGGGCTGGGGGACACTGGGAATTCTTTGGTTTTTTTTTTTTTGGTGGTGTTTCGCTGCAAATGTGCAGTTGTGCTCTCCCCTCCTTTGGAAAGGAAGGCTGAGGAAAGAGATTTGTTCTGCTGTTAGTTTGCTTTCAAGAAGGGCTCCTTGCAACTGTCCAATGCTGGAGAAGCATGGCGGTTTTATAATTTTTAAACATCAAGGAGGGGAGGGAGAAAAGCTGATTTTTTTTCTCCAGATCTTGGGGTGTTTTTGCAGTGTAACTCAATCTGATGTCACTGGGGGTGGAGTCTCCGCTGCGTTTGCTTAAACTGGAGCTGCCTCAGTTCAAGGCCTTGTGGCTGAAAGTTCTTAAATCTGTGGCAGACAGGCATGACTATTCCTTAATGAGACCCCCGCTGCAATAACGCATTTTGTATTTTAATCAGCTTCTTAATGCTATTAATTACGATTTCTTTCATAATACTCTCCCCATCTGCAAGGTTAATGCAGTCCCACACGAGCAGCACAGTAACACGCTCCAGCGTCACCGGCTG
Source organism: Zonotrichia albicollis (assembly GCF_047830755.1). Taxonomy (NCBI): domain Eukaryota; kingdom Metazoa; phylum Chordata; class Aves; order Passeriformes; family Passerellidae; genus Zonotrichia; species Zonotrichia albicollis. Next base: position 8,201,922 of record NC_133836.1, on the reverse strand, counting down.
TGTGAAAACACATGTACAAACTCATATAAACCCCTCTTAATTAGGTCTTGAACATGCATATGCTTTGTGGGTGTGGGTGACAGGCAGAAACAAAGAGAAGAGAGGAGGGCAAGGAAAATTTCGCAGAAGTTTCCAAAGATATTTACAGAAGTAGTTATAAATTAACTTTAAACTTCATCCTTGTGGAAGATTGCTGCATATAGGAAGGATAGATTTGGGATTTGTGTTTTGTCTTTTATTCCCAGCTCTCAGCTGCAAGCATTTGCTTCTGTGGATGAAGCTATAAGGTTGGGTTCAAAACTAATTGATAAAACTCCATGGGAGACAGGAACAAATAAATTCATAAAGTGTTCACAGGGCAGCATTGACTCTTCATGTTTAAACTTAAACAGATTGGACTTTTGGTTTGCTTCAACTTGAAAAAATCAGTACTACTCCTTCAGAGGGGCTGGCAATCAAACACCCTCTGAGATCAGCTAAAATCATAATTCTTTTCTCATTTAGCACAGCTACCTTGACTTTTCTGTTTTAACACACTAACATGAAAAATTAAGTGGACCTTTTATTTAAACATTTATTTGAATGATCCTAAAACTTGTGCCTTAAATATGGGAGGTTTTACTATTCCCATATTTTTACCCAAGTAGTTTACCAAAAAAAAAGTTTTCTTTGAATAGGCTTTCATTCAGACACATGAGAATAAAACAGTTTAAAGGTATTATATGTATGTATATCTCTCTCCAGATATATGTCTGCATACCACTGAAATTCAAATTGTTTCTTAATTTCCCCCCAGATTCTTATAGTTTTTCAACAAATGCAACTTGTTAAAAGCTTTTTCAAGGGGAAAAAAAAACAACCAAAAAACAAAAACCAAGTAAAAAACAAAAGCACTATTCACAACAAAAAGGCATTCCTCGAAATATTTTAGTAATTTAAAAGCTGTCAGAAACGATTTCTAAAAGTTTAAAATGCACACTAACTCACTCCCACCCACCACATCTTTATTTAGACTGAACAATCGTTTTAATGTGATAAAAATACAATATTTTCTTCAGGATATTTTCCTATCTGCAGGATTGAAAACAAGAAAGGCAGTGAAATCTCGTACCTTTTACTAAAAAGAAATAATCTTAATAATTTCCTAGCTAGCAGATGGCCAAAAATACCTTACATGTTTCCATAAACATATCCAATCGATAGCTTCAAAAGTGATTGAATGTAAGCGAAATGCAGCCAGCCCAAAGAGCTCAGCTCTCCCCTGGTCAAACCTCTACAAAGCAGGCTCTTGTGCTCGACTTGACAGTGTCCGAGAGGGAGGGGAGCGGCAATGAGAAAACCAGTCACTAAATGCGAGTTATGAATGAGGGATTGGATGGGAGGGAAAAAAAAAAAAGGGAGACGCAGCTAATGCAAAAATCAGTTTAATTCCATCGGTTTTACATTGATGTGCTTTTGCCCCCGGATCCCAGCGCGGCTGCGGACCCGCAGTTAAACCCATCTCCAGCCCAAAGCCCGGCTCCCATCCCCGCTGGAGGAAAGAGGGGCATTGTGCTCCTCGGCTCACATTTTCTTCTCCCCCCTCTTTACTCGTCCCCCATCTCTCCCCCCTCCCTCTTTTGTAAATCAGAATGAGGAGGTTTTATAGTGAGTCTAATTCTCACTCCCTCCATTTCCTTCCTTTCTGCATTTTTTATCCCCCTTCCACCCCGCCCCTCCTCTGCCTGCAGCCCTGGTATTGATTAACCACTTCGCTGCTATCCCGGCCGCCGCTCGCTCCGGGCCGGGCCGGGCCGGGCCGTGCCGGGACAGCCGCGCTCGGCAGCGCCGGGGCCGCGGGCGGAGGGGCCGGGGCTGCCCCGGGGCCGCTGCCCCAGCGCCCGGAGCCGGCCCCGCTCCCGCCGCTCCTGCCCAGCCCTTTGAAGTCAGTGGCACTTAATGGTATTTAATGAGGCTGCCGCAGCGCCGGCAGTGCCCGGGCGGCCCCGGCAGCGGGGAAGAGTGGTCAAAGCATCCGCCGGAGAGCCGAAAGTGGGGGGTTCGGCACAGGGGTGCAGCCCCCGGGACTGCGGAGCCGTGCGAGGAGGAGTGTGAAGGAGAGAGGGGGAAAAACCCCGAGCACCGAAATAGTTAATGGCCCCTGGATGCATTGATTAGTATTGATGGTTTTGGTAGTTTTAATGGATTTGTTGTTTGTGGGAGGTGGGGAGCTTTTCCCTTGCTTTGAATTCTAACCCCCTGGCTGGGAGCTTGCTCCTAATTGCATGCACAGCATTCCTTCGGAGTGGGTGGTATCACCTTTTACTGCTGCTCCCTTCCACAGGGAAGGCCTGTAAAAAATCCCTTTCATGTGCCCGAAAATCAATACCCAGGGCTCTGGATGGCTGCTGTAAAAACAGAACAAAATCCTGTCCCTCCCTCACACAAAAAATAATTATACACACACATATATATACATACACACACATATATCTACACAGGGAGAGGCAGGGGGAAAGAGCCCCAGAAGAGTCACCCTGCCCTGCAGACAAATGCAGGGGGCAGTTGGTTCCTTTTGCCAAGCCAGGGCAGAGGCAGTGTCAGGCTGGTGTGGAAAGAGCCCCTATTTTTACAGCTGTTGGGGACACTTTCAGAGGGGGTGCAGCTGGGAGCTGGAGGTTTCAGTGTGGTTCTGGTCAATAAAAATGGATGTGGCTTGAAAATGCCTGCTCCGGTGGCAGGGAGGATGGAAGGTCAGAAGCAGTGCTTAAAAGGTTAAAAAGGACTGTGTGAGTGGGAAGTTGTAGGGTTATGGGTGGAGTTATCCACACTTTTTGAAAAAGCACAACAGAATAAACAAATTCATCTCTCAGTTAATGTCAGGATGGAGGTAAGAGTGAGAGTGTGTTCTGCCTCACTGTGACCAGCACTGGGCTTTTTGAAATAAAAAAATTGAGACATTTTATTAGGAAACTATTAAGCCGAGTTTATTTTTCATTCTGTCCCCAAATTGTGCAAAAATGATACCAGTCTAAGTTACAAGTGAACTTCACATTCACTTCTCTCTCTGCTGGATCTTAATTTCTTTAGCACTGAGGGGAGAGGGAACGATTGTTAAGCGTTTAAAAATCCATGCAAAATAAATCAATGTGTTTCTGCCATCTACATTTCAATTCAATAACATCGTTTTCATAGAGCTATTTCATTAGGATGGAATAACTCACCTGTAAGTAATTACAGCTGACTTGCTTTCTAGCAGAGACCAATACAAGTCCAGAAAGGGGATAAAGGTTAGCTCAAAGAAATACTGCAGAGGTTTGGCATGGGTATAAAAGCCAATAGTTATGTTCTCTCCTTAGAAAGCAAGTAATTTTGAGTCATCATTTAAAATAAAATTCATAGTTGTGCCTTGAAGCTTCATTTTAATCTAGAATTTAAAATCAAAATCTAACTTGAAAGTGTTTCATCAGTAAAAGGTCTGCATCAAACAGAAAAAAGCTCCAAACGAACAAACAGCCCGAAGTTCCTATAATAATTGTTTGAGAAATCCACCTTTCTCAGATTTCACAGAGGCTCAAGCAGTCAAATAGTTTGTTTGGTATTTGTTGTTGTAATTCTTCTTCTTGTTGAAATTGTGTGTTGGCACTGAGTAACATTTGTTTGAAATTAGTTTATCAGTGTAACACTAACTTAAGAATGAGTTTAGTGGTTCAAAAGTGCACTACTTTGAATGAGATAATTTAAGTGGAGCTGTACATGGAAAAAAAACCCATGAAGAGTATTTAAAATTATTTTTAAATCTAATATTCACTATGAGATTTTAAAAGCATGTTTCAATATACAGCTTAGTGCAAAAATCCTAGGTCAAAGTTCTTATTTAAATACTAGTTCAAATTTTACTGATTTTATTTAATGATTTTATTACAGCAAACTGCCCAAATATTTTGTATTAATTCATACCAGTGTGCAACACTTATTTCTATCTTGTACAGAAAATGCAGTAGGAAATTTTCCAGGACAATTTCTTTTTAGGAAACCCCATATTTCTTAATAACAAACAAGATTTTAAATAGAAAGAACCTTTTCCATTATTAGATAATTTCAGGAAGTTCATCCTTTCAACATTCTACAAGCTTTTGTACAAACATTTTAAAACAAAATACTTGCAAAATAATATCTTTCTAAAATCCCTAGGACATGCTCATCTCCAAAATTCTGTGTGATTGTATTTTAAGCTCTTTTTGGAACAAAATTTAAAAGCTCATTTTGCTTTAGCAAACAGTTAAAATGTGCTTTCAGACAGGCAGGGAGAGGAGGGAGCTGGGCTGTGACGGATTTGAGGCATTGTTTTAGGAGAGCACTGCAGCCACAAAACCTACACTGCCAGCGTTTCAGGAGTGTGCTCTTTGTTTTAGTGTGAAGAAGAACATTCAGATTAATTTATTTTATTTTATTTATTTTTAAATTAAGACACTCCACAAAATTTAATCAGAAGCAGAACATAGGATTCAGTCCTTTCCTTCTTTCCAGATTTGTTTCTTAGTTGCTTTTTTCCCCCTAATAGTTTAAAAAACCTTCAACGCCAACCTAAAATAAAATAAAGCAAACGACTTGCAGTTCAGAGAGCATGAAAAAAATGATGATTATTTCTTTCATTCACTGAATTCACCTTAGCAAACTATTTTGGAATTTCATTTGTTTGAAAACTGCAGCATATTTATCTCCCAGGCGTTTTAGGGCACTAATCTGTTTGACATTCAAGAAAAGTAACTGAAGAAAAACCCACCTCTTTCCCACCCCCAAGCAGAATTGCCAATTAATATGATTTTGTTAGTCCTGACCAAATGGGAGGAATCACTGAGGTATTATGGGAGATTTATCAAAGGGTCACATCTCACTTCTGAGTTAAGAATTTAATAGGAAAGGAAATAATTATAAAGGTTGTCTCTTTCTTTTGGTAGCTGTAAAATAGGTGCTAAACATGAAGATGCTTCTGTGCTTGTTGAGGTGTCAGAGCAGTCTCTGGGCAGAGCTAGCAGAGCTTTTTGTTCCTCTGCTAAATTTTGAAATCAGCTTCCCCTTTTCTAACTCTAAAACCCCACCAGTAAACATTTGTGCAGATGCACTTGGTATATTTAAAAGGAGCTAATCTGTATAAATGGAATTATGAAATTATGGTTTGCTTATCAAACAGTTTAGTTTAAAGGGCTCATGAAGCTTCAGTTTAAATGTGGGTGTTTTAGAGGGGTGAGCATGTGGCTGTGATCTTAGTTGGACTATCCCATAAACTGTCCTTTCCAAATGAAGTAGAAAACTGCAGCTAGAAATGTTCCCAGCTTTGCTTGGCTTGCTGCTGAATTGCAGTCTGGAGCTGCACTGCAAACTCATTTCCATTGCTTTTAGCTGTTAACCAATATTACTTTGTTTTAAGCTTGCAGACTTAGTGAATGCTTCCAAAGTTAAATTTAATCTTTGTATTCCTCACTAGCACCAATGAAGCTTAATTTTAAACAATATTTATTAAAAACTTTGTTTCAAGATTAATTTCCCCTTGCCTTACAACTTGTGTGGCTTGCTCTTCTCACAAACCCAAAACAATAATTATTGTCATTTTGCTAAATTATTTTTTCTCAAGTTGTTTGCCAGTTATTCAAGTACATCAAGGATTAATGGTTCAATTATATTTAAAATATCACTTATAAGTTCACACCCAATTTTCAGGCATCTCTGGTTAACCAAAGAGAGCACCTACCTTTCATTATAATTTAGTATTCCTCATCACTTGTAATGAAAGATGCTGAATTAATTAAGTAAGACTTTATTGGCACAAGAGGAAAAATGAAAAGAAATGAATTAACAAGCCCTGAGAAATGATCTTTGTAATTACAAAATTTCTTTGTTTCATATCTCACACACATTGTGCATTTAACCACAGAAAAGTGGAGGGTGCTTTAGGTGTAAAAGACCCTTTAGAAATATTTCAGTCAACACTGCTAGCTCTTGAGCATGTTTATGTTTGCCTTTCATGTCAATGGGGGAAAACTAGCAATGAAATTTTGGTGTTTATACACCTAGGAGCTGGGAAGTCCTGGTTAAATATACCAATCTGGAGCTGGGAACATTTATGTGAGAATGAGAGCTTCTTTGTGCTAATTGAAATCTGTACCTGGAAAGTAACAATCCGCAAGAAGAACAAATTTTTCAATCAGAGCTCAAACTGGTCAAGAGGCTGCGACCAAACCCAGGACAAATTCAGATATGTGTGGTGCTCTGTAAACACTCCCTTACAGAATAGGAGCTTTTTCCATCAGGGAGATGGAATTCAGATTGTAGAAGTCATCTGTTAAGATCAAACAGATAACAATGTCTTTTCAAAACATTTAAAAATATTCCTTATCCACAGTGTTATCTTTGTGACTAAATGATTTTAGCAAATGCTGCAGGGAATATGACATTAGCTAACAGAGTGCAAAGGGTCCCTGTTTGTCTCAATCCTCTGAGTATTCCTTGTAGTGGGCTGAGTCCACATTTAAAACATTCAAATGCTTTTCCCCAAATGACATCAAAGACTGTTTAAATCAATATTTGGATGATCAGGGAGCAAATGTTTGAATTTGGGAAGGAAGGGGCGAATGCAGGCTGTGCGTGGCTCTGTAGCACATCCACAGCTCTGGGCTGGGCTGGGGAAGGGCAGCGAGGGACAGCAGGCACTCACAGGGGCAGAGGAGGTTTGAAGGGTTTCATGGCTGGGCAATTCCACCAGGCAGATTAAAACTGGGAGGAATCAGCACTGCCCTCAAGGGAGCTCTGATTTTTGTGTGGACAATGTTCACAGGGAGCTGGAGATTCTCAGGGCAGAATCAGTTTCACAATTCTTCCAAGTACTTGATTTAATATCACCAATGAAGAGGTACCTCTGTGGCAGAAACCAGAGATAGCACATTTTTTTGATCTAAGCCTAAAAGAAAACTTCTTTGGTGCTGTGAGCATCACCAAAATCCTTTTAAAAGTCCAGAATTTAAGAGAAAATGTTTTCTGTTAAGACCTGACAGTGGAAACTTCAGGCATCATTGTGTTCCAGCTCAGACAGCTTTTCCCTTTGCCCTGTAAACTTTTAAGAGAATAAAGGTGTAGAACAACTGTGATTTAAACCAAAACAAAATCAAAGAAGACAAAAACAAAACAGAAAAACCACCACCCAGTAAGAACACCTTGATAACATTTTAAACAACTATTAAGCTTTGTTCCAAATACACACATAAACTTTGTTCTAACAGGGCAAGACTCAAATAAAGTATCAAGTTTGTTTACTACTTTTACCTGTCTCTTGGCAGACCTACCTTGGCTTCAACACAACCTTCAGAAGTCCCTGGCATCCTAAAATCGCTGTTCATTAGTGGCTGAAAAAAACTAACCAGCTTTTCTCTGCTGCTCATATAGAGGATGTGCACTCTTACTTCAATATTTCTCACTCAAATTAAAGTTTTTATTAAAAGGTATCATCAAAAGAAATCCCTGAAAAGTTTAGGGTCATTATGTGACAGGATATTTGTTTTTATTAAGGGTATGTTAAACTATCCTGATCCAAATAACAATCAAGATAACATCTCTTTAAGCTACATTAATTCAGACTCTTAAAGCCCCACATGTATATGGCAAAGTGTGCAAATTAATAGCTAAAGGATGTTGTGCACTTAAACCACACTTTGAAACAACAGACCATTCCATGGAGATTGTACACTCTCATCTCATTTAACTGAAATTAATCAAAATTAAACAAATTCTCAAAATGTCAGAAGCGATTGTAAAAAAACAATGTGCATTGCAAACCCCACCACCTAAACAGCCATTATGTTTAAAGGAAATCTGTGATCTGCAACTAATTAGGAGCAAAATGGTTGTAAAATATTTAATTTGTGAGTAGCATTTTAAATTCAGTAACAGCTATAACAAAATGGGTAAGTAAATGACATTAATCACTCCTGATACTAAATTATCCCTATTTTGCTTCTAGGACAGGAATCAGACTGGGCAATGTTTTCTATTAGTTAAACACATCCATAACCCAATGAAAGCCTAGGAGGCCCTTTAGCTAACGGGGATTCCAGCATCCTTGCTGTTCCTTTATTTTGGGTACTTTTAGAGGTCATATAACTGTTTGAAAGAGTCACCTCTTGATTTTTCAGCAGAGGTAGTGAGCATTACTTTCCTGATAAGAACTATTTCAAACAGGTAGAGCAATGTTTTCTGCAATGGAGACTAAACACCAAGCTCATCTGAAATTTAACAACTAAAGGAAAATATTGCTCTCCAGCCTGCAATACCTTTTTCTTCCTTTCTGGTTTTGTTTCAAAGAAGAAGAATATTTGGAGATTGTACTTAATAATGCAACAAAATCAAAGTGGTCATTTCCACAGTGAAGCTGTTGTTTCCCTCAAAATATGGTATCTTCTTTGGCTTTAATAAATTAATGGCAAGTGCAGCAAGTGGGTGCAAGTGCTCAGCTCCTCCATCCCAAAACACTCCTGTGTGGTGTCTCCTGCATGATCTAAATGACAGAGACATATGGTCTCTCTCTCACCTGTTTTCCAGTTTTTTACACCCTCTGGCTGTCCATTCCTATTTGTCATTTCATGAAAAGTAAAATTGGATTTTTATATCTTTTTAAAAAAGAAAATAAACCTATTTTTAAAGTTCATTTTAATTCACCAACATCCCAGATTAGATTCAGCTTCTCAAGATGAATTATTTCCTGCTTTTCTTTCTTGTAAATATCTTCCACCACCAACCACCTTCTGCAGATAAAACTTTACCAATTAGTCATTTACAGACATAAACTCACAAGGCAAAAAACAGCCTTTGCAGCTCTAGGCCTCTTTGATGATGATGATGTTTACAAATGCTTTCACTGCTGGGCTAGTAATGTGCACTTTGCCATTAGCTCTCTGAAACTGTTCGACACACAAAATGTGCCTTTCAGCAAGGCAGATGGTAAGAAAGATTGTTCCTTTCATTATATGCAGGACACTTGTAAAATAAATAATGGCTGGGGTGAGCGTACCGATTTCTTCAGACTGAAAAAAGCTGTCTTGTTGTTCAAAATGATTTCACTGCCTGAACAGGTCACTCACATAAATATCTGTCCTGGTGAGATTTCCACTGTTCCCACATTGCTGCTGTGCCTCCCAGCAGTGGATGGGGTGGGGGCTTCTGGTGCCAGGTGCTTTACGTGCCCATTGTAAGGCAACCCTGGTACATGAGATGGGATTGAAATCCTTCTTTTCTCTACCATGGTTTTTTCAGTTCCTATGAAAATTTGCAGTTCCCTCCTTTAGATGTCAAGTGCGTGAGGACATGCTAGTTCCCAACAGCACTGTCCTTCACAACAGAACAAAGGTTCTGCATTTAATGGGGATACAGGAGCTGAAAAGGGTTAAGTCAGACAACAGAGACATGAATAATCTGCACTGCTTGAACAGAAGCAGAAGTGGGTTCCTGAACTGTGTGTCTTGCAGGAAGGGTAAGTGAGAGAAATGTCAGAGCCCGAGCAGCTTGCACTCATTTGGGAGAGGAATAGCTGCTTCAGTAAAGCAGAGAGTGGGCAAAGTTTATCCTGTACAAGCACCTCAGGGGTTAGAGCCCTTTTGCTGCTGCAGGCAGCCTTGGCTGAACAGCTGAGTATCCATTTGGAGTCAGGCAGAAGCAAACATGAGGTCTGTCAGCTCAGCTGCTCTGTGCCACAGCGTTCCCTCTGTGCTCTGCTTTTCCCTCAGGTGTTGGCTGGGACTGGCCATTCCCACTCCTGGGACTTCCCTAAAGCTCAGGCAAGGAGCTGATCCCAACACAACCAGGTTTTGCTTTGCAGGTGACCACAGCAGCACATTGAGAGCAAGCAGCATATTTAGCTTCCCATCTGAGAACCAGACACTGACAGAAATCTGAGGGTTAGATAGAAGAATCAGCTGCTCTCTCCATTCCCTTCCTTACCATACTCTGCTGTGATCCACAGGAAGACCTGAGCTCCAGCTGAGTTTTGTTTGAATAGCCACCAAAATACTTTAATAGCTATCTTTGCTATTTCAAGAAAGAGGAAGTAGCTAGAATGAATGAAATTGAGTCTTTGACTCTGTGGTGCAAAACCCTCTCTGTTAGACTTCTAATCACTGAAAGGAAAGCTGGAGACATACTAAGCAATTGTAGGAAAGGAGCTAAAGCTAGGAGAGGTAAGAGAAGAGAACAAATGATCAAAAAGGAGGGATGGAAGCATTCTCCAAACCAACCTAAACACTCTCAAGCAATGACAGGGAAAATAAAGACTTCAGATGTCTCCAGATAGGGAAGGAGCAGGTTTCTAAAATCATTTCGCTAAGAAAGGGAAAGAACTTGGGCACTTCTAGGAGAGAAGCTCCATTTGCCTTTTCCTGTGCTGTACAGCCATCACTGGCACTTTGGATCTGGCTCAGGTGGACAGAAAGGTTCTGAGGGGAATGTTTCCACATCTGTCCTTCTGCCCCTCCATCCCTCTCCCTTGGGGGAGCATCCCTCTTGTGACGTGACTACAACTTGGTCATGCACGATCATTGTTTGTGTTTAGACGTAAAAAGAGAAAATGCTCTGAGTAATACTGGGTTCCTGTGGGTCTGTCAGTGGAACTTTTGCTTCCTTCTTGGAGGATAAAACCACAGACATGTCTTACCCTGGTCTGTCCTGTACTTACATGTTCCTGGGAAAAGCAAACACATCTTGGTCTCTGCTCATCGTATCCATGCCAGCCGGTTAGCTGTGTGAGGGACACACATCTCTCTGGAGAGAAGGTGGGAAAGGGAGCTGAAGTTTTGATCATGAATCTTATGAACTGTATCTTGGTCAACAGAAAAATAAATGAGAGGATCCTCAGAATGCAGATCTGCTTAAACACATGTTCTTAGCACTTGACACTGAGATTGCCAATGATCACAGTACCCTGATGCTTTCCTAATCTGGCGTGTCCATAGGCCAGGCTTCTCGGATTTCACTTATATCCTTTTGTCTCATGCTAGCAGCTAATGCAGGACAGGAGTCCCGTGGCTGAATTCCCAGAGAACAGAACTACATCTCTAGAATTTGACTGGGACACCATCTCCTGTGAGGAAAGTAACTGTGGGATTCTGAGTTCAGCCCAAGGCTGGACAAAAATGTGGTCCAGTCTATTGACAGGTTTTCACTTGCCTTTTCTTTTTTGACATTGTTTCCCAAAACCTCATAGGAGTTAAACAATAAAACATTTCATTTTTATGAAGAGTCTGATACTGTCTCTACTGATGCACCTCTGTGCAGTGGGACTCTGGATCAGCACTGCTGCTGAGTTTTCTGAGTACTACTGGTAGGAATGATGGATATTTGCTACTCCTTGGGAGGATCCAGACTCCTTCATGATTTCTGTGATATCCTATCACCAGAGGAACTTTGGCCACAGAACTCCAAAAGAGTAATCCACGTAGGTTTGCCCCAAATCAAGAGACTGTTTTATTTTAATGCACTTATAGAAACTGAGGATGAGGAAACGTCTCTCAGTCCCTGTGGTCATATTTCAGCTGTTACTGGGGCATCCTCTGCACTGAGAGATGGAGTTTGCTTTTCAGAAATCTCTCGCAACAGATGGGCATTATGAATGGAAGGGGAGGACTGCAGAAGCCAAGTTTCATTTCCCATACTCTGCACAAACTGTTAGTGATGCCAGATCTGTGAACTGACCAGATTTAGCAGTACTGTCCAATGTAGAGGAGTTTCTGTTTCTCTGCCTGTGTACCAGCTCAATGCTTTTCTGTCCAGGTTTGTTTTATACACTGTGTTTAGGAACGGTTCATTTGTCATGTTTTAAGAAGACACAGAGTATCACTGTTTCCAACTCTTTGAACATGGAACGCTGATTAATTTCTAATTTGGACACTTAATTAAGATTAAGAGCTTGGAACAGTTTCCATCTGAAAGCAGTGAGACTGTAGCTGCTGATTTTGAATGCAGGTAGAATTACACTGTCAGGCTGTGTCAATGCAGCACAAAAAGTACACCAGAGTGCTAAAGAAACAGATTTTCCGCTAAAGTCCAGAACAGAGGTCTGGAGAGCTTCCAGCCCCTACCCAGCCAACAGCATCTCCTGTTAAAATCATTGCTGTGGATCAGTGTGAGGATTGGAACTGTGCTTTTGGCCAAAGCAGTTGTCTTTGAGGAGGCTGCCTGTGTGTCTCAAAGGAGAGTGTCTACTCAAACACTGTCCTCAGTGCTTGCTACAAGGTGATTCTTTTTTTCTGGCAAGACAAGAAAAAGACTGGTAGCCTCTTGCCAACACAAAGATGGCACTCGCTGGCTACAGAGTCGTGCCACATTTCAGAGCAGTGTCTTGCTGCTCCCTGTGCTCTCCAGTAGAGAAGAGACACCTTATTCTCATCCCTCTGCAGCAGAAAAGGTCCACTCTTGCTCTCTGCCACTGTCACCCCTTCAGGCCAGAAGTTATTTCATTTGAGGACAGACAGACAGCTCCCTGGGCATCACTTGCACAGCTCAGAATTGGGTGTGGGGAGGGAGCAGCAGTGGGGCAGCCAGGGCTGTGCTTGGGGAGGGGATGAACTGAAGGGGCCCCTTGGCCCTGCCCCTGCAGAGAGCTGCACTGACAGGCAGGGGCATCCTGTGGCAGAGACCATTCATTCACACAGGCCAGCCCAGGAGCAAGTACGTGAAGATCAAAAAAATTGATTGGTCAGGGATCCCTCATATTCCCTTTTCTCTTGCCAGTAAGCTGTGTTGTGCCTTATCTTGCCTACGCTTTAGGATCACCTGGTGTTAGTGAGCTATTGATTACAGCAGGCAAAGCCCTTAGCACTTACCCAGCTGCACAGAGCCTCCCACTAAAGGAACTCCTTCCCAGAAAGCCCCACTGCACTGGGGGTTAGGTTTTAAGTTTGGCAGGTCCAGGCCACTTCTCTTTATTCTGACTGTTCCTTGCTGCAGGTTCCTCTCTGCTTGCTGGTGAGTGAGTACCTTTAGCCTGTGTTACTTCTCTGTGTTTCATTTTTTTCCTTTGTTAGACACAATGTTTATCACTTCAGGAGCTGCTGTTATCCGAGGTTCCCAAAGCACGTGGACTCTGCAATAACAGACACAGACACGATGTTGCTCAGGATAGCAGCTTGCAGTTGTAAATCTCAAGGCACTTTATGAAGGTGATTGTTTCTACAGCAGAGAAATTGCTGTAGAAGTTGCAGGGAAGCTGTCTGCCCTCAGACACACATCTCATGTGGGCCAGAACACAGATTGTGGAGTGCAGATCTCAGCTGCACTGAGTGCTCTGTTTGCTTCCTTGGCTTGTTGTGTTGTGCTTATGCTGTGGGAATACACTACCAGGGTCCTTGGAGTGAGGCAGGATTGCAAACACCCCCACACCTACAGGTGGAACTCGAGTACCTGCTCTTTCAGAGTTCAGATATCCCTGTAAGTGAAGTCCAACGTGTTTGTGCCAAGTAGTTTTGTTGTTTTCTCTGCTTTCCTCAAGTGTTCATTCTCTCAACTCTGAACATCACCATAGACCTTACTGCTGTAATTGCTCTGCTTCTTCCTTGTGTTGCTCTAAATTTAGTTTTCAGATGATGGTGGGTATTGGACAAATGAGGAATTGTTGTACATGTTCAGGGTCCTGTTTTAAAATATCAAATGGAATAATGGTACCTAGCTGAAAAGTAACAGGACTTTATTGTGATTATTTGATCATTTTCCTTTGAAAGAAAGGTTTTCCAAGCCCATCAGCACTTGTGAGCTGCAGGAGAAAATTATCAAATGACAATATGCTCAGGAAAACAGCTGCTCTTGCTATAGCCATGAGTCAAAATCTGTTTTACTGTAAAATTTCATTGGCATCAACTGGAATTTTGCCTGAGTAAGGTGCTCGAGATTTTTCTTCAAGTAACTTTACAGTTACTCAACATGGAGAATTGGGAATCACGTGACATTCCTGACACAATATTATGTTTCCATTCTTGCTGCATGAACATACTTATCTGAAGAGTAAGTAGATTTTGCACTTTAAAAAGTGCATGCTCATGCTGAAGGCAGACAAAGACCTTGGAGCTGTTGTGCTATTGGAACTTCATCTATTTATTCAACTGTCCACCATGGCAGGAATTTTTCTCTTAAATATGTAATTCCCCACTTTTTCTTCTTAAACAAGAGAACCAAAGGGTGAAAGGGTTGAAGATTAAAATGTAAACAGCAAAATTTATTATAATTACAAGAGTGTTTCAAATTATTTCCTTAAACTGCAACATAATTTACCTCTAGTCAAGGTCTCTATTGGTGGTGAAAGAGGAAACTGCTTGACCTTGGGGTGACCTCTGGCCCCCGGGGGTCAGCGCCCGAGGAATGTGCAGATGTCACGGTTCATAAGCAAGGACAGAAACTCTCAGGTTTCCCAGGCAGAGAGGCGCCAGTTCGGGGATGGGGCCAACATGTGCACCTCCCTTTGAAGCAGCCACTCATACCTGCCAGCCCGTGGAAGGCAGCACGCTCTGGGCTGGAGATGGGAAAGGTCCAGGGCTGCCCTGGGTGGAGGCTGGTGCCAGCAGTGGGCACGAGCAGCAGAACATAACGGAGGGAAAGATGAAATTTCCCTTAAGAGGATCAGCATCTGCACCACTTTTTAGTTGTACTCAAGGAATGCTGCAGGGAAATGTGACCTGCAGTGCAGACCCACGTGCAGATCCTGGCCAGGAGCATTTAGAGGAGCTTTGGCTGCAACCAAGGGATGCAGCTCCTTGCTGTTGTAAAAACAAGTGTCCTAAACTCTTAAAAATGCAAAGAAAGGAGAGAGGAATAGAAGGATTTACTGCCCATACACTACATTAACAAAACTGCATGGGCTGAATGGGTGCAGTGCAAATTGCTGCTGGGACTTTTGCAAAGCCTGCAGAGATCCTCTCAGTAACCCTGTCTGGAGCCAGTCAAGTGCTGCTGGATACCTTCTCTCTGCCCCAGAGAAAGCCATTTGTGCTGCCAGCCCATGTTGTCTGAGCAACAACACAAAAAAAAAAAAATCCCCAAAGAAAAATTTGCATGGCTAAAAAAACCCCAAACCAACAAAACAAAAACCCCAAAACAAAACCACAACACCTTTATAAAATTATTTGTAAAAAACAAATGAACAAGGAAAGTAGATTTAAGCTAAAACAAATTGTGTGGTAAATATTAAGGTCAGGGAGAGAAAATTATACCAGCAATAATATTCAAAGAAGAAATTAAACGAGGGGAAAAAACAAACACAAGCAGCTTTATTTTAATATTTAAATCATACCTTATATATCAAAAATATAATTTATATTCAAGGAAATTGTGAACCCAAGAGTTCCTTTCAACTATTTGCAGCCTACAAACCACAAGTTGTGCTAAGCATGATCAAAGTACTTCACAATTAGTTAGGGTTTAAATCACTATAATTGTCAGCCTAGGTTGTAATCAGAGAAACATTGTTTTGAAACTTGCCCTGGTTGTAATCTGGGGAAAATTCAAGAAAAACCTTGGGTTGGTTAAGTGTAGCCCAGTGCTTGGGGACAGAGTTGTGTTAAACACGTGGGGCATCAGAAAGGCTGTCCTGGGACCTGTGCAAAGCCCTCTCTGGTTGCTGCTCTCTGGGGAGGAGTGGGCAGCACATCAGAGCCTTTGCCAAAACCAGTTCCTGAGGTGCTGTAAAATTCACGTGCTCCAGGTGATGTGGGAGGTGCTTGGTGCGTTCCTTGTGGGGATGTAGGAAGAGGCAGCCAGGGGAATGAGCGGTGCAGAGTTCTTGGATGGAGGAGGCTGCAGGAGTGCCAAGAATGACTGCAATGCGAGTGCAAGCCTGCTCGGGCTTTGCTCTTTTAATAAAGCTGGCAGAGTGTTATCTGGAAGCTGTGATGGGTTTCCTAACAGATTCCTTGGAAGTTTCAGGTTGGAGAACTCTACCAGGGGCTCTGCCAACACAGCTGAATAGAGGATGAGCTCAAATGCCTTTGTAATTAGGAAGAGAGTATTTCTTGAAATTAAAAAGATCTTCTAGGAGTACAGGAAATAAAGGCTGTCTTTGAAGAAATCATGCTTTCTAGACCTTAAAAGGGTAAAGGTAGCTTTAATCTGGACTCTGCTATGGAGAAACTGGAGGAAATTTCCCCACTGGAAGCCTCAAAAAGAGAATTTGCTCAGCAGTACAAATGAATAAAACAACAAGGCTTTGTGCTTGAGGATCTCAAAGCGTTTTCTGCTCTGCACCAGGAAATGTAATACCTCCTGGGAGCTGGGCTAAATTGGAAACAGGGACTTTCTCAAAGCTCTCTCAACTCCACTCTGGCTCAGCACAGCCATGCTTCCACCAGCGTTGGTGGAAAAGACAAGTGATGTTTTGACAACTTGAGTCTTCAGTCGTGACTTTTCTACAGGGATGCAGGAGATTAGCAGGCAGCATAGGTTTAGTGAAGAAGCAGTTAAGAGAAGAGAATTAAATTTGCCACCTTATATGCAGCCAAGCCAGAGACTTTCTTTGGGTTCAGAAAAATCACCACCTTCTTTGCAGTGACTCTCATGGCTTGCAGAAAAATGGAGGCAGCATTGGGGTGGCAGTGAGGGAATGGCCTGGCTGAGGAGGCTCTGCTGGCAGTTTCCCCTGCTCTGTTTCAGAAGAAAATGCAGAACTGAACAAAGCTCAACCCCCAATTTAGTTTGTATGAATCATCTCCTCTGCTTCTGTTCTCTTCTAATCACCAAAGAGGTATTAGGGAAAAGATGACTAAAAAGGAGCAACAGGCAGGTGAAAGTGAGGGCAATAAATATTAGAAGATATGAGGTTTGTAAGAAGCAACCAGTACATCAGGACTTCATCTGGAGAAGGGAAAGCATTTCCTGGAAACCATATCCTAGAACCCATTTGGGTGCAGGACTGAGAGGATGTGAGTGCTGGGAAGGAGGGGATTGTAACAAAGCAGAGGAGCTCGTGGAGAATGGTGTGCTGTGCTCCCTCAGTGGAGTGTAAATGAATTGTAAATGGATTGTAGCTGTCTTTTGGGTCTACTTTCACAAAATAACTTATTGAATTGTTTAGTTAAAGAAGTCACAATTAGAGTAAGTAAAGTAACTCAGGTGTCATCAGGCACTGCCAGACTCTGGGCATGGCCACATGGATTCCAGAGCACCCAGCAGATGCTTTGCTGGCTTTGCACACCTGGCATGGCACCAAGGAAAAGGCACAGACAGGTGAGACCTGATCAGGTGTAAAACATCTCAACACGAGCACTGCTCTAGCAAACTGTTTGTTGTAAATTAAGAATTCATAGATGGGATTTATATCCAAGCAGTGATTTTTATCAGATTATGGCTTTTCTGAATGAATTATTAAAACCTCCTAATTAGTTTCCCTCTTTATTACTGACTTTTCTAAGAACAGAGTAGCCCTCTTGGCTTTGCTTTCTGTGTCCAGAGGTATAGCAGCTCTCTGTTACAGAGATGGTACAAGGGCGTACCGGCTAAGGTGGGATATCGTGGCTCATTACCACAGAGCTTTTGTTTATTTTAGTATGAAGAGCCTTTATGCTCTTGCCCAGTTTTGACTGTGCACATTAACCAGTGCAATTGTGAACAGTCCCAGTAAGGTGTCAGCCATGCACGTGTTTGTCTTCAGCCTCTGACCATGCACCTTTTGTGACACGTGCTGTGTCTAATGCATCCCTGCAAATTTGTCCTTACATGACTCAGCCCACACTGTTCAATAAAAGATAGTCCATGCAACTGATGGGTGGGAATAACAAAGAAAGAAGAAGTGAATCAAGACTGATTCTGTGATTTTTTTTTTTGTTTGGTTTGGTTTTTTGGGTTTTTTTCCACCCTCCTCTTCATGAAAGGGTGAGCATCAGATGGAAAGAAGGGGACAGTCTTTGGAAATTGGTGATGGAAGGATTCTCCCATTGACTGGCTTGACTCAACAAACAAAATCCGCTTGAATCCGCGGAAAGCAGAGGACACAGAGGGAGAGGAGGGACAGTAAAGCTGCACCCAGCTCTCTAGCAGCTGCAAAAGCCAGATGTGGAAATTGTTTCCTGGGCAGACAGGACCCAGAGTTGTTTCTTTAGCTTTCCTTTGGCTCTTCTAAGATTTTCTTGCTGTTGGGAGGACCTGGGTGAAAAGGGCAGTGAGAGAGGGGCCTTTGTGCCATTCTTCCACTTGAGTGTAGAGAACAGAGAGCAGAAGGTGCAGTGAGAAGCCTTTTAAAGTGGTCATAGATGTGTGAGGTCTGATTCTGTTTTCAAAAACGTATCTGTTAGATGTAAGAGCATGGGAGGCCATTAGAGCTGTGCTGCCTTTCAGGGGTGAGGCAGGAGGGAGCTGGGCTCTGGGTGAGGCAGGAGCATCGCTGCTGGGAGCGGGAGCCACCCTGCCATCAGCAGCCTCCAGCAGGGGAATCAGGGCACAGAGGTTGCATTTCCTTCTCCTCAGCTGAAGGCACTGCTGGTCACAGCCAGGCACTCATGTTTAAAATCACACCAGCTTGGGATTGTGCCAGGAGTTACCCTGGAAATGAGTATGGTTAGCTGGCAGGGTTTGAAACAGAGCAGTGCCTATCTTTGGTGGTCACCCAACATCTTGTTAATTACTGGATCTAAGAATAAACTGTGTTTTCCCAGAGCAGAGAATCCAGCTTGTAGGAAAAGGAAGGTATTTCCAAATAGCTTTCCATATGGTAGGTACCTCTGGTTCATCTAACAACCCTTGCCACTCCTCTAATCCTTCTCAAATCCTTGCTTACTTTCCATGGATGGGGACTGAGGGCTTGCCACACAGCTTTTTATTCAGTAAGGAAAAATAATTAGTTCTTGTATGCAAAGTTATTTCTGAGGGAGATACAGATGTTATAGAATGTGTGATAACTTTCTGAGTTTATGGGAATAGGTATTCTCTCAGAAAAAAAAGGAATGGTCAGATACTCACCCTGCACAGATACAATGTATTTCCAATAATCATGCTACTCACTGATATTAAGATTCTTGTTGCATCTGAACTAACCCCCAATAAGTCTGTGATGGGTCACAAGTGAAGACATAAAGGCACAGATATGAAAGGAGAGATGTGATAGGGTCTCAATTTAAGGTTGGCCATGGGCTGCATGTGACATTCTTGTAAGTAAACTGACAGTGTCCAGGTTTATAATAGCTAAACTCCTCAGTTTCCTTTATGTAAACATTTCACTCTAATGGAACATTATACCCAGGACCATGCCTCAGCAGACATACATGTATATGAATTGCATAAAGATAGAGCAATAGATAAATAGATATCTGGATTTAATAAACACATTCTAACAGTAATAGGCTGGTGAAATCTTACAGAGAGGGAGAGAGAGACTGAAGGAAAATACAAAATACTGCTGAGAGTTTACAGACTGGCACAACTGGAAGCACTCAGCATCAAAAGAATGAGGAGAGGGAAAGGCCAAGATGGATCAGGCATATTCTGTGCTTATTAGTGTTTTCCCATCTTGTAACAAGGGGTGGTGAACAAGCCAGTGGGTTTGGGTGCCTGCTATTTCTTCAGAGGGGAAATCATCCTCATCCAAATCAAAGAGTTTCATTTATGAACTATGGAAGATTCAAACATATTTCTCCAAAGCCAGAGGATCTCTAGGAGTTTGTATTCCTTGAAACTCAGGTAAGTGCATTTTAAAATTTTACTTTGACTTCTCTTGGAAGCAAAAATGTTTTTTCCAGTAGGGAAAGATTTCTTCAGATCGCTCATCTTCCTGTATACACTTGACATTTGCCCTGTTGTTTTTCACCAAAAAAAAGAAGAGGGAAAGACATTGACAAACAAAATCCTCCATTCCCTATTCCCTCCCAGACAAATCTCTCTTCCAATTCTTGGTCTGGGAACCAAAATCCTGTAACAATGGCAGCTCTCTACTGAACTTGTTGGAACTTGACAGGATGTGGTCCTGATGGCCAGCATGGAAACAGGAGGATTCTGAATCCAAGAGCCTGTGTGAGAGGGCTCAAATAATCCCTGCCAGTTATTTCTCATGGCTTCAGAATGCAAGGTAACTAGGTGAGAAGCGGGAAGAACTTTAGGACAGTAAATGAGCAACAAATCAAATAAAAAAAGAGGGAATAATAATTTCTAAGTTCCAGCTTGCCTGCTTGGATCTGGCTTTCAAATGAGCATTGTCTGTTACCCAAGTAAGGTCAGTGCAACTATTGCCCCAGCCCAGACACCCATTTTCCCTTATTTTCACAGTGTTTGGGTTATTTTACTTCTCTCTGCTTGGCTCTGTGCCATGCTGTTGGCTAACATTCACCTTGGCTGCACGTGCCAGGCAAGGGCTGCCCACTGCTCTCCCCATGGTGTGCCCAGTGAAGCCCACTCTCCCCAAATGGCTCCAGCCACTGATTCCTCCTGCCAGCTGCATTTTGGGGAGCCAGCGGCTCCAGAAGCAAACCCCCTTTTTAACTGCCTTTATTTACTGTTCTGAGCTAGAGCAAAGAATAGATTTGTCTCCTTTGCAAAGAGGAAGCAGCAGAAGAAGGGGCTGCCCAGCACAGGGAGGGGAGGGCAGCACCAGCAGAGCCCCCACGGGTGCGGGCACCGCGTACTCTCCCACCAGGGATCTGCAATCTTGCATGCATGAATTGCCTTGCAACGGCCACTCGGCTGTCATCCTGTCAGGCCCATTTACAAATCACATAACAGGTTTAATTTTGAAATCTCTCTCCTCTCCACCCCTCCCCTCCTTATTTTTGCTGAAATGGATTTATAATGAAAGTATTTGAAAAGGAATAATTATCTATATGAGCAACAGCAGCACAATGGCTGCAGCAGCAGGGTGGGCTACGATCTGAGGAAATGAGCTCTAAGTCTGAAATCTGCCTTTATACATGTGTACATACTTAAAAAGAGCCAGGTATTTGCAAATACCTATAAAATATTTGATGGATATGGATAGGACATTATTTTTAAATTCTGTGGCTATAGATCAGACATGCAAAGTCTGATTTCAGTTTTTAATTTTGTTGTGCTAAATGCCACATTTTAAAATAAGTCTTCAGCCATACCACTGCGTGCACTTTATATCTGAAGTGATATTCCTCAAGAAATTGGTTACCAAAACCTTAGATGCTTTCCAAAGCATTCCAGCCCAATTCATGTTTCTAAAAGGGCAGCCAGCTCACACTCTCAAAGTGCGGGAGAGCCCGTTTTATGCAGTAGTGGACATGAAGCTGAAGCTTTTTCTATAGTCTCTGTCCATTTCTCTCAGTGAATTGAATCCAGTCAAAGGTCAAACTGGCCAGAGGCACTTTTATTGTCATGGTAACCATGACTTAATCAAACAATCCTGAGATTCCAGGTTTGTGGGAACAGGCAAAGATCTGAAGAGACTGGAATGAATCAATCAAAGGGGGCAGGAAAGAAAATCCTAAGATATATGACTTATCCTTCCAAATCTATTACTCTGTCCTTAAACACACAAGAATTATGCCTTGGACAAAGCCTCTTTTCAGACCAAATACCTCTGATTTTTGTTTTCTTGTCCTTTGCATCAAATTTCCTAACATACCTCTGTCCTACAGCAATCAACCTCAGCCCAGATTTAACCAACAAGAGGAAAAGAGAGGAAAAAAGAATTTAGGAAAGACAAAGATTATTTCGTAAAAACTTACTTAAAAAAAAAAAAAAAGAGGAAGAGGAAAACCAAGGCAAAATGCAACCAACCACCTTTGATTTGAAAACCTATTTAGGCTTGTTAGTAGTGATCTAATGCAACTCTACAGGCAGTTAATGAATTTTTAAGGTTTTTCTCCTTTCTGGGCAGCTACTGTGTCTTCTTGGGGTGCCAAGGCTGTGGGGATTGCTTGTAGCTCATGCACTGGAGCATCCAAGGGTGCTGAGTTCAGGCAGCATCTGCTCTTTGGCAACTCCAGGGCTGTCTGGGGCATCTGGAGAGTGCTGGGGGCAGGTTAACCTGAGACTTGGCTGGGGCTAAGGCTGCTCTAAGCCTGTTTGTGCATCTTTGTTTTTATTCCAGAAGCAGTTTGCATGTGTCTTAACTCCTGTATGTGCTTGTGAGTCCTGGCTGCATTTCTTGCTCGGAGGAAGAGGCAAACATGTGGCCTCTGCTCCACCACCTTACTGATGAGGGAATGTCTTGTGGGATTTTGGAACCTGACTGCAGTCTATGTCCACAGGCCATTAAGCCCTTCCTAATAATTCCTACTTTGGTTTCTAATATAGTTAATCTCTTGCTTTGGCTTACTCTGTCCTGAGAAGTGACAAATAGTGAAATTATGGGGATATGAGAGGAGTAGGAAACTTTGCTGAAGTGTTGATGACAGTGTGTTTAACTTGTTATACCTGGTTAAGTGGAAATATCACATCTTCTTTTCCAGTGCTGGAGAAGAATTAGCAAAGAATCTGAAATGTATTTGCTCTTGAAGACTTTCCTGAAATTGGGAGTGTGGGGTTTGGGTTGGTTGTGCAGTGTGTGTGCTTTGTTACACTTCCTGATACACAGAGGGAAACATGGGGAGGCTGTTGGCTGCTGTGCCATACTGGAAAACTGGTTTTGTAATGTCACACCTAACAAAATGTGTGATGTTCACCTCCCCAGCCTGCCCTCACATGCAAGGCAGGATATTTTCTGGTGACTACCCTGTCTGAGGAGATTGCTGCTGAAATTCTCAGTGTCCATGTTATTTAAGGAATGCAGGTTGCGGCTTGCAAACCCCAAACCTAAGAACTGTAATAACAATCAGAGCATAAAACAAACTCCTTGATTGTTGTTTTTAATGTAGAGGTGTCCTTACCAGAAAATGTCCTCTTAATGGGCTCAGCAAACAGACCCTAATGGGGGAATTGTCCAGAAAACAAGCTCCTTCCTCGCTGCTGGATGGTTGCAGTGTCTCCTACAGAGATAGATGTTGGTGGGTAAAATACGCAGAAAAAAATGCATAATGGAGTTTAGCAAATGGACAGAATTCCATGGATACTCCCAGGATACTGGCAGGACAGAATATAAATTACAGAAGCCTGAGCATCAGACAGGGAAATGAGTAGCTGAGGAGGTCTGGAAAAAAGGAACACTGAGCTGTGTCCAGGGAGGATGTGATTTTCAAGTGTAAGAAGAAAAAGGTCTCCATTTAGCTTGGCTGTAAGAAGGCCACTGCTACCTCTGATAGTGGTTGTGGAAAGGAGACATTTCAAGACACATGGGAGGAATGGAAAAGCAATTCAATGTAGAAAAACAGCAAAGTTTAGAAAACAACAGGAAGGAAGAGGCAGAAGGCTGATTATGTCAAGAGAGCCTTTTCTGAGGTCTGTACATATAGGAGCAAACAAAGGAAACAGAAAATAACAGCAGAGATGAAATGAGAGAGAAGTACAGGGAGATCAAAAATGGGAATTAGAGGACTGGATGAGCAACTACATGAGCAAAGAGGGAGTGACACATCTGATGTGGGCTTTCTTAACAGCAGAACAAGAGGAAAGTTAAAGAGGAAGAAAGGCTGTGCAGGACCTGCTTTGGGAATGAACAGGGTATGTGGCTAGAGATACTGGGATCAACAAAATTGAGGAGAATTCTGATGGTTTTTGATAGGGAAAGGCTTTTCTTCATTTCTTGTCCAGTGCCTCAAATAATATTTCAGACCAGGGCAAAGAGCAGCACAGACAGAGATGAATTGCAGCAGTGCTGAGCACCCTTCTAACAGGACTATGAGGAGCAGCAGGCACTCAGCCCCACTGGGAAAGAAACCTCAAATCTTCTCTTGTCTTAATCTGTTGATCTCCTCAGGACAAGACTGAGGAAATTGGTGAGATGAGGGACCGTGGGCAGGTTATATAGGGAGCCAGCACTGCTCATGACCTGTGCTGAAATGAAATGCCAGTCTGGTAGGTAAAAGCCCTTGTAAAACTCCTTTCCCTCTGCAAAAATACCCTGCAAGTTAGCTTTAACACTTAAGTACCATGGTTCCTGAATGCTACCTTTAAAGGTTAAAGCATTTAAACTATAGGAACAGCCAGGGGCAAAAAGAGGCCCGTTTCAATTTGATATGTTGAGGTCCTGCGAAAAGCCAGACTGGGGGGTCTCTGAGTTCTTTGTCCTTCCCTTTCCTCCTGAACCTGAGATGGCCCCGAGCCCCAGGCTGGGCTGTTTCACTATCCTTCCTCCTTTCTCTCCCTATGTTGTAGTAAATTAGCCATTTCCAAAGGGCTCAAGCAGGGGAGGAAGTTCTCCATCCCTGACTTGCCTGCTGCACAGGGCAGCTTTGCAGGAAGGAACTGAAAGTAGATCAGGAAAGAGTGATGCATGAAGAGAAGAGCTGCACTTCTCCCAAGGGCTCAAACCTTGGTTGAGACAAACAACACCCCTCTGCCACCATGAGCACTGCCAGGATGGGTGGAACTGGTCCCAGTCACCACCACTGCTCAGGGGAGCTCATCTGCCTTTCGTGGTAGGTCACAGCACACCTGCCTTCCCTGGAGGGATCAGGGTCTGTCCCAGCATACTGTCATCAACTGACAGGGCTTTTTCCCCCATTTCCTGACCTTTATCTTGTAGCTGTGTTTTGAGGCAGGCCCAGGCCTGGCTCTTGCTGTTTAGCACCCAGGGCAGGGCAGGCTGTGTGTCACTGCTGCACCCACAGCAGGACGCTCCCGCTGCACAGAGAACACCCTGCGGACTTTACCCCACCCTGGGATCCAGAATACTCCTCAGTTTGCTCTAACCTAATCCTTCCTGCAGGCTGCTGCCTTTTCCAGCCTTATCTGCTGTGATAGCTGTGGTATTAATAGCAGGAACCTTCCTTGCAAGGAGCCGACTGCAGCCAGAGCCCAGCTCCCCCTGTGCTCCTGCACTGCTATCTCTGTGCAAGGAAACACTTCCAGCTCTGCTCCACTGCTTACACTTTATGGAGATCTCCATCCATTTATCCCCCCTCAGCATAAACACTCCTATCTGGAGGTGGTGCCTGCTGTCAGCTCCCACCCTTTAAAACGGTGCTGGAACTTCCTTGTGCTCAGAGAGGTGAGTGAAGGTCTCCAGCACTTTCTAGGCAAGAGCAGGGCTGAAGGTGACTACTGGAATAGAAGTGAAAAATCTTATTTCTGGGAGCCCTACCACAGACAGATCTTCTACTGTTGTGTTTCCCTCTTTTAAAGACATCCCTTTAAAAACCTCAATGAAAATAGGGAGGGATTTGCAAGCAATCATTTAATGGATCAGAAAAGCCCAACTACTTGATAAAGCTCTTTTACCTTTAGTAAAGCATGTTGGTACTGGAAGGCTGCCATGTGCTCTCCAGGGCTGTCCTTACAATGAGATGTTTTAGAATAGCTGCTGTTCAGGAAAGAAGGATAGGTGTGTCTTACAAGCAAAGCTTTCTGAGGGTCTCTTCCAAGGCTTGCTTTTCTCATGGGAGCAGAGAAAGGTCCAAGAGTCACTTCTCTGTTACCCTGACACTGCTCACTCCTACAGGCAGGCACAAGTCCTGGTGAGTGTCTCAGGTGGGGAGAACTCTGAATAGTGCTGACTATTGAGTGCTTAAAAACAGGCATTCTGGAATACAGGTTTTTGGGAGAAATGTTATCTGCACCTAGAAAAGCCTGTAAATTGTGTGTATACCATAAGGAATGTAGTGCCCAAGTCCTTGGCAGAGACCTTCTCTATCAGGTATTTGTTTTCTCCATCCTGCCCTCAGTGCAGGCAGGGACTGTAGCTTTGCCAGGGAACTCTGAATTCCACAGGTTTCTACTTCTGCTAATCTCCAGTCTGACACTTCCTAATACCATCATTCAGAATAAGATTATACTGAGATACACTAATTTCTTTTCAATCTTCATTCAATTTAGAAAATAGTTCTAAATCATCACAAATTCTGATCTATAACACTGAACTATCTCTCCAAAAAGATCCCGTGAAAGTATATTATAAATTTTTCATCACATGTGTTAAGGCATAGAAGCAATGTGTGAAGATGATTGGAAAACTTAAGCATGGAGACATTTTTTTCCAACTGATGGATGTGCAAAATCTTTTGCTATGGATCTTGAACCCCCAGAGGAAGGGCTAGGTAGATGGCCAAAATGTCTTGCTAGCTCATGTAAAGAGAAAGCTCTAAAAATTTGGTATGTGAAGGTTGGAACAGGAGGAATCTGACTCAGTTAAGTCAGAGGAATATGTCTGATATCTAAATATAAAAAGAATCTTCCTCCTCCTTTAAAAAAAAGGAAAAACAAAGTAAAAAAGAGAGTGAGATCTGTTAATTTTTTTAGAGAAGAAACTGAATTCTGCTTCCTTGCAGTTTTATTTTAAAAACCCCAACAACCCACACACACAAAAACTCCCAAAAAACAACAAAAAAAAAACCAAATCCCAAACCAAAAAAAAAACTTACAACCCTTCTAAGCACATGAAAATAGAATTGCACTTCTATATGAAGTGTGCAATCTTATTCCGAGCTCACTTTACGGCAGTGTGTGAATCTAAAGTTCAGCAGAAGTTGATGAATTTACACCCCTTAGTGTCCACTGGCAGAGTGTGCAAGTCGTGAACCAGAGCCCCAGCAGTGAGAGCCATGCAGGCAGGAAGCTGCACCAAGCTGCTTTTGAGGAAATCACACTTTTTGGATAAATATCAGTCAGCTGCAAACATTTTTCTCTCCAGGATGTGTGTGCTTTTCTAATGTTTAGAATAAAAATGTGGTGCTAGGAATTGGGAATATAGTTTTCACGTATTTCATTACTCCAGCATTAAAGCAGCATGATAATATTAGTGGTAGCCTTTAACATGAACTTTGTTCTGTAACTTCCAGGCTTCAAAAACTAATGAGGAGTAAAATTGGGGGGAAAATGTCTTCCGACAGGCTGGTCTTCAGCACCTTTTTAATGGATAACAGATTTGCCATCATCACACATCACTTGGAATATATTATGACAAGACACACAGGCTAATATAATGCATTGTCTACACAAGGCTACTATATATTCGTGAATTTCTCTTTAACTTGATACAGGATGGTTCAGTTCCAGTTACAGAAGGTTTCAAATCGTTTTCCTGGAAATACCTAAACCCAGTGCAGGTATTCAATGTGACCAAACAGCATCAGATGCTTTGTACAGAAGTTGCAAAATGGTTTCTTTGCTTCAGTGAAATATGGAAGGAAAAGCATGGAAAGAGTTTCTAACTGTCAGCACTCAGTACCAAGATTTCAGGGAAGCCCAGGACACAGACAGGCAATCAGAAAGGCCAGATTTTCACTGGGCTGGGTTCTGTTCCATGAGATACAGGGAGCTGACTGCACCCTGAGCCAGGCTCATTTTCATGTCCAGTATTCAGATGTGAATCTGGATAGGTGTTTTCAATCCCCTCAGCTGTCTGAGTGCTGGGTGCTTGCTGTCCCACGTTTGGCTATGAGGTAGTGCATAGAAAGTGTAAAAGCTTCAAAAGCTCCTTCCTGGGGAAAGCAGAGTGATGAAAGAGATGTAAGCTTAAAAGCAAATATCTTCTCTTATTAAAAGACCAGTACATGCAAACCTTTTTTTATGTATTAAAAAATTTTGATCACCAGAGCAAGATTGGCAGATGTGAGGGCAAACCTAATGCAGCAGGCACAGCCATCTCCATCAGCTACAGTCAAGACTCCCTTTGTGTTTTCCCTGGCTGCAAATGGCAGATCTAGAAGTTTATCCCTTGTCCTGGTTTTGCCTTTTCAGTCAAGAAAGTATAGGGCAGACTTAAAACATTTTTAAAAGTGTTCTTCAAACTTCCCCAGGTAGGGGATGAATAGTTGGAACTGGAATGACTCAGGAGCATTGAATCATCTGCTGGCATTTTCCCCCTCCTCTCCACTTCTCCAAGCAATGATTTGTTTTCTTCCTTCCTCTTGATTAGCTCTACAATATACTCAGATTCTAAAGTGAACTCGATTTTGTGTCTCTTGTATTATCTGTAGTGTCTCATTAGCCTCAGTGCCATCATAACCCTTCTCTGAATCATCATTTGTATATGGATGTTTGACATATCAGCTGATTGTCCCTTTTTCTCTTTCCTTCCCCATCTCTTCTGAAAGCCAATGAAGACATTTCTGTTGATACTTAAATATCACAATTTCTCCCACTATCACTAATAGCATAATGGCATTATGAAGAACCTTTCTGCAGTGCATTTTTGTGTGATGTAAGGCAAACAAGATTGAATTCAAGGAAAACATCATTAAATGTTACCCTCTTAAATTTAATTTAAGAATGAGCAGGAAGTTTGGACATAGCAAATGTTTTTCAGGGTCTAAGCATTGAACAAAGTATTTTCAGGACAGTTTCAGTCAGGGCAGATTTAACATGGAGAAGGCACTGTAATGTTTATATGCACATGACCATAGAAAAGGCTTGAGTGCACAGAAAATAAGGGTCTACATGCCACTAAAACCTTTGTGGCATAGAATTGGTCCTGGTTTTCTCCTTTTCATAGGGTGAGGTGAGAATAAATTCCCTAAGGCTTATAAACAATTCTCCAGATATAGGGTAAAAGGGGGTTCAGTGTCTCCTGCTTCTATATAATATAGAAGTCAAAGTAACACTCCCTGTGAGTATTCTGCTCTGTGTGATGTTGTGTGAGATTCTTGTGTGTATATTGTTTTTTAAATATTTTCTTGGCACCCATAGTCACAATCTGTTTTTCTCCTCTTCTGGAGACCTTTGTCCAGGGAGCTGCTACTTTTTTAAAATCAAATAATTAAAGCCATTGTTACCTTTTTTTTTTTTAAACTCAGGATAACAAATTCTGGCAGGTTTTTAGTATTTGGTATCCACAGGAACTAGCACTGCTTTGCAAACATCCTCAGATTTTCAAGATCTTGTTCCACCAAATACAACCTGCATTTTTCTAATATTTTCCTTTGTTCAGCTTCCCTGTTGTCTCATTCCATGTGGTCTCACTTGAGTCTTGTTTTAACAATGATAAGTTCTTTTGTTTTCCTATTCTATCTTATCTTCACAGCCACATTTATTTTTCCTATGTAAAGTTAGGCAAAATGTCTTGGTGTTACAGTGCTGATGCAGGGGTGCCCAGAAAGGCAGAAAATGCTCCTCAAGAAGCACAGCTTACAGACACCACTCAGGCTGGGTGCACACACAGCACTCTGCTGGCTCGGGGCTTTTCCCTGATGCAGTTTTGCAATGCATTTGAGCAATTATTTTGCTGAAGCAATGGGACACTGAGTTGTCAGGCTTTGCTCATTCTGTGAGCTCCTGAAAAGGCAGAGAATTAGGAGCCATCTTAGGAAATTATAGCTCTTTGCCCTACAGGATAGGGAGCGCTGAGCTCAATTGATATCCTTGTTGGATTTAACTTCTGAAGGGCTTTGTTCTTGTGACAAAAAGAAAAATTATCCCTAGTATTTCACATGAATTTAGGGGCTTATCTTGAAAGAAGGTAGCGCTTGGTGATGTCACCGTGCTGGGGGTACTGCAGACAGAGCTGCTGCTGCTGCAGAGCTGCTGCAGAGGTGCTGTGGTGGCCCTGCCCGGGCTCTGCCCAGTGCTCCAGGCAGTGCTGAGGCAGGAAAGCACTGGCTGCAGTGTCAGTGCTTTGGGGAGCAATGGGCACTTCTGCAGAAAAGTTTATTGCCCAGCACCTGCCAGGCTCCATTGTCCTCTGTGTGTGTCCTGGGAAAAGGAAAAGCACTGGCAAGCAGGGCAGTGAAAGGTGGCAATGAGCTCATTTTCCCTTGCAAGGGTGTGAAAGCAGGTGCAGCTTGAGGCTGTGCTTTTCCAAATGTAACAGCTTTGTCTGGGCATCCCCTGGCAAGTGTTCACTGGGGACACCCCTGTTCTTGCTTTTTAAATTAACATTAACATGTGGGTGTTATGTTGAACAGAAATTAGAAGTCCTCCTTTCCATCACTTGCTTTATTTTAGCTTTTGGAATGGGTGAAGATTTGTTTTCCTTTCTGGAGTAGTCACACTGTTATGATGGAGAAGCTGAAGGGTCCAATTACCCTCCCCTTGATGTTGTTTGTAAAACAATTAGAACTGGCAGTGTGTGATTAAAACCAAGAAGTCATCACTCCTTTCTTGAGGCAGGAGGGGTGGCTGTTTGCAGATGAATATGCACCAAATCTACAACAGGAGTAATTTCCTCCCCCAGTGTGTAACCCCTCCCCTCTGTTACTGACTGCAGGTATGCAGTGTATGGGGTTTTGCACATGAATTAACACTTGTAGCTAATAGCAGTAAACTCACAAATGGACTATTACTTTTTATAGCCTTTTAGCAGAGGCAGCCTAGTGGAGCAAAACTGTTAACAAATTAAGATACATTTGACAGGACTTCAAGTAGGAATCATAACCCAGGAGTCACTGGTTGGGACATAAATGTGAAGCTGTCTGTAGATCAAAGCTGTATCTCATCTGTTGTGTGTGACAAGTGCTAAACCACAAAATAAGAATTAAGACCAAGAGTTAATCTTGGAGAGGTTTTCAGAGCAAGGAACTGACTTCCTGTAAGGGTTGTAAAGAGTTTGTCATATCTGTAGTGCTACAGGATATAAAATAACAACAGTCACAGTAAAAATAAGTTGTATTTGTCTACTTATGACACTGTACATATTTTAGCCATTGTATGATGATGATCTGATGAAATCTGATCTTTGAGGGGAGTGTCTTTAAACCACGGACAGAATATATTTGAAGCTTTTGTGGGGTTTGTTACTTGAGCATAAACCAAACTGAAGTAAGAATGGCTGTAGGAACTATCAAATATGTTTAACACAAGTCACCTTTTCCAGCAGACACCCTGCTACAGCCAAACAGGGTGTGGGCTTTCTGGGATGTGGCTTCAGCTCCATTGTTTTGTTTGTTCTTTTTTTTAATTGAGGAGGTGGAGGTGGCTGCACAGAGGCTGTGTTTGCAGAACATCTGGATGAGCACTGGCTCCTCTGGTGTGGGGGAGTTAACAGAGAGTAGTTGCCCACCTCAGAGCTTTCTGCCTCTCCTCATTTGTGGCTTTCAACCCTGTCATTCTGCTTTTTATTAGAACTCTCATAGAGTATCTAATATCTGTTACCTCATCAAACCCCAACTCAAGGACAATCTTTTAGTCAGTTTCAACTTTTCCCTTTTTTTTGAACTGGCTGATGGGGCTCTTGCATCTGGCATTGTTTCATTTTCTGCCTCACCTTTCCACTACTCAAACTGCATTTTAAAAGGTAGAGAGGCAACACATATCTTGAAGCCCCAGCATAAACTGTACCTTACAGTTACAGACTTTACTCAGTGCATTTTTATTTTTGGGTCTTGTTGACTCTGCACAGCATCACATCATGCACCTGTGTATGTTCCTATTGAGGAGTTCAGGAGAGGTCAGTTTGTCACCAGCTCCCCAATGGCTCTGCTTATTAGTAACTTAAAGCCCAAACTTAGAGACATTCAGGCTGATTTTACTCCTCTTTCTCTATCTTGAGCCTTCCCTCCCCACTAGGCTTGTTAAAACTTCATTCAACATAACTGAAGACTCATTCTTCTCTTAATTTCTTGTGATATTCTGCTAAGAATATCCAGTGTTACAGTGCCAGCATAATTATATTTTCCCATAGGTGTAAAATGTGTCTGCATCAATAGCTTATTAAAAGAGTGCAATAAAAATTATGACCCCACAATTCTGCTATTAATATAACAATTCTGAGCCAAGAAAGCTCCTTGATCCTTCTTATGTGTCTGCTGTAACATGGTACAAGAGCAGAACACTGTAAGCCATTTTAATCCCTTCTTTTCACCCCCTAGCAATATACATTGGCCCAAGAGAGTAACAGGAATTGAAAGTTTAATTTATTAATATGCAATAGTGATAATGTCAAAAGAACAATATATAAAGCCCACACAGAACAGGATTACACGATACATAGGGGAAAGCCTAGAGCTAATATTTAATATAGCAAAACACAGCCAAAAATAACTTCTCGTCCAAGGTGCAAAAGAGGGAGAGCTCTGCAGGTGCTGGAGCAGAGGAGCTGTGCAAGCAGCCTCTGCCTTCAAGTGCACAGCTGGACCCAGGCATCCATCCTCGGGCTGAGCTTCCTCTCTGCTGGGAGCCACTGAGATCGTGGTGCTTTCCACCAGTGCCAACTGTTGGGCAGTGACTGAAGTTCCCAGCTATCACTTTGTCTGCTTCAAAGCCTCTCACTGCCCCAGTTTAACAGTGCACACCAGAACCAGAGCAGCAGACACAAGGCACACAGGTGGGGAGTGAGCCACAGCAAAGGGGAGCCTCAGAGCTCAGAGCACTTCTGCAGGTGAAGCATGAGACCAGCAGTTCACTTCAGCTAAATTGTTCCTTTAAGCTTGAGCAAAATTTCACCAGTAGGCAAAGTACCCTGCAGCCTTAGCAGATGTACATTAACATGTCACTGGCTTTCTCAGAAATGAGCAATTGGCCCAAGAGTCTCAAATCAGTAACAGTCATGTGAGTGGAAAGATATTCAGCCTCTTAGGGACTGGCAGGTTTCACACACTGCCTAGAGTTTACTTTCTTGCTCCTTCCCTAAAATGAGCAAGGAAGGAAAGGACAAATGTGAAAGAATAAACCTCAGAACTTCTTCAGTATTACTGAGGGTTCAGTGTACAGCCAGGAGAGCAGAACCCACTCTTGGAGGACAAGTTGAGAGAGGGATGAGATGGGGCACTCCCTGGCTTCCCTGCAGGTTTCCCAGTCTGCCACACATTTCTTAAGTGGTGGGATGAGGTCCAAGCTGATCATCTATCCTGCCTGCTGCTTGGCACTGTCACCTCCCTGTACACACACACCAAAGAAACTGCAATAGCAAGTAAGTACCTGGTCAAAATATGGGACCTACTTGTCTCTGTTGATTGAAGAGTGTAGGTCTGGCAGCCAGGGCTCTCTGAGCTGTTGTGTCTGTAGATTCATCCCCTATCTGATTCCTCTTCCAGCCTTCCCCAGCTCTAATCTGCTTGCTGTCCTTTCCTTTGCTGGAGTTGATTGCTCCCTTCATGGCGCAGTCTGATTTAGAAGAGCCAGGTCAGCTCAGCAAAGCTCTGCTTCTTGAAACTAACTCATCTCCTCTTGAATGCCACACAAGATGCTCAGCTCTTGTACAGCAATAATCTCTAAAAGTCAGGAAGAGGCTGTGGAGATGAGAAATGAGGGCAAACCAGGAAACTTAGCTCTCAGCTGAGACACCAGCAGCTGGGAAAGGCTGTGTGCCCACAGCCTGGCTCGGCTGCTTGTTGCACATCAGAGTCCACAAGCACAGCAGGAGAAGAAAAGCCTTGGGGTCGCCCTGCCAGCCCCTTCCTGAGGAGGGAGAGATAGAGGAGGATGTTTGTAGCAGCAGTTCTTGTATGAGTTTGTTGTCTCTAAAGTTTTCTCACTGGTGTTTTTCAAGTGCCAGAGCCTGGGCAGATTAACACAGGTCACAGCTGCCCTGTGTGGAGGTGTCACGTCATGCTGCCTGGTTTTTATACATGGGGCTTCTGTGATTTATTTGCTGCTTCTCTCAAAAGCTTTATTTCTCTCTAGCTGGCTAAATTAATGTATTTGTAGTAGTTCAAAACGGGTGGCTAACAGCAGGCTGGGCCCCTGCTGAGCGGAGGAGGAGAGCTTTCCCCCTTCTGCCAGGAGAGAGGGGTCAGGAAGAGCCATGTGTCTGTCTGGCCTCTGCAGACTTTCAGGGCCTTTGTGATATTCTCCTGCTTTCCTCCCGTAGTTGCCATTGCTCTGCAATTTCCTGTACTGTCATAACTTTTTTTTAGCTTTATTTTGATACTCATTAAATCTGTGACTATATTTTACTTTGCTCAAAGCTTTGTGTGGTGTGTGCCAGGGTTTTTATCAGCAATAGTTAGTGCATTGGACTGACACTTACCCAAGGGAAAAGCAAGGCTCCAAAGAGGGGGTTTTCCCATGGGTTTACACATACTGTGTGGGGTGAGAGCCAGGGAAGTTGTGGGCAAGGACAGGGCCAGGTCCCTTGGAAGGGCAGCTGTGAATGCTGTGTTCACAGTAACCCAGTCCAGAGCAGGGTGAGGGGTCAGGCAGCACAGTTGTGCCCAACACCAGATTTCTGTACTGGGTGAGGCTGCTGCTGGACAGCAATAGAGTGGTTGTACCTGCTCCACTGACCAGAGGGGCACGAGACTGGAGACAGGTAAGTGAGTCCCACTGGCAAAGTGAGTTTTACATCAGTGAGTCCTCAGTTGGTTTCCTTCCTCCAGGAAGGAAAAAAAATTGGTTTGCACAGTTTCTGTGGTTTTAAACATCTCATTGTGTTGCATCAGCCAGATGTGGGGATATGATGCATGGGGTGAAAAAGAAATGTGTGAGACAGAAAATGAAGAAAAGTGCCATCATGTTAGTACAAATGGTTCTGCCCTGGGCTGAAGAGGGCAGGAGAGAATGACAAACAAGGGCTCAACCAGAGTTGAAAGGCAAATCTGCACTAGAGGAAAAAGGAGGGAGGAATTCTTCAGTAAAGGAAAAAAAGATTAGGATCTGACCTAGATACAAAGATCATTCCCATCCTGCCCCCCATTTGCTGGGTCAGGAGAGGTAATGAGAACAAGACTGCTACAGAATTCTTCCAAGGTTTTGAGCCCACGTAAGGAGGCTCACCAGGAAACGCGAGGTAGCTGTGCTGCACCGCGGGTGAACTGGAGTCTGCCTGGGTACTGGGTCAGGTTCAGGGGATCTGAACCTGTTCACTGTGTGTCCCCATTGCTCAGCTCCTCACAGCATCAGGTAAAGGCCAACAGGCAGAGGATGGTGTGTGTGGAACCACGGGTGACTGTTCTGACTGTCTGCAAGTGAGAGGCTTTTGCTCAATGCTGCCTTAACAGCAGCACCTCAGCTCCCACCGTGCTCAGATCTGACCTCCTCAGCTCTTTTCATGTGCTTTTCCCCTGCCCTGGGAAGGGTCAGGCTCTTGCTGCTGCCCATTTCAAAATAAGGGTGTGTAGCTCAGCTGAGCAATGCACCCTAATGACAAACTGCCAGTAGGTGATGAGTTTAAAAATATCAGGAGATATGATGAGAAACAGCAGAAGAATAGAACTAGGAGTAATAAAATGGGGTTGATAAAGGAAGAGTCATCTGAAAATTCTCCTGGGAGGTCTGCTATGCTGAGGCATGGCCTCTTGGATAAATGTGAGTCTTCCTATGAAACCATTTATAAATTATGTGAACTGTTTGCTTTTAGAGGCTCATAGCAGAGACTGCTATCCATATCAAGTCACCTGTTAACTCTTGATATTTCCAGCCTCTTTTCTTTGCCTGTTGCCAGCACCCTGATTACAAGGCTTTTTTACACTGATGAGTTATCTAGTCTTATCTGGCCCAGCAAGGCTTGCCCTGTATGGAGCTTATCCACAAAAAATTTAAAAAAAAGGAATATTGCTCAAAATTCAAACCATTTTACTTGGCCTTTGCTATTATGTTTGAATCCTAGACCTGAGGGAAAATTTTAAATATGTTCAAAGTGACAGCTAAATTCCAGCTTAATTTTTGAAAGTGACTTGGACATCTCATTCATGGTGAATTCAACCCATTTGAATTTGGGTCTTTTTAAATTCTGGACAAGGCTTGGATCATATCTCCAGGCCTGGGTCTGTGATTGTAACTGAATCCAGGTCTTTGTGCTTAAAATCTCTGGTGTGAACTATGAAGGAAAAACATGCACATGGACACTGTTGATAAAACCTGTGGGTACTTGAGGGAGATCTGTTTCAATAATGTTAGGGGTTTTTCATGGAAAAACATTTTACATTTGTTTTTCGCTGGTCTTTAGAGACTGACAGGGAACACAAACCCCCTCACATATAACAGGAAAATAAACCTTTTATCTGCTGGGTTTTTTTAAAACATGACACACAACGCTCTTTACCATTCCGGAATTAGAGAAAGCATTAATTCGATCAATTTAAGTGATGAATGCCCACAAAATGAAACCTTTTTTTTTTTCTGGAATGATGACCTTGGGCAGATTAGAGCAGCTAGGTAAGAAATCCAGCAAGTATTTATCAAAGGCTTCTAAGACAGTGCAAACTCTAGTGAGTTCAAAAGCAAGAGACTTTCAGTCTTCATACAACTGACAGGGTCATAACGTCTCAAGAATGTCAGGAATCCATGTGGCTGTTCCATTAAACACCCCTGATTAGTGAATGTGCTGATAAACTTAGAGAGTCAGAGGTCAACATTTCGGAGCCCAAGGTACCCCAGGTATCTGAAAAAGTCTCCAGAATTCCCGTGCCTCTCGCC
Organism: Zonotrichia albicollis; assembly: GCF_047830755.1. Classification (NCBI taxonomy): domain Eukaryota; kingdom Metazoa; phylum Chordata; class Aves; order Passeriformes; family Passerellidae; genus Zonotrichia; species Zonotrichia albicollis. The sequence goes on along the minus strand of NC_133836.1, from coordinate 8,165,649 downwards.
CAGTTAACCCCTTCCACCACGGCACCCATGGAGGCTTAAAAATGAGCATCTCACACTCAGCATTTTCCAGAAAATTCTGCAGAGATGTTGGGTTACTCTGAAAACTATGGAAAAATTACCTCAGATGCCTCCCATGGAAGTGTTCATGACAGTTGGCTGCTCTGTGATTTCAGCTGGAGCTCAGAGTCAGTAAATGTGTAAAACCCACGTTGCACTGGCTCATCCTGCTCCCTGCCCTGGGCTCTGGGTGATACCACGGTGGCAGCAGGCTGTGCATTAAACACCTCCAGAGCTACCACACTGCAAACATGACAGTGGGTTCAAAATACTCAGGAGCAGTCACACCACCCTGTCACTGCACTGAGCTCTCTGCTCTGCTCAGGTTTTGTTGCAAGAGCTCCAGCTCTTTCTCCTGCCAAGTGCCTGTGGCAGGCAATTGGGAAATCTGTGAAAATATGGGCTGTGTGCCTGAGCGTCGCTTTCGCAGGGCATTGCTTTAACTGCAGCACAATCAGGAGAGTCCCAGGAAGGCTGAATTATCCCAGCAGTTCCCCTGGGTGTTAGCCCATTTTCCAGGCAATTGCCCTAACTGGCAAGGCCCCTCCATGGACGTTGTTTCTGCCTCAGTCTCCCAGGCAGGGATGCAGAGTTGAGCTGCTCCTGCGATAGATGGCTTTTCATTCCACGTGCTGATTATGAGCTGCTGGAGGCACTAAGCATTCGTGTCTGCTGAGGGCCACAGCGTGACCCCATCAGTTTCTTTGAAAATCAATAGGAAAAATGTTGGAGAATGCAAAGGAAGCAGGAACAGTCAAAGTAAAGACAAGTGATGTCCTGTAATGGCTGTAATGATTCTGAAACACGCAAGGTCACAGATAATCACGAATCTAATTCTCCTTTGAAAGAATCTGTCAAGTTACTTCCCTACCTCAAAAACAACTGCTGATTGATGTTATTTATGGGCTAACAAACTCATTGAAGACAGTCTGAATGGAGGTTGTACAGCCTTTAGTATCCAGGTGGAGTTAGGTAGCCTCAGCTATAGAAAAAAAAACAGGTAAAGAGATTTTCATTGTTGCAGTAAAACATGGATAGGATGCATTTCAAAAAGTGCCAACATTGCTGCAAGCCAGAGCCACAATGCAGCAGTTCTGTTAATCAAACTCACAGCAGTTTAGGCTTGAGAGATCTCCCTGTTTAACTGCTTCACTGTGCTGCAGTTCAGAATTGTTGTGAAGTGAGGAAAAAAGACCCAGGAAGGATGGAGGTGCCTTGGGACTGGGCAGAAGTGTGCAGGCAGGTCAGGGCTGGGCAGGCTGTAAGGCATGAGCCTTACAGAAGGAGGCAATATTTGGGGCTCTTTCTCAGTGTAGATAACTGCAGGTAACACCTCAGGAGGAGGGTGTTGAGCTCTGCAGGCTTTATCTGGGAGGATTTTGAAGCCAGTTTGTAGCAACACACACCCCAACGTGCTGGCTAGAGCTGAAAAGCGGGACAATTTGTTTCCAACACCTAATGTCAAACCCCTTCTTCTCTACCAGTTCCACCCAGGTGCTTTTTGGTTTTACTTCCTATTTACAGAGCAAGGGCAGAGCTGTTTCCTGTAGGAGTGAAGTAAAAGGTTTATCACAAGCAACTGGGTGGGTTGACAAGAGGGGCTCTTTTCCCTGGACTGTGTGTGTGCTTGGAGCTGGGAGCTGTGGCATGGATCCAGATCCAAAGCAACCTCCAAACAGCACAGATGCAAGGCAAATTTGGACTTCAGCACGAGCGTGGGTGTCAGCTCAGAATGTATAATGCAAAATCAACTCACAGCTCAAGGGCCAGGGCCACAAGCAGGGAAGCAGCAACCCCACAACTCACAAATCTTGGGATTAGGCTGGATGGCAAAGTCAGCCAGCAGAAGGAAGAGGCCATATAAACTTCTCACGCAGGTATAATTTAACTGCATTGTAATTGTGAACTACATTCTGAGAGGTTTCTTGTATTGAGAGGTCTTAGGGTTTTAGGGTTGGTTTTTTTTAAAGCTGGTCCTTAATTTTTTTCACAGCTACTTCAACCTCAGCAAGCTCCTAGACCTGAGGGCAGATAGGTGGTCCTTCCAAAGAAAGAGCAGTGCACTTGTTTCGATCATTTTTACTTCAAAAATGTGGGGTAGAGAAAAGCCATAAGAAAATGTGGTTGCAACAAGAAGGAAAGACCATATGAAAATATGTGATGAGTGAGATGTGAAACTCAGGCAAAGATGAGATTTTGGCTGGCTCCAGCTGGATTCAGCTGGCCCTTAGCACAGAGGATTCAATGCAATTCAAAGAAGAAATTCCAAATTCCAAACACAATAAAAACTGCTGTTCAAAATGAAGTTATTTCTGCAAAGTGACAGGCAAGAATTTACCTCAACTCTAATTTACACAATTTAGATATTTAGAAAGCAGAGGCATGAATAGTGAGATAGACAGTAAAGATTGTGATGTCTAAACCTCTCTGTATGGTTATGAATTACAAATTATGTATTTGCTCACATCTAGGTATTATGTTTTGGCAGTGAGGTTGTTAATGGCATGCTATTTTGTTATCTAGATTTTTCTATCACTTGAACAAGAACTTTGAAACTGCAAATATGGTCAATATCCAGTGCAGGCACAGCAGGGCCAGGGCACATGAGAGTCTGTTCTGCCAGAGCAGGGCAGGGGCTCTGACAGGACAACTGTCAACGGTCAAGATCCAATGATGTGTTGTGTGCCACGTGTGTGCCTGTCCCAGCAATATCCTGTTTCATCAGCATTCACCCTTTTCTGTCCCTCCTATTATATAAAGCTGTTTAAAGAAAAAAGTTTTTATAAGGGCACAAGCATAACTTTCACTCCAGCATGAAACAACACTTCACATGCTGGTGTTGCTTTGTATGTAGGAACTTTGTCTCCTTCTTCCCAGCACTGAAGTATCTGGAGCCCAGATTTGTAGTCAAGATTTCAGGCACATTTTTGTGGCCTCATAGTTCTTATTTAGTTTTTTTTTTTTTTTTTTTTTTTTTAAGAAAAAAGCTATTTTAATAATCTGACCTGCATTTTAATAATTTCTAATGTCTGTGGTATCCATCCAGATGTGGCTTTGCCTGTCTGACCCTCCTGTCAATACTTATTAATTTCATGACAATCTTTTCAAGGGTGTTTGGAAACAAACAGGGAAAAGTTGCTCTAAGGTCAAGAATGAGCCCAGGGAGGTGAAACAGGAATGATCATGCTCTCTACAATAGAGAGTATGATATTTCTGCAGCTTTTTCTATCTTGCTCTTAAAGTGAGCTCTATGCATAGATCAGAACAGCATCCCTGAAGAGGGAAGTCACTACTTGAGTCCTGGAGGTGAGAGGAGGAACCAAGGCATGTTACTGGAGCAAATCAGTGAGTCAATGCAGAACAAGGAGGACCAGGGCTTTAATCCTTCAGATCTTCTGATGGACAAGTGAAACACGAATGTCTCAGTCAGGGTGAGGGCTTTGCTTAAATAACAGTGCACCAGTATAACCTGGGGGAAAATTGGTGTTGAAAAACTTGGGAGCCTAAAAGGCAGCAGGACTGGTGAGGCTGAAGTGCCCACAGTGTGCAAAGTGCTTAACCAGAATGGTGGTTTCTTGATTTGACGCATCTACCATGTTTATGTAAACCAAAATGCTAATTATTTAAACCTAGAAACTTTCTTCATTTTCTTTGAGAAAACCACAGGAGAGTCTGCTTATTTGGGGGTTTCATTGTTCTGCCCTGTTGGTACAGCTGGAGAGACATCAGATCTTCAAAGATAAAGTGAAGGAACACCAGCCAGAGCTGGATGAAGTAAGGATGGGGTGTCAGGGGTCCTGGATGAAGCCTGCCCCAGCCCTGTGAACAGCGGCAGTGTTGGCAAACACGGACTCTTCTCCCTGGAGTTTCTCCTGTGGAAATGAGGGTGCTTGCAGTGGGACTGGGGGTGTCTTTTTGGAGCCTTTTCAGTATGGTGAGAAGCACTTCTGAGGACAGGGCGGCCAAGCCTGGGCTGGCAGTAGCACAGAGCCTCTGCGAGGAGTGAGCGAGGCTCCGCGGGGCTCCCCGGGCTGGCGCAGCGGGCGGGAGCCCATCCCCGGGGAAACGCTGCGGCTCGGAGCGGAGCGAGAGTACCGGGGCTGAGCCGGGGGAACGGCGTGAGGGGTGGCAGCGGTGGGCTGGGTGGCAGCGGTGGGCTGGGTGGCAGAGGTAGCAGCAGTGGGGTGTGTGACAGCCGTGGCAGCGATGGCAGCGCGGGTCCCCGCCCGTTCCCGCCGAGCGCGGCCGCGCCCCGGGGCCCTTGGGCGGCTCCTGCGGCGGCAGCGCCCCCCAGCGGCCGGCCCGCTCCCGCTCCCGGTCTGCCCCGGTCCCTCCCGCTCCGCCGGGACTGGCGCGCTCGGTGCCGGAGGGCTCCGAATGGGATGAGGCTTTCCGGACAATTTTCAAAGCGCTTCAAGCCATTGTGTGACCCGGTGGCCCCGCGGGGCTCGTGGGTGTCCGGCCGCGGGATCCCTTCAGGCCGGGGAGCTCTGTGCGGCCGCAGGGAGCAGCCACGCGCGTCTGTGCCAGCCCAGGGGAACGCGGGGACTCCGAGAGCCCGGAGTCCCTCGGCCACGTGGGGGAGAGTCCCGACCGTGCTTTCCCGGGTGAACGCAAGTTGAAATTTCATGTTTCGTTGAACATTCAAAGAAAAAAGGAAGGTTGGATTTTGTAGAGGGCTTTTACCGGAGGAAATTAAAAAATATGTATCTGACATATCTGAAGACTTGGTTTTAACTTGCATCCTGATTGTTCCAGATGTTCCCCAGATGTCAAAGGGAACCAGGCATTGAAACAGCAGAACACATTTGTTTTAATACGCTCTAACTTTAGTATTGCCAAAGAATTAAAAGGCCTGGGTTTGTTTTGGTTTTTCCTTTCGCTAACAACTTCAATGTCTATTAATTGTCCACTAATCAAATGGAAGGTGAATTAGTTCCTTTTTATTTCAGACAGCATGAGGTTGATATACATCTTGATCCTGGCTGCTTCCCAATCTCTTCTCTTTGGGTTTGTATGGTACTGAGCAGCTCTGGGAAAAGTGCTATAAACATTGGCAACGATCGATGCACAGCCACAGGGGTAAAAATAGAGAGATGAGCTCTTCCACAAAGTGCTTATAAAATCCATCAACTTGGGGCTTCCCTCTTTAGCTCTTCCCTTGACAGATTTCAGGATGTGTGGAAGAATTGAAAGCTGCGGGAAAGGTTGGAAATAGCTTGAGCCCCCTGACCAAATGTCCTTAACAGGGCCCAGCATCCCCGGGAAGCCACAGACAGGGCAAAGAGCCCCTCCACGACTTGGGGGGGGAAGGAGCTGCAGCTCCTAGGGGCAAAATCCCCTGGGGCAGCCCTTGCCTTCTGCCTGGGGAAAGGTGGGATGAGGGAAGTGTGTGTTCTGCCTGGTCTAAACCTTCTCTTCCCACTGTCTTTTATCTTCTTTGTATTTCTGCCTAAAAGAGACATCAACGTTCAACTAAAATTTCATATTTTAGCACTTTTTCAAGAACCATTCAATATTATTTCCATTATCTCATTGGGGTGCAAGGGAAGCAGGTGCTCTTAAGACTCCTAAGGTGAATTTATTTGCATTGAAGGAGATGCTGTCAGTGTCCGACACTCCTTGTAGTGTGTCAGGTCTACAGAAACTGGAACCTAAGTGACAGACTGGGCACAGGCACAGCGGTCCGTGTCGGTTGAACAGAGCAGGTACAATTTGTGCGTGCATTCTCTTAGAGGAGTTTGGTGATACACGTTCTGTGCATCTGTGTGGATGAAGGAGGGTGGCATCTGTGCACCGTACGGCACGGTACCAGCGCTTCCCGCGGCACAGCTTTGCACATGGGCTTCGGAAGGAAGGGGTGGCGATGTCGTTGTGCCCATGTCGTTGTGCCAGGCACCGTCCGTGACCCGAGCTGCGGCCCTGCCCAGCCCCGGGCCCGGGCCCGCCCGGCCCCTGGGAGCACGGGGGGTCGCGCCGCCCTGCGCCGCCAGGGGGCGCCGGAGCGGGCGGGCGCCCGCCCCGGGAGGGGTCTGAATGTAAGAAAGTATGAGTGCCTGCGTATATATATATATGTATACAAAGATATATGTGTGTGTGTGTATACGTGTGTCCCTATGAGAGTGTATATGTGTGTGTGGGTGTATGCGTGCAAATGTGTATGCCCACGTGTGCCTGTGTGTATATGTCCGTGTGTCCGTGTGTCCGCACATGTGCCTGTGTGTATATGTCCGTGTGTCCGCACATGTGCCTCTGTGTGTGTGTCTGTGTGTCCGCACATGTGCCTGTGTGTGTATGTCTATGTGTGTGTCTGTGTGTCCGCACATGTGCCTGTGTGTGTATGTCTGTGTGTCCCGCGCCCGCCCGCGCCGCCGCAGCCCTGCGGAGCCGCCCGCGCCTTCCGGCGCCGTGACCCGGCAGTGACGCGGCCATGGCCGCCCGCTGAGGCGCGCAGCGCGGCCGAGCCGGCGGAGCGGGGCGGGCGGCGGCTCCTCGGCGTTGGCGCTGTGTGCTCGGCGCTCGGGTGGAAGCGGGTGCGGCCGTGCCCCTCGGCCGGGGCTGCGGGTGCCGCCGTGCCCCGGAGCGGGCGGGCTGAGCTGCGCTCCGTCCCCTCAGGCGCGGGAGCCGCCGCGCCCCAGCTCCGCCGGGCCGTCCCCGCGGCTCCGCGCCGCAGCGGCCGAAGATGAGGACCGTGCTCATGGTGGCGGAGAAGCCGTCCCTGGCGCAGTCCATCGCCAAGATCCTCTCCAGAGGTAGGGGAGGCGGGCGGGTGCCGATGCCCGGTGCTGAGCCGGCGGCACCGGGAGCTCTCCCGGCACGGCCGGGGCACGGGGATGTGTGCGAGCTGCCGGGGCTGCTGTCAGTGCTGTGAGGGGGAGAAACGCCCTGGGCAGCGGCTTGGTTGTCTTGGGGCCGGAGCCTCCTGTCCGGTGGCTTCAGACAGGTTCATTAAAGAACGGGATGTCCCATCACGTTCAGATTGTTTCTATGGATCCCTGTTTAATCCAGGAATAAAAGAATCTAGTTTCAATATTTTGTGTAGCTCTAGAGTGCCTTAGAGCGGTGTCTGGAAAGTGCCAGTCAAGTAGCAAGTTGCTGTTCTGAGATTTTTGAAGTAAAAGTTTCATAAATCTGGAAAATAAAATAAATTGATTGTAAGTGTGTGATCTAGAAAACTGGCTGTATTTTTGTAAGGCATCATAGCCTGGTGGAGATAAATTGATAGTTTAATTTGAAGAGGAAATATACTTTAGGAAAGCCCTGAATTGATACTTAATGAAATAAAAGTTTGATCAATGAGTAGAGTTTTGTAATGAGGAAGACCCTAACTGTAAGATCTAAGGGAAGTGGGATGTAATTTCACACAAAACAATTTGTTTCACTAGCTGGGGCTTTTTAGCTCGTTAATATTTATGATCCTATTTCCACAGGGAACATGTCCTCTCGCAAGGGACTCAACGGTGCCTGCTCTGTGCACGAGTACACCGGGTCCTTCATAGGACAGAGTGCCCACTTCAAGATGACATCAGTGTGTGGTCACGTCATGACTTTGGATTTCATAGGTATTTGCCTGCTCATCAGATATTTTAACTAATATGGCTTGTAGAGCTGCCAGGTCCTTCAGAAAAAGCTAAGAGGTTCCTTGGTGTACAGTAACGCAAGATGTGTTAGTGTAGAAAATTTTCCATAGAAATTTTGGAAGCCAAGTGTTTTGCAAAATAAAGCTGTTTGTTTTATAAATATTTCTTCAGAGCTCCATTAAATATACTTTTGCTTTTCAGGAAAATATAACAGCTGGGACAAAGTGGATCCAGCAGAACTTTTCAGCAAAGCTCCCACAGAAAAGAAAGAGGCTAATCCCAAATTGACCATGGTGAAGTTTTTACAGGTACTCTTTCTTATGAGTAGTATTTAGAGTTATCATTTTCTATGTTCTTAAATAAGAATTCCTCCAGGGAGTGGCTCTTTGTCACAGTTAGATCTATTTTATTAACATAGTAGAAATAATTTTTTTTTCCTTGTTCTTACACTGTCTGAAATCTTTGTTAAATTAACTTTTCCCTTGCCTTCTGAGTTTTTTGACAGTTGATATCCTGCTTGAAGAATTGGAGCATTGGATGCAAGTTTAGCTTTAACAGCCAGTGCAGGGCACAGCTTATAAATGCTTTCTTTAAAATAAAGAGGCCTTCTTTAAAATAAAGGCATAACCAAATGTGTTGGTTACTGCTCACACTTCACACACCTGCTGAAACCAGAAAAAGAAATGTATAGGTAGGGAGGAGGGAGGTGTTTTTTTGAGATGCTGAAGAACTGTGCTAATTTTTCTCACAGGTGGAGGCAAGAGGCTGTGACTGTATTGTCTTGTGGTTGGATTGTGATAAGGAAGGAGAAAACATCTGTTTTGAAGTAAGGTTTCCATTTTTAAGACTTGCAACACTGTAATATATGTCTGACAGGACTACTAATGCATTGTTTTATGAGTATACAGTAAAATTCAAACTAAAGTTGAGTAAAGTTTTAAAGCCAAAGAGGGCTTTGGTGGAAAAATTCACATGCTTTGAACTCTGTAAGATGTCAGTTAAAGAGTATAAATGAATTTCAGGGGTGTTGCTCATCTCAGAAGAACAATCAGGCCTCTTAAATGTTGGAACATTCCAGTGCTTCAAGAACTGGTCTGTATTCCACAGCTGGAATAGTTATTTTTATGTCCTTGTAAAACTTCATCTCTGTTATCTTTTGTTTATTAAGCAACTAGATGCCTTAGAGCACAGAAGCTGCTTGCAAGTGTAGGCATACTGCAGAAATTTGGCCTCTGCACATAAAGCATAGAACAAAAACTTTGCTAGGATTTTTTAAAAATATCCTATTCCCAGAAGTCTGCATGAAGAGTATTTGTTTGGAGATTTTCTTTAGATTAAAGAAACACATTTTATGAAGTGATTGTTGTAAGTTCTTTACATACCCCTGTATCATTACTTGTGCCTTAGCAATGAGTAGAATAAACCCAGATAGACACTGGTGCATGTTCACCAAAAGGTGCTGCAGCTGCATTGGTGAGTGTCATTGCCCTTAGCCAAAAATACTGATTTGCTCCCAGCAGTTGCTGTATAGTAAATGAATCCTTCAGTTTTGTTAATTCTTCATATGCTTTTGAGTGGATGGACAAATACTGCTCTGGAATATCAGTTAATGTACCGGCATGACATCTTGCAGTGACACAGAAACAAATATTTTGTGGAGAATGTTTTTTTATCTTTAGAGAGAAAGCCTTTATCCTTCACATCCTCTTTGAGTATGCTTGTGATTTTCCTTAGGTTCTTGATGCTGTTCTGCCTGTCATGAACAAGCCCCGTGGCACGGAGAGGACGATTTACAGAGCTAAGTTCAGTTCCATCACCGACACCGACATCTGCAACGCCATGAATCACCTGGGAGAGCCCAACCGCAACGAGGCCCTGTCCGTGGATGCCCGCCAGGAGCTGGATCTGAGGATTGGCTGTGCCTTCACAAGGTGACAGCACAGCCTGCAGACAAAGCCTGCAGCTTTTGGAAAGGTTCAGGAGCGGCTCTGTGCCCTCGGGGTTGGACCCCAGCCCAGCACCACCCAACCACTCACTGGGGTGGGGGAGAGTTCTGGGTGGGTACGAGTGGGAAAAGTCACGGCTTGAGAGAAAGACAGTTTAATAGGTAAACAAAAGCTGCACAAGCAAAGCAAAATGAGGAATTAATTCACCACTTCTCAGGGACAGGAAGATGTGCAGCCATCCCCAGGAAGGCTGGGCTCCATCACCCATTATGTTTACTTGGGAAAACAAATACCATCACCTCAAGTGTTCAACCCCTTCCTCCTTATTCCCCCAGCTTTATATGCTGACCATGATGTCACACGATCTGGAATATTCCTTTGGTTATTCAGCTGGGATCAGCTGGTCCTGGCTGTGTCCCCTTCCAGCTCCTTGTGAGGCAAAATGATTATATATAATTAGCTGTAATTTCTCAGAATGCTCTTTTCCTAATGCCTGGATGATTTTATAGATTACTCATATTTTGTGCATGTATGATGACAAAAACTTCTGCTTTTCATGGGAATGAGGATATTAATGTGTACATTTCTCATTTGGTTTTTTCCCCTTTTTCTTAGGTTCCAGACTAAATATTTTCAGGGAAAATATGGGAATTTAGACAGCTCCCTCATCTCCTTTGGGCCATGTCAAACCCCAACACTTGGATTCTGTGTTGAGAGGCATGACAAAATCCAGTCATTTAAGCCTGAGACTTACTGGGTGTTGCAAGCTAAAGTAAGTTTTACAGTACTTGGTTTTACAAAAGAAATGCATTTGTATTTTGTTCATTCATAATTTCTTAGCTGCTGACAAGAATTCACAATGCCTATAGTTTACTCATGTGTTCTCATTCTGTTCACATGTGTGTCACCACTCTCAAGAACAGATTCCAGGATGTCAGTTTTGCATTAGAGTGCTTATTGTCTGCTGCTTATAAGAATTCTTCTGTGCTAATCATCTAAGCTTAGATTCTGCCAAAAAAACTGCTTAAAACAGTGCTCTTTTGTTCCCTGGGATCCTTGGACTGACTGTTGTTAATTTGAATCCAGGAATTAATTAGCCTGCCAACAAACATTGGCATTGCTGAGTATTGGAATTTTAAAGCAAATAAAATGCTCATTGTGTTAATTGGCAATTGAGTCCTCAGAGTACTTTGGCAGCTTGGAGTGGTTTTACAGCCTCACTGCTGTCCAAGCTCTGGGAGCAAACCAACAGGGTTTTATGGCTTGTGATCACAAGGATTTTTTAAGCAAATGAGGGATTAATGGTAAAAATTTGCCATTTTTGTATTTTAAAAGTAAAAAAAAAGGTGAAATCTAGCATCTGCTGTCATCTGTTGTGATGTGTCGTGTGTGTCACGCTGGGAAACACTTGGTGCTGTTTGCAGAGGGGTTTGTGCTCTCTCATGTTGGTCACTTCAGACTAAGTTTTGTACATGGGGCTGAAAACATAACCTAGTTACAGTTTAATACAAAAGATTGAGTCTGCTAAATCAGAGTGGTAAACTTTGAATTTCTGCCTATTTCAGTCTTTACTGTTCCCAGCACTAAACAGCAGTATTTCAGTTCAGTCAGGAGTAGTTCTGGTTATTCCCCAAACCCCAGAACTCCAAGTGCTCCACCCTTCAGAAAAGCCCCCCCAAAAAAGACTAAAACTGCATGTTTGGGCACTGGTGTCCTGGGGTGGGTTTGTCCTAAATTTGTCCTAACAAATCCCATGTGTCCTAGGATTTGCTTGCTGGACTCTTTTTGGGAATATGCATTCTCACACTTGTAGGAGTAAAGTTGGTGGGAATTAATTTTTTTTTTTTTTTGCCAATAGGTGAACCCTGAAAAAGACAGTTCTCTCACTTTGGATTGGGATAGAGTGAGGGTGTTTGATCGTGAGGTTGCTCAAATGTTCCTGAACATAACAAAGATGGCAAAAGAAGCGAAGGTAAGAATATTATCCAAGTGCCAGTAGATCCATATTTCATTTAAAGGAAATACAATTTAATATTTCATATGCTATGTGTTGAGACTTTTGGTCGTTTTTTAAGGAGTGTAGAGTATCTGTATTTTGATTTTTATTTCGTTCAGCTTTATGTAAATGAGAGTAAAAGGCAAGAGATTTTTTTGTTGTTGTAGATTGTACTGTGCTGGTGTGATCATCTCAGCAGAAGCCTCTTCTTAGTATTGACTTTGGGAATGCTCATCACTCATGATAGGAACTCTTCATTACTAAACCTGCTAGGAAATGCTGTTCAGATGTCTCCAAGCAGACCTCTTATTTCCCATGAGACATTGAATAAATTGGAATTTAATTATGTGTAGGGCAATATTCCTGCAGTTAAATATTTAATTATGTGTATGGTGCAGTCTTTATAGCCAATTAACTTATACTTTGCTCTGTTCAATACTTGTTTGACAGTTTGTTTGGATTTAAGTGCTTATAGACATCAAGGTTCAAAGACTGCTTGAAGCTTTTAAAAATCTGCATTCTTATAGTTAGGACTGTTGCTTGGAATGAGCTCTAAATCCTTGTAGCACTGAAAGCAGGAGCTGCTGAGGTAAGTGGGAAGTAAGGACAGCAATAAGCTGCCTTGCTGTGTTCTCAGTTAGTTACAGATCTGATTTAGTCCTGGCACAAAGGGACTTTCAGACTTTAATTTTAGAACTTGATAAAATTATCTCCAGTCAGATTTTCTGAAGTAAAAATATACTGGTGGTTACTGTTTTAAGAGAACAAAGCAGACATTATAAGAATAGACAGTGGTAGGTTATGATACATATTTATAGACATGATTAAAATTATGCATTTACCAAATGTCAGAAGTTTTACTGTGAAAATGCTCTTTTCTAGGTAGAATCTGTGAGTAAAAAAGAGAAGGTGAAGCAGAGACCACTGGCTCTGAATACAGTAGAAATGCTCCGAGTGGCCAGTGCTGCTTTAGGTAGGTACAAAAGTTCAGATTTTCACACTGTTTTAAAGCAAGCATTTTGGCTTCTCAAACAAAACAAATAATATATCATTTTGGGGAAAGAACCAAGTTTAGAAAGCTGCTTGTCAAAAGTGAAATATTTGGCAAGATCAAGATCAATCATATGGAAAGGACAAATCATAATGTATTTAAATACTTGGGTAAGGTGTACATCCAGGTGCAGCAAACCATAATCATAGGGATGTGTAAATGATTTTTGTTTTCTCCTGTCCCCTCTCAGGAATGGGCCCCCAACATGCCATGCAAATAGCAGAACGTCTGTACACCCAGGGCTACATCAGCTACCCTCGAACAGAAACCACCCATTATCCAGAAAACTTTGACCTGAAAGGATGTTTGAGACAACAGGCCAATAACCCTTACTGGGCAGAAACTGTGAGTACACAAAGCAAAAGCTGTACTATCATTCTCTAGTCTGTTTCAGACTAGGTCTTGCTTGGTGTATTATGACCTGAAGACCTTCAGAAACTTTAAATATCTCTAGTTTCTTTTATTGATGTTGTATTGTTATGGATTTGATATGAGTAAGCCATTTCTTCCTTCACCCAGGTAAAAGTATTGCTATCAGAAGGCATCAATCGTCCAAGGAAAGGCCACGATGCAGGAGACCATCCTCCCATCACCCCAATGAGAGCTGCAACAGAAGCAGAATTAGGTACAGGCAAATTCAGCAGTATTGGGACACTGTGTGAGGAAATCAGTCCCTTGAGGTGTAAGGTGCCAGATTCAAAATCACTGAGATGCAACAAAAAGTAAAATTATTTGAATGGCAAGAAGTGAGGAGAGAGCAAACTTGATCCTCACTGAAAGTTCTGGTGACAGTGAAGTTCAGAGCTGCTTCAGCAGTTGATCCTTGGGACTACAGTACTGCCAAGAAAAAGAAAACAACTAACACCTGTGTTTCTAGGAGAAATTTGTCCCAGAATAGTAGCTCCCAAGTCCTGAAGTTTGATTATATTTGGTGGCTGAGGTGTTGTTTCTCCCCAGGTGGGGACGGGTGGCGCCTGTACGAGTACATCACTCGGCACTTCATTGCCACTGTCAGTGCTGACTGCAAGTACCTGCAAACCACCATTTCCTTCAGTATTGGCCCTGAAAGATTTACCTGTGTTGGCAAGGTGGTAACTTCACCAGGTAAGACAAATCAGAAGAAAGTATTAGCTGCAGATTAATTTTTTTCCTCATTAATACACTGAATGGATATAAAAGTGAAGCTCTGGGGACAATTGCAATTGTGAAGACTTTTTTGAGCTCTCAAAACTAGAGACCAAATCTTGTCCTAATTTTCATATTTCAGTTATGATAGAAAAAGTGTTATTTTTCATGTAGTAGTCTCAAAGATTTAATGCCACATTTGCCAGTGTGAAGACCAGTCTTTTTACAAACAGTAAATGCCTTTTAGGGGATAAATTACACAACGGCAGAAGTTTATTCTTGGGCCTCTGTAAAGACAATCAGCAGCACTGCTGAGACTTTTATGGTAAACTGGCAAGTTGTTTCTTTACTTACAGGATTCACAGAAATTATGCCATGGCACAGCATCCCATTAGAAGAGAGCCTTCCCCACTGTGAGAAAGGAGATCTTTTTCCAATTGGTGAAATAAAGTTACTGGAAAAGCAAACCAGCCCTCCTGATTACCTGACAGAAGCAGAGCTGATCACTCTGATGGAGAAGCATGGCATTGGTAGGAACTTGCATAACTTCCATTGTTCTGCAGTGCATCCACCAAGAGTGCAGAGTCTGAGTCACTCCTCTGCACTGTCTGTGTCAGTGATGAGCTCTCAGTGTTCATTTGGATATGTACAGTGATCATCTCTTTCCCTTTAAACCACCATGCCCATAGCTCCCCTCAGCAGATGGTAGATTTTTTCTTCCCCCACGTTCCTTTCCCTTTCTTATCCTTATTTTGAGCAGTTTCTGGTTTCTGGCCAAACATTTCTGGCCAAAGCAGTATCCTTTCATAACACATCCCTGTCACTTCTCTGTCAGAAAGAGCTGATGTGTGGAAGGAAGCACCTCCTCATTCTTAGGAATGATTTCTTGTCTTCACACTTGCTTTAGCTTTGGTCTCTTCAGTAATCCTTCTGTATCTTATTATACAATTTACCACAATTCTACTTTCCTTTATCAGTCTGACTTGTTTCTTTTAATGTATTTTCATTAATTTGCCCCATCAGAACAAACACAGTCTCTTACTCTACTGTGTTTTTCCAGAGTAAATAACTGTGAGAATAGGTAATTCCTTGTAATTCCTTGGAAGAGATGAAAGGATTAAGGTTAAACCATATGTTTCAGACTTACCAGAATTGCAAAGGAACATCAGAGTTACTAGAGAGGGAGAAGTTATGCCCTGGAAGTTGGGTAACAGTAAGAAGGTATCTGAATTTAAGCAGTCTTAGGACCTCAGTAATTTGATATTAAACCAGAGAAGCCAGAAACAAGTCATTCGTTGAAAACTCTTTTTTGTTCAGGGTGGATATATTGTTTTCCTTTGTGTGGCAGGAACTGATGCCAGCATTCCAGTCCACATTAACAACATTTGCCAGCGAAACTATGTCACAGTGGAGAGTGGTCGGAGACTAAAGCCTACGAACCTTGGCATTGTTCTGGTTCATGGTTATTACAAAATAGGTCAGTTAAATGCTCTTCCCTTTCCATTCTCTTCCCTTCCCATTACTATATCAAAGGCTGATGTCAATGTCTGAGTAACGTTTCTGTCTCAAATAATGCTTATTTTGATGTCAGTTTATGTATGAATGATTTCCTACCTCCATTTTGACCTTTCATTGCTGCTGTCTCTGGTTTCCTGTTAGATGCAGAACTGGTTCTTCCTACAATCCGCAGTGCTGTAGAAAAGCAACTCAACCTAATAGCTCTGGGTAAAGCAAATTATCATCAGGTCTTGGAGCACACCCTTGACATTTTCAAAAGGAAATTTCACTATTTTGTGGATTCTATTGCAGGTAAAGCTTTCTACATGTGAAGTTCCCTACAATTACTTAGTTGTTGCATAGAAAATACTTATATATTAGGCTCCTTTCAGAGGTTTAGGCTTTCTGAAAAGTTGTGCCAGGACTGGAAGTTTCCAGTCAAATTAATTTGCTCTCCAAAGGGAAATGGACTGAATCATGTCTCCAAAACTCTACTTCAAGTTTATTTTGTGCCTGTACAGTGGCGCATTTTTGAAAACTTGAGGTTAGCTGAACCAGTGTGTTTGTGCATGCTCAGTGCAAAATGCTTTGTATTTGTCTTTGTAGACAAAGGAAGAGCATTGTGAGTAAAATATTTTCATTCTCACTTCTTCACAGGTCTAGAGATGATTTTGTGCAAAGTTTCCTCTTAAGAACTAGAATTCTAATCTAAGTGTGATTATTCCTTTTGCAGGTATGGATGAACTGATGGAAGTGTCTTTTTCACCCTTGGCTGCCACAGGCAAGCCCCTTTCCCGCTGTGGTAAATGCCATCGATTCATGAAGTACATTCAGGTCAGTTTACCTCATACTTGGACTGGAAGTTCACTTGCTGGGGGCACTGAGTATAAACTTCTTTTCTACTATTGTACTTCTGTTCAAATGTGGTCATCACAAGTTCCTTTCTAAAACAAAAAGGCTGATAGGGTTTGCCTTGGGGGACAAACCAGAGAGCAGCTCCAGCTGGGTTTACCACAAGTTTGAAGCTCTGCTGACGCTGCAGTTGCTCAGGAGATTTGTGTTCTGTCTCCAGGCCAAGCCGAGTCGCCTGCACTGCTCTCACTGTGATGACACCTACAGCCTCCCCCAGAATGGTACCATTAAACTCTACAAGGAGCTGCGTTGTCCCCTGGATGACTTTGAGCTGGTGCTGTGGTCATCTGGATCCAGAGGAAAGAGCTATCCACTGTGTCCATACTGTTACAACCATCCTCCCTTCAGGGACATGAAGAAAGGTAGGAGCTGTGTAAACGTGTAGGTATCATCCTCACTTGAAATAAATTAGGTACAGTCTATGCACTGGGCTTTTTAGGAGTTTTAAAATCAGTGTTGCTTAGTATAAAGTGCTGTTCAAATTAGGCTCTGGATACCTAAAATTCATGTTAAACTTACTGACCAAAATGTATTAGTTAACAAATTTTTGAAGGTTTTTTTTTTATTTGAAAAAGTAAGAAAATAATTTACCTGCATGCACTGTGGGTGACCTTCACAACACTCAGCATACAGTGAAAGACACCAAGATACTGATGCCTTGCAAATTTGAGTAGGCTTGGATAGGAGTATAAACAAAGACCAGGTCTTGGGAATGTTCTGATAGAGATAAATGGTGTGTTAAAAGCTGTTAAAGGATATAAAAAGAGGTAGACTTTGCAGTTAGTTTAGTGACTGTGGGACTGAGACTTGAAGTAGTGCACTGAAGCTTTTCAGCATCTTTTTATTACCATCTTTTAATTAAAAATATCTTGGACCAACAGTGAGTAGTTCAAGTATAAAATAACAGTTAGGCAGGAGCCATACATTTAATTGAAAATGTAATGAGTTTTCATCACTAATCTGTCTAAACTGCCTGTAGTGTACAGTGGCAGTATATGGCAATTCTGAAAACCATTATAGGAAAATTTTTCAGCAGGGGATTATTCTGAAACTGTGAAGAGGCAAGTTGCCATTTTGGGAGCAGTTCCAGTCTTCAGTGATTTAGAAAATGTACAGTATACTCAAGTGTCTGTGGCTTCTGTGTCTCACTTCCTTCAGACTGGGTAGTGAGCTAAAGGGTGGTGTGGTTTCACTCTTCTTCCCCAGGAATGGGCTGTAATGAGTGCACCCACCCCACGTGCCAGCACTCCCTTAGCATGCTTGGAATTGGGCAGTGTGTGGAGTGTGAGAACGGGGTTCTGGTGCTGGACTCGACCTCAGGCCCCAAGTGGAAGATGGCCTGCAACAAATGCAACGTGGTCGTGCACTTCTTCGAGAACGCCCACAAGGTGCGGGTGTCGCCCGAGACGTGCGACTTGTGTGAGGCGGCGCTCGTGGACGTGGATTTTAACAAAGCCAAATCCCCCCTACCTGGAGATGAGACCCAGCACTCGGGCTGTGTGTTCTGTGACCCCGTGTTTCAGGACCTGGTGGAGCTGAAACACGCGGCCATGAGGCACCCCATGCACCGTGGGGGACAGGGGAAGCGGCAGGGGCGGGGAAGGGGCAAAGGCCGGAGACCTGGAGGAAGGCTCAACCCAAAGAAACCCAAGGACAAAATGGCAGCTCTGGCTGCTTACTTTGTATAATGGCTACACAGCAGGAAAATAAACTTCTTATAAAAATGTGTTTCTCTTTGAGTTCTTTTTTAAGGATCTTTGATGTTTCACTGCTTTCCTGTTCTTAGAACAGTTAACACCTTAGGTTGCTCCCAAAACAAACTATTCTGGATGATCTGTCAGTAACTGAGTAAGCCTTTAAGCTTTTAATTGGGATTCATTGATACAATTAGAGCTCACAAACAATAGGGAGACTCAAGAAGTCTGCTTGGACTGTTAACTGTGGCTAATAGAAAGGAAATGGAATTTGTCTCTTCTGACATTTCTGGGGCCTTTGTCAGCAATGCAAGTGCCAGGAATATAAGAACTGATTAAGATCAGTGTTATGCTGGCATAGTCTTTAAGTGTGGCATGAGACCTGCTTCATCTGACTTTGAATCTTCAGAAATAATAAATGATTAGTAGCTGTCAGATTTTTAAATTACATATGCAATAGCAAGAGCACTGCTTTAAGTCTGTCATTCTGCTGCATAAGTGAATAATGCCAACAGACATACAAAATGGAAATTATAAATGTGAAGGGGAATATGTGCCTTGAGCAGTGATTCCCAAATTATGGCCTGCACAGACAAGTTAGTATCTCACAGTTAATGGGGCCCAGTGAAATGAGACCTTCTCCTGCTGGAAGACAGATTGAGTATCCATGCTGGTTTATTTCTCTGTGGTCACACAGCAGATCATGTCTGACAAAGTACAGTTTGTTCTGTCTGTTCCTAGCATTGTCATTTCGGTGTTGGTTAGTTTTGGTGTCAAAAGGAGGGTGTCCTCATGCTTTGGTGTGGAGCTGTATCTAACCACTGCAGCGCTGCAAAATCTCACTGTACAAACATATAATACTCTACTTTCCTTCCATGGGCTCATGGCTGAGCATGTCTGGTCATCTGGTCAAGTACAGTTTGTGTCACCAGTTTCAGCACTAGTTATGTTCAGATGGGAGGAGTAAAGGCTGCTGAATTTCAACTCAGAATGTGCAGAGAGTGACCTGACATGAGATGCATTGGCAACAGAGAGGAAAAACAAGTCCCTACAAAGGTAATTTATAACTCTGCTGTTTTAGTTGGCAAAGTGCGTTCATTTACTGAACCAGAGAACACAGCCCAAATACCACAGCACCGGGCCTGTTCCTCTGATCAAATGTTTGTTTATACACTTACAGCTCAAACATGAACTGTGTTTTACAGTACTGCTTAGAAGATCTAGCCATAGGTAGAAGTTTCTTTTTCTGTAGTTATTTTTAGTTCTATCTGGTAAAAGCAGGCTGAAGCAAATAGCTTATTTTAATGGGAACTATGCCATTGTTTTAAAAATCAAGTTGATGTGGTGCCTCGGAGTCATAGGTCTTGGCATAAACTACAACAGCTTCCAGGGTGCTTGTACTGATTCGGTTGTTCAAGTCCTCTCTTAGCTGTAGCCTGGTTTGTGCACCAGGAGCTGCTCTGAACACTCCTGTGTGCCCAGCTGGCTGCTGCTGCTGGCTGGGATTCCTGTAATGCCTGGAGATGATTCTGGAACTGTGGGAAACCTGGCATTGGTCATTCTCCTTGGCTTCCCAGCTGGGTGGGAATGCTTTCCTCTTCCTCCAAGAATGGCTTTTACTTTGGTTATTTGCAGACAAACTTTTGCTTGTAAAATTTCTTTGCACCCTTCCCATTTGTGTGTATCTCCACGTATGATTTGCCAGGGTGTGTAATTCTTCATAATCTAATGTAGAGTAAGTATTTTAGGATAGAAAACCCACTCACCTGGGTCAGTACTCACCTTGAGTACTGTGCGCAGTTTTGGGGACCACAATGTAAAAAATACATTAAGCTATTAGAAAGCATGCAAAGGAGAGCCACGAGGATGGGGAAGGGTCTGGAGGGGACGCCATAGGAGGGATGGACAGTGCTGTCAGGCACATGGTGAGATTTTTGGGGTGATCCTGATGGTCCCTTCCAACTGAAGTTATTCTAGGATTCCATTAGTGCTGAGCGCGGGGAGAGCTCAGTGAGGAGGAACTCTGGGAAACATCTTCGTGCTCCTTTCTGCTGCTTTTAGCCCTTCTCTGGGGTCAGAGTGCGTGTGGAAGGAGAGTACCAGAAGCTGCTCTGGGAAGAAAGCGGCGCGGCCACCCCGTCCTGCCCGGCCCGTCCCATCCCATCCCATCCCATATCATCCTATCCCATCCCGTCCCTCTCGCCGCGGGCCCCGGAGCCCCGCCCCGCATTCCAGGCATTGTTTGCGGCCCCGCCCCGCTCGGGCCCCGCCCGCCCGGCCACGCCCCCGCTTGTCCCTTAAAGGGGCCGGCACAGCTCTCAGCCCCGGCCCCGCCCCGCCCGCCCCTCCCGGCCGGGCAGCGCCGCCATGGCGCTGGAAGTGGAGCCGTCCGCGGCTCCCCTCAGCTCCTTCCTGAGGGACTTCCCGGCGCCGCTGGGCCCGGGGGAGCCGCTGCCGTGGAGCTCCGCGGGGAGCGGCGCCCTGAGCAGGGCCGAGGTGCCGGGCGCGCTGGCCGAGCGGGCGAGGAGCCTCCTGGGCAGCAGGTGAGGGAACGGTGGGGCGGGCGGGGGCTCCGGCCGGGCTGCCCCGGGGGCGCCGCTGGCGGCCGCTGTGAGGGAGCGGGGCCGGCCTGGCACCGAGGCCGCAGCAGGTGCAGGCGCGGGAGGCGCTTCCTCCTGACGCGGGGCCCGCCGGGGGCGGGGGAGAGCCCTCAGCGTCTCCAGGGAATTTTAGGTTTGGAGATTTATTTATTTATTATTATTTCCCCTTCTGAATTACTTTTGGTGACTGTTAATAGCATGCTCCTATTGAGGCCATAGGCCTTCGGCCCTGTGCCTTCATAGGATTGTTTGTGTGTTCTTTTCAAAGCTATTGCTCTCCCGCTCCCGGTGCGGAGTCAGTTACCGCGATGGGGCCGTTCCGGTGCTGGGGTGGCAGCAGCGAGAGCTGGGTCCCTCAGGGCACCCGTGTAGGTCAGCTGGAGCTCTGGGAGGGACGCTGGCCCTGAGGTGCCTCGCTGGGCTGCCAGGGATAAGGGGCGAGCCAGCTCCAGGGTGTTCAGCTCCCCAGCCCTCCCGAGTGGGACGTGCTCGTGTGGGTTTCAAAAGCTGATGTTTCCTTAAAACTTCAGGAGCTCAGCCACCCCACTGCTGGAACACACAGCTGCTCATCAGTGATGCTGCTATCATCCCCCGACTGCATCCTAATAACCCTCATCCTGAACAGTTTAGACTTCCTCTTTAATGCTGCTAAGAATTTGGGTATGACTTACTTCTTTTGGCAAGTTAGTGCTTCATCAAGAACGGGTTATCTCCCACCAATTCCCCTCTATTAATGCACTTCGGCCGTAGGGCCTGTGCACTCCAGCTGTTACAAAGTTCCTACCACGATCTGCTTCGCTAACCTGAGCAGTGATCGTGAATGGTCTGAAAGAGCATGAGTGGTGATCAGTGCTGTGGGGAGGCTGGTTGTGGTCTGGTATGTGCTGAATGTTATCTAGTTACTAGAGGAATTTGATAGATAGTAAACAGGTTTGAATTAATTGCCTTTTAAACTATCATCCACTGAGTTTATGAACACCAAATAGATTTTTGTTGTTGAAAGTGTATAGGTGATTTTTAGATATTTAAAATGCCCTGGAAATTTGTCTTAAAAATCAAGTACTTCTGCATATTACAGAGGTGTTACTATGGACATAATGTCACTCACTTAAATGGTATGCCTAAATCTGAAGATGAAAAATGCATACCAAAGAAATACAATTGCTTAGTCTGTAGTTTAAAAAGGCCCAGATAATCATTGCATTTTTTAGTTGTGCTTTGACTAAATTGCTCTTGAACAAAACACAGCTGTGTTTTGTTCCACAGTGAGATTGCAAATTCATCACGTGCATTGAATCTTTGAACTCTGTGGAGCAAGAGTGGTTCTGGGTGAATGCTTTAAAGAACAAGGTAATGCCAATCTTGAGCAAATACTTATCACATGGCACCCACTCTGCCATGTGGGCCAGGCTGGTGCTCTCTGCAGTTGATTTAGAGAGGAAGGTGTGAGGCTTTAGAGTTATGGGATGTGTTACTCAAACTGCAGTGCTGTACAAATCAGTATTTCTGGGCTGCATGTCTGCTGACATTCTGTTGTTGTCTATTGGGCACAGTAACAAGTGGAAGCAGAGGAGGAATGCTGGTTTTGCAATGCTTTCACCTCACCTGTCACTCCTGGTGTTTACACAGAGAGGAGCCTGCCAGTGTCAGAAGCTTCATTTTTCACATACCTGCCCTGCAGCCAGTTCTGGCTCCACAGCTTCTCTGGTGGAGCTGCCCAAGTCCTCAGCAATTAAAAAAAAAAAAAAAAAAAAAAAAAAAAAAAAAGGAAGGGAAAGAGACCTAAAGAGAATAAAGCAGAAAAGCAGAATTGAAATGAAGCAATCTACTTATTAATTCTTGTTTTTACAAAATGTTTGTGAAAAACAGAAGTAGATAAGAAAAGTGTTTTTGTGAATTCTCATGGCTGGCTGCAGGCAGCTCTGTGTTTGGGTGTAATGTAGTGTACCTGAAGTGTCAAATGTAGGGATCCCTACAGAATTATAGCTCAGGTTTGGACTCCTAAGACAAAGAGAACCTCATTTTGCAGTTGCAAAAAGGCTGCATTTTCCTGTTGTGTGGGCTCAGTTCTTGCATGTGTAGAAAAAGACTGATACAGCCCAAGACAGGAATCTTGTGTTTTGAAATTGCAGGCCGCCTTCTTATAATCCCTGTAATTAGGAACTAAAACTGAAGTCTCTGATTGTGTGAGAAATTGCCAACATTACATTTTTTTCCCATGTTTGCTGCTGTGGATCAATTCAAAATACAGCTTTGAAGGCTAAATAAACTTTTCTGTTGATGTGAATCCTCAGTAAAATAGATGGGGGAGTAGTAAGGAAATAAGAGAAAGAAGGCTGTTAAAGATTTTAAGAAATGGAAAAATAAGGGTGAGGACTGACATTAGAAGACACTTAAATGTTTGTATAAAAGTTGTTGAAGATGCAGAGGGCGGGGCAGATCAGTGGCTGTGCAGGAGGTCTCTAGCTGGGATCCTGCAGGCTGTCATGGCAGCATCCCAAACACATGGAGGGCAGCTCGGTGAAACACACACACCCTCAAATATCACTCTGTTATTCTGCATGTGTTTAACACTCTGAACTGAAGGAGTTATTGGATGTACCTTGCTGACTCCTGGTGTTGTTGCTTGATCTGTTTCCTGAGTGTGAGATTTCTCTAACACTCCAGCATCACAGAGTGTATTTTACATGGTGATTAGTGCTGATGAAGGATTTCTGTGTAGATCAAAGTGTTATTGGGAAGCAAGCTTGACACTCAGTCCTGCTGTTCTGCTTTTCCTTTCTGTGTTGTCAGGTACTCCATTCTCACCTGCACAGGTGTTTGGGTCGTGCCCAGAAGGGCCCAAGCCAATCAAGGTCCATGGCCAATAGAGGCCCAGCAGTATCCTTAGATCCCAGGACAACATATGGTGATGTTTAGCTCGTTCTTCAGTTGCTTGGAGGCACAAACCTTTGTGCCTCTGCAGTTAGGAACGTTGTTCCTCCGCTACTGATCAGGATTTCTGTTGAGAAGAGAATGGGCCAAGAAGCAGCTTTGGTTGGGTTCAACATGGAGTTTCTGAATGCTGCTGCCTCTCCAAGGCTGCACACGTCTTTTTACTTGGAAACAGCTGGGTATGTCAGGCTAATCCCTGAATGGCCTAATCTAAAATGAATTATTTTAACAAATTTCTGCAAATGCAGCTACCTTAGCAAAACACCAGCTAAAACAGAAAACCATTTTGCTCTCTGGCATGCCTTGTGCCTAAGTCACTAATCTGGTAAAGTTTTGCAGATATTCTACTTTGAATAGTTCATTTAAATCAATGGAACTGCCTGCTGCTAACTGCAGCTAAACACGTGCATAACATTTTGAAGAATTGGAGCAGCCTTAAGTAATCTTGTTTTGCAGAAGTTCAATTAACATACACTTTTGGGTAATAGCTGTGTTTTGCTAGTCTATGAAAATAGGTGAATTAGTTACTTTCCCAGCTTTAGAAATTAACCTGAAATATTCCTGACTTTCACTGCAACAGAACATGAGATGAACTCAGACCCCCAAATATAGAAATTTCATCTTCCCCTTGATAGGAGCTGAAACTTGTATGGCCATCCTGTGACATATCCAAAGAACAATGTGAAATTGCTGCAGCCTTCCTGTTGGAGGAGATTTACCACAATAACAGTTGAGAGACTTGGGCTTCCTGTTCTGCCCCCTCCCCAGCCATCTGCTGTTGCTCAGCATCCTGTTTTGTGTCTTTGTGTTTACTCTGTAGTGCTCACACCAAGGTGTGACCCTGGGATCTTTATTTCCAGTATTCCCTTCTTTTAGAGCAGTTAATTCAGCAATTCTGGTATTTTGATGTCTAGCATGATTTAAGTATGAGGAGGGGGAAAAGAAATTATCTTATCTTGCTTCTGACTTCCCAATCTCTTCTTAAAACTCTATTCAGTCTCTTCCTCTGTGAAAACTACTTTCTACTGTGACCTCTGCTTTTAATAAATTCCCTAAAACCTACTTCCTTATTCCTAATTTGAACAATTTGTTGTAATGCACTGGTACTTCTTGCTTAGGAGCATGTTTGCATATTTTGCTCTCATAACCTGTGTGAAACACACTTTCTGTTGTTGTTTGAGGATAAATACTCAATTTTGAAACAACATGTTTAGGATTTAATTGAAAAGTGGCTTTTGTGGAATTAAGCCTCTCCTGTTCTGCTGTGGGGTTTTTCTTCCTGCTGAGAATAAAATGGAAGTAGCAGGTGACTCTTCACTGCACATTTTGTATAAAAACTGTTCAGTAATGACTGAAGGGCCTGAACAGATGGATTCTGCATTCTAAAGCTGCTGCTTCTGGTAGTTTCATAAGAAAAGCTGGGGAAAAACTGCTCCATGTAACCCTAAGAGATGGAAATTCTGTGTGTGGCATTGTTTATGTGTTTGTCTTGATGCCCTCTTGTTCATCTCCTTCAATGACCTGATTTCATTAGCACAAGGAACAACTTCCTGTGCATTGTAGAATGTCAGATGTTCTCTCCTTAATGGATATGTATTTGTACTTTTCTGGCTACCATCACCCTGGGAACTCTAGGTACTGCTCTAATAAATGCTAATGCTTAAAGCTGCTTGAGTGGAAACATTCTGTAGTTGATTATAAGAATAAAAAGCAAAAGGGAAATAAAAGCAGCAGACTGGGGAGAAAATACTGAATACAAGCAGCTTTTGTTTATGAGGAAACTTGTGACCTGCTATTATTTTGGCAGTGTGAGAGGATCTTTCACTTGCTGGAGAACTGCTGGCATTTGCAGATCTGCACTAAACCCGCTGCTGATAGAGCTGCAACGTGCTGGAAACACACCCTGAGCCTGCAGCGCCAGAGCTGAGCTCTGTGGGATCTTCTGTTCCAGGGCCCATGAGCAGATAAGGGCTCCTCTTCCCTCAGATGTAAGGCAGCTGCAGCTGACTTGTGCTGGAGCTTGTGCTTTCAGATAGAACACTTCTTTCTCCCCAACATGTGTGTGCACAGTCTGAAAGGAAAAGAGGATCGCACACTGGTGCTCTGGCCTGCAGTAGCACTGCTGCCTTGTTGCCATGACTTTGGTAATAATGTCTAGAAACAAAATTAACCACTTTAAAAAAAAGAAATCTGAAATGTAAGTGATCAGTACTTGGCCAAGACAGTTGGTACTCTCTTGTACTTTATTTTATACAAACAGATTTCCTGACAGTACTGCGGGAGAATGTGTGTGTTTGGAGTGGGGGGAATGTGACTTGTTTTGCTTGCAAAATAGGGGCATAAAAATGCAGAAGGCTTTGTGTAAGCATGGAGTGTTTGGCATATTCTGGAGAGGCTGTGTACCGCCCTCCAAGGTGACACAGAGCTCATTTCTCTGCTCCCAGTGCTGAGGAGTATCTTTTTGGAGTCTGCCATCTGCTGCCCAACTCTGAGTGCCCAAAGCCACTGTAGGCTGGGCACGGAGCACTGCAGGAGGTCTGTCAGCTGTTTTCAGGCCTTCACAACGAGTGTAGCTGTAGCTCAGGCTCTGGCCAGGGTGTGGTGGCCTGAGCTTTGATGCTCTGGATGCTTCCCTGTTAACCAGAAAAATCTTTGGTAGAGACTTCTGAATGTACCTCTTAAACTGGAGGGGAAGAGGTGGGAACATCTTTGAACTGGTGACTTGTTTGCAACACTTGCTGCAAAAGTCTACTGGGGAGATTAATGACTCAAATAAAAAGAATGAGTGAGAAGTTATCTTACTGTGTTTCTGCTTCCCAAAAGAATGTGTGTATATATTGGTTTTTCTTTCTGAAGACTGGTACTAAAAGAGTCAGTAACAGTCTTGTGATTGACCTGACATACGTGATTACCCTGTGGCTGTGGTGGTGTGACAGCTGGTCTTTTGAAATGAAAAAAAAAATAGACAACTAAATTGTATTGCAGAAGAGAAACAAGGTGAACAAGAGAAGTTAGTTCTGTTCTGTAATTTATGCCAAATCTAAAGTATGCAAAACATCATAATTGCATTCTACTTCTGTGTGTAACTTTATTTTGGCCCAGAGGTATGTGTATCAACAGGAGCTTTGCATAGCTCCGTTCACCAGTACTGTGTGTCCAGCAGTCCAGAATCTTTCAAGGAGGAGGGTGGCATATAAATTTAAGTGTCATCTTTATTAGCATAAGTATTGCTTTACTCTTTAACTTGCCTCTTTTATCTGTACTCAGGTTTTTGAAATAAGTCTTGTGTTTTGCTGTGAGTAGGTGAGGAGATGAGCTCCCTGCTCCAGCCACTGTTGATCTGACTTCAGCTGCTGGTGAAGCTACGATGCCTCGTCTGCACTGTTACAACATGCTTTAGATCTTTTAAAATATTTTTTATTGTGGTCAGAACACACCCTTTGTGTTAGCAAAGAAATAGCCTGCAGCAAAGAAATTCAAGGTCTGTTTACTACCAGCCTGTGTGTGCTGAGGCTGAGTGTTTGGTGTAGCGTGTCAGAGAAACGAGGCTAACGGGTTTCTTCTGAGATTCCCCTAAAGAAGCATCCTGTGCATGTAACACACCCCAGCAGCTTTCCTCTTCTTCCCAGTACAGTTGGTTTTCCACTTAGGAAACAGCTACAGTGTTCCTTGTGATTCATGGAGATTAAATCATGCTTGGGTCAGCTCATCACCACGGTGTCTTGGGCTTCTTTGGAAGGAAGGTTTTAACAATAAGTGACATTCTTCTCTGCTTACAGGAAAGGTTTGAAGTCTGCAGTGGTGATTGCACTGGGTTACTTTTGCACTGGTTGCCATAGGTACTGTGCCTGTTTCCAGATACTCTCCAGCCAAGTGAGACCTTGTAGCTCTCAACTAAGCAGCATTTTTAATGACACATTTTGTTAACTCTTAAATTCTCTGATTTAAAAGGTGAACTTAGACCTGGTAAATGTTGAACCTGAATGAAAGATGCCATTCCTTGGAGCTCCATTCACTTGAGCTCAAGTGAAAACCAGTCTTGTCAATGTGGTAATGCTGTGATGAAGATTTAATAAAGTAATCATAAATATGTTCTGTTGAGAACAGAGTTTGAACTAAATAGGTTTGGTATTTTTAGACTTCTATCTTTATTCAGTGTATCAGAATCAATTATTTGATGTTGTTGCTGTCTGCATAACAAAATCCCAATAAACAGCCACTTTCTTAACAGATTTGCTGAACTGTGGAGTGGGAGGAAATACATAGGAAGCAAAGCTGAATGAAGCATATCAGTACTGAGGAATCACAAAATTTCCTTTTTAGGAACTGGGTGGCAACTGGAAAAAGTTGAAGGATGTGACATAATTTGTAAATTTTCTCTTTGTTATAGGCATCCTGTAAGCAGAGGTTTATACATGACTTGTGCATTATAGCACTTAGTAGATTTCCTTTTGTTTAAGCTGCTTTTTATGGGCCCAATTGAGCAATTCTGGACTCTGGAAAGCAGAAATGTACAAAATTTAAAATCAAAGTATTAAGCCCTCTTCTGATGTTGAGCTGTGAACCCAGGCTAGATATGATTTTTTTCCTCCAGTATAGCAGAGAAATTCTGAAGATGTCTGAAGCTGTGGCTCTCACTGTGCAGCTAAATGCATTGCTATTTTCTTAATGTTTCTTGTCTCTATTCTTGGAGCTGAAACGTGCTTTGACTAAAGCTTCTGACTTTCAGCAGCATCAACAACACATCTGACATTGTTTGTGGGGCTTATATTTTCATAGTCCTTTGTTTTTCTCTTACATGAACAACAACAGGAAGAAGGATTTTGGAGGGCAGGGGTGCCATTTCTGTTTTGGATGTGTTTCTTGCCTGACCTCTTTAAAGATTGTCTGTCAGTGTCAGAGCCATTATAAGCAGGCAGTGTTACTTTAAATGAGCTAGGAAAGGAACTGACTCCCCTAAACATATCAGCCTTAAAAAAGAAATAAAAAGCCACATTCTGTTTTCCCTTGATGTGACATGACTGCAGCTAGCACTGAAAGGGCTGCAAACACGTTGCCATCTATTTGAAGTACCAAAATAACTCATTAAATTGGGCCGTCACTGCCACAGAATGCGTGGCATAAAGCAGGCCTGTGTTGGAGCCTGCTGACTGACACAATGCTTTCTGTTTCTGCCACAGGAGGTACTCATACATGGCTGTGAGGATGTGACAAGGCCCCTCTTTCAGGAGCACAATGGCAAAATGCATTTCAGCTTGTTGTCACTGGGATCTAAAACCCCGCGGCCTTCCCCTCCCTGCCCTTCTGTGCACACAAACCACTCATTGCTGAGCAACACCACACACCAAATGCTTCCACCATTTCATACTCCCCAGCAAACCAGTTCCATGCAGAACTTTCTAAATGTTTCCTGGGAAAACAAAGTCTTGTCCTTGACTTGCACCTTAATGTGGTATTTGCTTTGCTTGGGTAATTCAACACCTTGTGGGAATCAAACGTTCCATGAACAATGGATAAAGTGGCTTTTTGTGGATGTTGATGCTTATTCTTCATCGTGCTCATAGAAAATGGCTGGAATGTGTTTTCTATGTGTAGTGTATTTGTTAGTGCTTGCCATGAGACTGTAGTGAATATAGGAGTCATTTTATAGTAGCCTCCTTTTCAAAAACATTATAGCAAGTGTGTGCATTTATAAATCATGTGGCCTGAATAAAGCATTGAGTGAGCAGGAGATGGCGAGCATCCTGTGTAGCATTATTGTGTTCTAGATGCCTACCTAAAAGCTTTGTCTAAATAACAAGTCTTGGAGCCTCTTCTCATCCGAGTCTCCAGTGTCAGCTCTTGGCCTGGGTGGTTTCTTTGGAAAACTTCCAGTCAGAATAAACTGAATGATAAGGGCTGTAGGTTAGCATTAAGCATGACTTTTCTTGTGAAGGGAAGGAGAGTTCCAAGTAACTTTTTTAGAGATTTGCATCTACCACAATTCTGAGATCTTGATGCTGTCTGTGGTGAGATAGTTGACTGCAAGCAAGAAATGCTGTGTAGTGAGTAGAAACAAAATGTGTGTGTTCAGAGGGTGGAATTGAAGGTAGCAGTTCCCATCTGATAGCTCAAGAGAAAGAGGTACCATCTGTGACTGGAGTGTGAGGCAACAGTTTGAAAATATGATTCATACACTTCTTCCTCTTTACATTCTTGAGAAGGCAGTTGTCTAACTGAGGATCTTACTAAAGATTAGTGTGAATAAATATTGAACATATGGTTTGCTCTACTAGTTTACTAATGAAGTTTGTATTATTGTGTGTAATGGTTTCTAAGTCTGAGGTCACCAGCCATACACTGCGAGGTTGTAGCTCAGTTTAAACTAACGGAGTCTGTTTTGCTTTCCCTTCCTTTTCTTACCAGCAGAGATGTTTCACCACTTCTTGCAGCATCATTGATCCATGCTGCAGTTGATGAAGTTCTCCAAAAAGACTTGACTGAATTTAAGCTACAAAATGTGGAAACAGAGGGAGAAGGAGATGAGGAGAGGTTCACCTGTAAGTATACTTTTCTGTCTGGTTTTTCCAGAGGCTGTCTTTCAGAAGAGTTTAGTGTTTTGAAATGTTTCCCAGATTTATTTGGTTAGGCTGCCTGGCAAGCAGCAGTGAATGGAACTTCATTTGCTTTTGCTGTGTACCTGTGGGATGAAAGGAAGCTGTGCTGGTTTTGTGGGCAGCATGCAAACAGTGTCTGGAGCCCTGACTGGTGCTGTGCATTGGCTTTCTGAAAGGGAAGAGTTTGTCCTTTGCCCTTTGGCAGAGTGACCTTATTATTGCCATGCTTTGACATTGCCATCACCACAGTTGTTGTAGAGTCAGACCAACACCTTCAATCATCCATAATAAACCATCTTGCTTTTGTCTTGGCAGCCAGATTCTGGCTCCTCCATTTCTTAAATATCCTGAAACTCCAGATCTTTCTCTTGGCAAGTTGCTCGATAGTTTGTGTCTTTATCAATAGCTTCTTTTCTTCCCACTCTCCCCTGTAAAAGTGAGATACTGAGGGAAGAAGAGCTTTGCATGTCTTCTACCTGATGCCTGCATTTTTTCCTGAGTGAACTGGAGAGAGAACAGACCTTGGTGACTGAGTATTGGGTTTGTGCCTTGTGTAACAGATGGCCCTACTGCATTTACGTACCGAAGTGTTTAACGTTAGACTTCACCAAACCTTTAGTCCCAGTGCCAAGAATTTAAACAGAGCAGGATGCAGGCCCAGTAGAAGATAGAAATGGAGAAGAGATGTCTTAGGCAAACCAGTCTGTTCTGTAAGAGGAAATACTCACCCTTGCATTTCCCTGGGATGGATTGAAAGGCAGTTCAGTGTGCCCCAAACAGAGCAGTGCAGTGGCCAGGACATGACACTCCCAGAAGTCTCTTTCAGCATTCATGTCCAAGTCTGAAGCGGCAGGAGGGGGAACTCAGTTAATTAAGTCGTGCTGCACCCTGATTATGTCATCCCTTGCCCTAATGCTTGTGGCCTTCACTCACTGCAGCTGCCCTGGCCTGGGGCAGGATTCTGCCTTGAGGGGGGGCTGGCAAAATGAATTTGGTGTGACCAGGTCACTGCAGCCTCTACAGGAAAGTCAGAAGCAGTATATTGTAACTCACCTAGGATAATTATGTAGGTTTGCACAAAGCAGTTGGAAACTGTTATCAGAGCACCCTGCAGTCACTGTGCTGCAGACTCTTCATTGACTCCCATGTAATTATCTTTGAGGTGAGCTATGGCAGTAATATAGGGCATGAGCTGCTATACATTTGTGAGCCTAGGACTGTAGTCTGTAGTTCTGTGTCTTATGTAAATCTTGGGCCCACAAACCAAAATGAACCCTATCTGAATAATAGAGAAATAATGTTTAGAAACAAGGACTAATGAAGAACTTGATAGGAATGGACGTGTTCTTGGCTACAAGCATCTGGTGTCTCTGTTACTAGATGTTGGGGACATTTGCAGAACGTTCAGGCTGCTGTTTTGCTCTGAAGGCCATAAAGATAGGACTGGAGTCTACTTTTAAGATAGTGCAGGCAAAGTTGGAAAATCCTTGGATGAATTTTGTGTTGAACTAGTTCACATTCTCTCTCACTATTCCTTGTTGACAAGTGCCCCAGAGCTCTCCCTGTTCTGATGGTTGAAACCTTCTTTAATTTCCATTTTACATATTCTTGTCTATTTTGTTTCTTCGTTCTTGTCATCATTGCCATTTAGATCAAATCTCTACTGACCATTCATTCCCTTATCAAACAGGATGGAAATTGGCTCATTGTTCAGGTACTTGAGCTGCCCAATTTCAGCAAGGAACAGCTACCTTAAAAATGTTCATTTTTCTGCCCCCTTGGATGTACTTGTTTTCCCCTATCTTGTAATTGCTATTACATCACTTGAACTGTACAACTAGAAGGAAAGCTGTTCCTCATGCTACAGCACAGTATGGCCTCTCTTCCTGCACTGCAGTGATAAATCTGCCAAAAAAAGCGTTCTTGGAATGAAAGAGAAGTGATTATATAAAAGCAATGGGGGGGGGAAATGTGTGCACGTGTGAGTGCCACTGTTTGTGGTACACTGCAGAAGCATTTCTGCTGTTAAGATACTAAATTCTTTGTCAGATGTCACAAGCTTAATATTTAAACAGCAATATGTGTCTTCTGGTCAGTATTAGTCTAGACATTTAGAAATATAAACTAACAGCTGTAGGCAAGGCTGTCAGAGATGCTGTCCTGTTTAGTTATTTTGTGTTTGGGATGATTTAATATCTAAAGGTTTTTATAGCTTGTCCATTAACACCTACATATTAAGCAAATCAAAAGTAATTTTGGTTAGTATGTAGTGGCTGCTCATCAAATATGTGTGTTTAAATTTAGCTTTCAATTCTCCAGGCCCAGAGATGCATGTGAAGCTGGCCAGCTACCGTTGCTGAAGAAAAAAAAAAGCTTGAGAACCAGGAGTTACAAAAAGGAATTCTGAGGAAGTGTTAATGCTAGCAGTGTTAGCAGGAGTCAGGATAAAATAGATATAGGAAAGACAGTTCATGCACTGCAGGTCTTTAGAGTATACAGTAGTGACTAGCAAATTATTTTTGTTCTATAAATGTTCTTTTCTGTGCATTTTGAAGTTAGTTGATTTACCATTGAGGCAGGTTTCCTATTCGAAGAACAAAAATTTCAATTGTTACCTGTTTGGAGGGATACTGTGTTGCAAAGCTAGACACAATGCCAAGCACCAAGCCATTCATCTGATGAGCGAGTTTGGATTAATTGATCTTTGGGATCTGTCCAGAAAAGGATTTGAGTGTCTGGCTGGAGCTTTTCACACTATGCCCAATGGGTGTTTACAGTTCTGCTCTGTAATGACAAAGCTGGAGAGTAGCGGAAGTGTTCTGTCCCTGCAGCTCCTACAACCATGAGTATTTAAAAAGATAAAGAAAACAGCTTAAAATTCTAATCTGTTCAGCTCAACTGTGAGTTGAGCTATTGACCTCAGCAAACATTTTCAGACTTCCTTGTTGTTTCAGTGGAAGTGGTTCAGTAGGACATAACCTGACCCAAAGCCAGGCCAGTGCTTTTTCAGCCCTTGTGTCCAAGACAACAACAATGTCATCTTGAAGGTTTTTCTGCCCACTTGATGATTCCTTTTTATTTTTCAGTATGTACGAACTCCTACCACTTTATCTTACTGGTTTTACTTACGTAATAATAACATTTATGTCTAATATAGTAGACTGATTTTTTTGGGGGTCTTTGTTATGATTTTTGTAATGTAATCACCTGCTTGATAAAGCTCTATTTTCAAAAAGAACTAGCAAGTAAGGAAGCTGCTGTTATTCTTAATTTTACACTATTTGCCATTGCAACTTTCTCTCCACATTATTCTCAGGACCTCATTTTAATTCTTGCAGAGCCTGTAAAGGCAGGGTGCTGGATAGGGAAAGTAACTTGAAGGGAAGACAGGCCAAAAGATGGAGTGGTGTAGGAAGGTGGGCCAGAGCACTCACAGTTTTGTCTGTGCTGGCAGTGCTGGACGGGGAGTCGCTGCAGCGCTGCTTTTTTAACAAGCTGCGGGACGTGTGCTGCGAGTGGCAGAGGCAGCTGCCGCCGCTGCGGCCCCTGGCGCGCTTCCTGCTCGTGTCCATCCACGCCATCCGCAACGCGCGCCGCAAGATGGAGGATCGCCACGTGCTGCTGCCCGAGTTCAACCAGCTCTTCGGCCTCTCAGTGAGTCTGGGCACACCAGGGGGGATGGCTGGGCAGCTTTGCAGCAGTGCTGTAAGCACAGGGCCCTGGTGGTGATGGATGATCTGTGAATTTGTTGCCATAAGTTATTTGTCATGTCTGCATTGGAGCAAGGACTTGGTGACTCAGATTGCTGGGGGCCAGCTACTGCCCTGATAAACAGTGATGCAAGGGAGCATCTTGTGACTTTGGGATTCATGTCATAAGTTATGATATAGGAAGATGGGAAGTTCACCTAGTGTGATGTTGCTGGAGTTACAATGTGCTTGTGACTGACACAACTTCTATATGGATTGAGAGCAGCCCTGAGGAGCAGGACTTGGGGGTGTTTGTTGATGAGAAGCTCAATGTCAGTGATGTGTGCCTGCAGCCCAGAAAGCCAAATATGTCCTGGGCTGCATCAAAAGCAGGGAAGGCAGCAGGCTGAAGGAGGGGAACCTGCCCCTCTACCCTGCTCTGGTGAGACCCCACCTGCAGAGCTGTGCCCAGCTCTGGGACCCACTACACAAAAATGAGAAGGATCTGCTGGAATGAGTCCAGAGGAGGCCACAAAGATACTGAGAGGGCTGGAGCACCTCTGCTGTGGAGACAGTCTGAGAGCTGAGGTAGTTCAGACTGGAAAAGTGAAGGCTCTGGGGATGCCTTATAGCAACTTCCAGTGCTTAGAGGGGCTACAGGAGAGGGGCTTGGAGCAACCTGGTCTAGTAGAAGGTGTCCCTTCCCATGGCAGAGGGGCTGGAATTAGATGGTCTGTAAGGTCCTTCCAACCCAAACCATTCTGTGATCTGGAGAACAGCAGTTGTACAAGTGCAGTTCATGAAACTGCTGCAGGACTATATAAGCACCAGTCTGCTGCTTCAGTGCCAGGTTATTCTTAAGGACATTAAGTGACTGACAGCAAACAAAGAAAAGTAATTGGCCTGCAAAGTACCCATCTTATCCATTTTGTACCTGTATAAATGGACTTAAATTGTCATTTATACAGAAGAAAGCCCAGAATAAAGAATCTTTGCTTGTTGGTAGCAGTCTGAGCTATTTTGGTTTTGACCATGAATGTCTTCCTCTCTCTGGAATGTCCCTGCCAAAGGATGATGTTGATCGCGCTTACTTTGCGGTGTTCGATGGCCATGGTGGAGTGGATGCTGCCAATTACTCAGCAACACACTTACATGTCAACGTTGGGTTACATGAAGAGATTGTTAAGAATCCAGGTGAAGCCTTGAAATGCTCTTTCCAGAAGACAGATGAAATGTTTCTTTTCAAAGCCAAAAGAGAGGTGAGTGGGTAGAGATTAGTTCCATTGTTTTTAAATAACACTGAGAACTGTTGGACAATGTGGTATTATCCAGAAAATTCTGACAGTACAGTTTATTTCAATCACTGGCTTCTTTATGAAATTATGCCACATGTAAAGATTTTGTTTGATCAAATTATTTCTTACTTTGAGGAAAACCAGTGCTTGGGAGTTCAAGATGAGTAATTGAAAAGAAGTGCTAAAGTGATTTAAATGATTCTGACATGTCAATTATTTGAGAAAATACTGGTGCCTCCTTGTCTAAACCAGGCAGCCTCTAGATGTTCTGCTGTCTTACCTCTTACCTGGAAAAGAGATTTCTTTCTTCCTGACAATATGGTTGTTATCTTCCTCTTTCTTGTCCTACTATTAGTGTCAGTGGTGATTGTAAGTGAAAAATGTGTTCTCTGATTTAAATCAGACTCCTCAGTTCGTTAAACTTATTGATTAAACTTTGAATTTAGTTGGTCCGATGAACATTCTGTCTTCAAAACTACATTACACTGTTTGAGAACTCTTATTATGGCGCTGCTGTGCAAGTACTCATTGTCAATATCTTTATTTCTGTCTGTGAGGTACAAAAGAGAGACCAGCATTTCATAAGGTCTGACTCTCACTCATCTTTTCAGGGAATCTAGGACAGTTAGATGTTTTTCCTTTGTTTGCATTCTCATTTAAATACCCAAGGATAAGGAGATCTGTGTTGGAGCAAGGTATCTGTAGTTGCTAGGGTGGAGAATGTGAAAGGGATTGTAGAGATGTGTTTGTTTGTGAAGTGTTCATTCTACTGAAATTCTGATCCTTTTGCTTTTCTGCGTGTCTGTTTTAAACAACAGAGCTCTTAATCTCCTAGATCAGTTTTGGAATTAATAGCAAGAGAAGGAAGAACATGAGACAAAATTTATCATCTGCATATTAAAAAATACATTTATAAATAGTTTATTTCACATCTCTCTACTATCTTGTACCCTTTTTTCAAGTACCTGAATTAGGATTAGCAGGTCTAATGTGCTGCATTTAGTGTGATCAAAGCTAAGTTTTCAATATTGCCATATATCCCAGTAGGGCTGTTGAATATTCACCTGGCACATCTGTTTTCCTTCTGTAGAAGCTGCGGAGTGGCACAACAGGAGTGTCTGCATTGATTGTAGGGAACAAACTGCACATAGCATGGCTGGGGGACTCTCAGGTGATGCTGGTGCAGCAAGGGAAAGCTGTGACATTAATGGAACCTCACAAACCAGAAAGAGAAGTAAGTCTGACTTTTTTTTTCCTCTTAAGTGTGTGATGTCAGATTCTCTCCTGAAACCTTTTTAAGTGATTGGTGCTTTACATAATTATATATCCTGTATGTTAGGATGCATGGAATTAACAATTTCTTGTTTTGTGTTCACTCCTGTGTCTTGACAAGATGATCCTTACACCTTACATGCTTGGAAGTACCAATGAATGGTACTGATAGTCCTGACTTCAGTTCCTGCTTAGACTACTCAAAATTTGCAGTAATTAAAGACTTTCAAAGGCTTTTTGTGTGTGAATTTAAATCTGCCTGTTACAGAATATCTTAGTAATTTGAGATTAATAGCAATTCAAAATATAGCATGCATATTGGCATAATGCAAATCTTTCATTATATGTAGTACTGTAATTGAAAAGCTAATGCAAATCTATTGGCCTAACTGGCTTAAAGTGTATTGTATTTCCTATCTATTTTCATAGCCAGATATTTTATTCCATGAAATTGGATGGAGACTTTGCAAGTTTAGCTGGCATTGCATGACCCTTTGCCTTCACTGCATGAATATTTGTAACAACTGGGTAGTTAAAGGAATACCAATGCAAAGACAATTGTTACTTAGCTTAGTTACCGTGTATTTCATTCTGAACATTTATATATTCACCCAACTGCTGTATGGAATGGGAAGAAGTGGCAGGAAAATTTACTCATCCATATGAGAAAGCATATGATGATACAGAAACTTGAGAATTCTACTTTTTTATGGACAAGCCGTAGCAGGGATGGAAAGCAGTGGCTTGTTTCCAGTAATCCTATGTGCCTGTTTCTGTGCTAGATTCTGATATGTGTGTTTGCTATATTCATTGTAGAAATACAGAAGCTGGAGCAGCAAACAAAATGTATTCCACTGTTTTTCAGGATGAGAGAGCAAGGATTGAGACTCTGGGTGGCTGTGTAACCTACATGGACTGCTGGCGGGTTAATGGTACCTTGGCTGTTTCCAGAGCAATTGGTGAGATAAACCATTAAAATCTGTAAACTTTGGATCCAATTTGATGGAAACACAGCACCTGAGACTGTGTTTACTGTAAATGGTGTCTTGTTCAGCATCAAACAAATAGTAAACTACTTACAGTCTTTTCCATAAGGCAAAGACTCACATGGCTTGCAGCTACATCAGCATATTGGTTTTACCATGAGAATAAAATATTGGTTTATTTTACATACTAGCCATGATAGTCCTATTTTTTCTCCTACTACTAAGATCTTGCTTCCTATAAATGCCTAAAGTACTGTAATGTTTTACAGTAGTTTAACAAATATGCAGCATTAAATTTGTAAAAGTGGAGGAAGCAATAAATGTTTGTCTAGACTTTTTGATGTGCTCAAATGTCTGAATTGTGAGGGGGTTTTGTCCACTTTAATATGAATGTATCTTTCTCCTGACTGTGGATCTTTCTGCTTAGGTCAAATCACTGCATTCTCCTTCAATATCCAGCAATTTAGGGCATTTTAATTGTAGTATTCTCACAATCTTATTAAACAAGCTTACTTTGCTAATTGCCAATTATGGCAGAAAGACAAAAAAACCCTGAGCAATACAGTAGATAAATGTAATGTATGAGTGGGAGCAGATTAGTATGGAATTTGTATAATGCTACTTGGACCAGTGGCAACTCATGTTTGGTAAATATGCCCATACACAACTGATAAACTAAACACAATGAGCAGATTCTTAGGACATTGTCATGTATATCTGGATAGCTGAGAAAAATTTTATTTTCATGGCATTCTGAAGGCTGTGCAGGAGGCACATCTGCAAAATGAATGCCTGACTATCTCCTCACACAAATATATTTCTGAGAGAAAAAACTTAGGAAAAAATTCCTTATTTTCCCTGCAAAATTAGGGGGGGGGTTTAAGGAGTTACTTTAATTTTTACTTTCTGAGGGGTTGCTTTTCATTTTTAATTAAAAGTAACTCCTTAGAAACCCACTGGATTTATGTAGGTTCCAAGCCTCCTTAAAGAAACAAAAGTCTTTGTGCTTATTCCGTGGCTTTTAACTACTCCCATCCTGCATCAGGTACCTCTGGAACAGGATCTGGCCATCCTTGAGGATGGTAAAAGCAATTGGTGGGTAAAGAAGTACCTGTTTACATCTGCAGTAATCAAGCCTTTGCTTTGTGTGTTTGTCTCAGGTGACATCTGCCAGAAGCCCTATGTCTCTGGTGATGCAGATGGAGATTCCTTTGAGCTGACTGGCTCAGAAGATTACCTGCTCCTTGCCTGTGATGGGTTCTTTGATGCCATCAAGCCCCCTGAGGTTGTAGACTTGGTGCTGGATCATTTGATGCAGACCAAAGGAGTGGGGCTCAAAGCAGCAGAGAGACTGGTGGCTGCTGCCAAGGAGAATGGATCCAGTGACAACATCACTGTGCTGGTGGTCTTCTTGAGGGATCCCCAGGACATCCTGGCAGACTGTGTCAGAGACTCTAAGAGCCCTGGGGCTGATGAGGATGCTCAGGGCTCACCCTTTACCTTCCTCAGCTGTGAGGCAGCAGCTGCACAGTGACAGAGGCTGTTTAGTCCAGAAGGTTCAAGTAAGTTCATGTAAGGAACTGCTTTCCAGTGAAGAAGCCTCTAATGCAGAGGGCACAATGTATCAGGAAAAAAGACAAATGGACAAATGTGGAACAGAAAGGCAAGACACCTTTTACTGAGTTCCCATTTGTCTTTCCCTTCTCCCTTTTCTCCCCCCTCCCCTCAAAAAACACTGAGCGGACGTGGAGATTTGTACAGCTGTGTCATCTCTGGGAGCAGACACTGAAGTGTGTCCCAGGGCTGTTGGTCATAGCCCTCTGTCCTGGAAGGGTAAGAAACCATAGTAGGTATAAGCTAATGGATGAGAATATGCATTTCATGAATTCCGGGTGAAAATTTGAATTAGTGCTTTGAAAGAGCACTGTATGTTGTACTTAACTGTGATGTTACTTTGGAAGGTGGAGGGGAGAAGCTGTCCCCACCACAGAAAAGCTTTTTCCTGTGTGTGTTCTGTAGGAACAGACTTGGGGTGCAGGGACTGGCTGACACCAGTGTGCTGTGTAAGGTGCTTTTGGTTTGTACCAAAGATAGTACAAGAGTGATGTGGCCTCTTTATTCAAACAGAAACATTGAACATTTGTGTGTAAGGAGAGGAGAAAATAAAACTGGATGCTCCAGAAAAGCAGAACTAGCTAGAACTATCCCAGGGAAAATGATAGAAAATCAACTGCTTTCTGGGATGCTCTGGTTTATAAACTGGAATCTGATATTTAACTGCACTGAATTATTTCTCCCTAACAAATATGATTATTGGCTATTTGGCAACCTGAAGAGACCCCTCTGGTGGTATTTGAGAGAGATCTTTACAGTTTGTGTGCTCAAGCAGGTAAATGTCCTCTTCCTGCCACTATTTTGTGTACTATAACAAAGGAGGAATTTATTTTTCTTCTAAGTGTTTATTTGTTAATTTTCTGAACTTTACATTTGAGGAATGTTTTGCAGTGTTACTTTTTTTTGTTGTGGTTTTTATTTAAACTGGAATTTTCAAGTGGCTCTGTCTTTATTACCTGGTGTAAAAAAAAACTGACTACCCTCAAGTGCCTTAAATATTTCACCCAAGGATTTCTGGCTGCCTATCGTAGTCTGGTGAGCCAGTTCCTAATTTTTGAAATGTGACTTTTTGTTTTCATTGATGCACTTAAATGTTTCAGTTTGTGAATTATTTTTGTGGTAACTAGGTCTCAAGAAAACATCTTTCATTGTTGCCAAATCTTGTGGTTTGTAGTAAAAGCTTCTCTGTGACTTACTCCCTGCCCTGTGCAGAATGCTCTAGAGGTTTAATCATAAAGTAACCATCTGAGTAATTATTTCATTTAAAAAGTAACTTCTGGCCTTCACAAAAAATTTAGTAACACAAACTAGAAACAGTTTAGTAACAATTCTTTTTCCTCATGGAAGGTTAATTTGGCCATGCTTCATGAACCTTTTGGGTCAGAATAACTTTCTAAGAACTGTGAAGCTCAGAGGATGAAAGAAGTGTAATGAATATGTGAGGGTGTTTGCACAACTGCTCCATTCAGGACGTGCTAGAGCCTGTGGTTGTGTTTTGTCTTGCCTGGCTAGCAGGACTCAACAAGATCAGAAGGCTCAATGGTAAATTTGTTATTAACTTCAGTGTCTAAACAAGAAGTGCTTTGCATCTGGCAGCAAGATTGTATGCCACATTTAGAAGCACATGTCATTGCAATATGTCAGTCCTACTGGTTAAAATATGGTGAGCATTAGTGCTGCTTGGGGAGGAAGCTGAGGCAGAAGAGCTGGGTGGCTCAGAGGAAGAACAGAGCAGCACTGGCTGTCCCCAGTCTCTGGATCCTTTGCTGATGTGGGATGGTGCAGTGACCCCAAGGCTTTTGCTGGAATTCCTGAGGATGATCCTCCAGTTTTTAATGTAGGAGCTCCTCAGTGACCTCCTCTCTCACCACACAGCAGATCAGACAGCAGCTGCCCTGTTTTGGCACGGGGGCTTTTCTGCTGAGAAGGCTGTAAGCAGTTTTCCACCCTACATTTTGGTGTCTTAAAATGTGTGGGGAAGGATTTCCATTCTGGCAGCCTGGTGGGGTGGGCATCAGTGTTTGTAGTGAACCTTCTTCAGTTAAGGAAGCCCTTGGGCTTGTTCAGTCATCTCCTTGGATTTATCAACTCCTCTGTCTGGTTTCTAGCCAGATATTCAATTCCATGCTAAATCCTGATGACCACTAGTGCCTCTTGGTGTCTTAGAAACAGTTCTATTATTAATAGAGTAAGAAACATGCAGAATTGGTTGCTATCTAAGGGTTATCAGGGGAGGAGGAAATTATTGTATTTATGAAAGAAGGTGTGAAATATTGGTAAGTTCATTATATTGGTTTAGTTTCTGAAATTTGCCAAATTTCCTCAAAGGTGAAAGGGATTGAACAAGCCAAACTTTGTAATGGTTATTTTTTTCAACCTTTTCTGGGCAGATTTGCATTACAGAGGAAAAAAAAGTCCTAAGTCTTTGATGGATGCTTGCAGCTATGTGAGAATATAGTTTTTTGTTTCAAATTTGATAATTTCTGTTCTATGGGAGCTAAGTGAAGTAAGCCTTTAGAAAGCTGTCTGTGGCAATAATAAAATCTAATTCTCAAGCAATGCTCTAGGGAAGAAATTCTGCATTCTTAGAAGCTGTTCCCTTACATTTACATTCATTCTGAATGACATAGTGCTTCATTTCTTTGAGATGTAAATGAATAGGAACAGTCTTTGAGAAGTCAGAGAGATTACAGCATGGATTAAAAGTATTTCTCTCATTTTCAGATACTTCTTACTAATTTTATAAAGTCTGGTCAGGTCAACAGAAATTGTAATGGGTCAAAAAAGGCAGTTTGTATCCCATAGCTAGAATAAGTGATTCCTGATGTGTCATCTACAGGAAAACCCCAAATACAGTTTGGGGTTGAGCTGTAGAAATTTGCTGAAGGATTCAAGACAAATGTTCAATAATTTTCACATTTTACTAGACTCCAAATGAATGTCTGGTGAGTGCATGTTAGCACTCAGTAGAAGAAAAATTGTTCTTTAGAGGAGCCTGAAATTTTAAAACAGAGCACACTTAAATTCTTTTGTTGTTTGGCTGGAAACTGACTTCAGTTCTTCTGCTTAGTGGGTATCCAACATCTCTCTTGCTTGTGGGTAATTCATGCTTCTACCTTCCCTTCCTTTCCCCATCCTCTCCTTCCACGCCTAAGACAGTGAATATTCTGGGTCTGACAGAGGCAAGATGAAAGTTTTACAAATAACATTTGTTTGGGGGGTTCATTTTGGCTTTTTTTTTTCCTGAGAATACGGATGATAGAAAAGCAAGAAAATTCTTAGAACAGAGAGAGATTAAGTAAAATCCACCCTCTGAGTGATGGAGGAGTGAAAGAGAGAGACAGGAATGCATTTAAGTATTATTAATGCCTATTTTAAAAAGGAAGTGGGCTGGAAAATAGAGCTACAAATGTCAGTTCTTTAGAGTGAAATACCAGTGCTTGAAAGAATTAGAAACACACCCATTAAAAAGGCAGAGCTCAGCTGTGCTAACTCTTGTCTTCAAGCAGCCAAAGAAGGAATAGCACTAAAGTGTCCAAGGTGACTTTGTGTGACCCCTCAACACCACCATGGCAGCTAATGCTCCTAAATGGATTTTTCCAAACATCCTCCTGTGCTCAGAGGGAGCAGCCAGCCTCTGCAGTTCCTGGTCACTGTGCAATGCTGCTGTGAGTAAACCTGGAGTGTTCATGAGTGGAGGGGCTGGTGAGCCCTGCAGGATGAGTAATTGGGCACCGAGTGGTTACAGCAGTGCTGGCAGCTGAGTGCTGTTAATCACTGTGCTCACTTTAATAGCATTTAATAGACACTTATCTCCATTCAAAGTTAGATGTGATACTGCTCTTTTAAAATGCATTTCCAGTGCCATTAACCTTCTGTCATGAGGAGGCACTAAAATTTCTACTTTCTTGTTGGATATTGGGAAAAGTGCTTCTCTTGTTTTCTGAATTCTGGAGATAACTTGGCTGTCAGCACTGGAAAACCTGTGTTCAGTTGATCACTTAAATCAGTTATTTGGGGTTGAAGCTTCCCTCCCAGGTGAAAAAAACCCCAAGATACCAACACCTAAAAACTAACCTAAAAAAGGTGTTTCCAAAACAAGTGGCTAAGAACTTTTGTAATTGGTATTTGTAAATGGCCTTGCACAAAAGGTACCCAGCAAACAGCCTCCATCTATAAAGGGCATAGACAGTAAAGTCTAAGTTAATATTGCAGCTCTACTCTTAGTGCAAATTTGACTCTGTTGATTGAACTCTTTGTGTTCTTGTGGATGCAGGTACTGGATGTGCAGCACCAGCCATTGTGTTTCTAGTCTTGCAGTACTGGAGTGTCAAGCAAATGCTTTAGGGAGCAGGTAGGGGGATGTCAGCCACAACAGAGCAGATTGCAGATGATTCATGTATAATTTAGCTCTGGTTAAGCCTGAATTAAATGTCCCTGCTTAGTTCTGTTACTGTCCCTTTTGCAATTGGGCCTGTGCCTTCAGACAGATTCCTACTAGGAAAAAATGGTTCATTGCCCCTTTTTGAGGAGCAAACTCTTCTGATGAACAAAATGCCACCCAGGAAGGATTGGGGAAGGAGAAAAATGAGCTTTCAAATGAATGTGAAACTGCCCAATCTACATGAAGTCATGTACTCTCCCTAAGCACAAATTTATAGCAGCTCTGGTTGCATTTGAGTAGTACCAGGGGGGTTTTTGCCAAGCTCATCAAAACCTTTCAAACAGCATCAAAACCA
This sequence comes from Zonotrichia albicollis, assembly GCF_047830755.1. Classification (NCBI taxonomy): domain Eukaryota; kingdom Metazoa; phylum Chordata; class Aves; order Passeriformes; family Passerellidae; genus Zonotrichia; species Zonotrichia albicollis. The sequence goes on along the minus strand of NC_133836.1, from coordinate 8,122,066 downwards.
AGAGGCTGGTCCTTTCTCTGTTACTAAATCAAGCCACTCAACCAGCCAGTCCTGTGGAGTATTTGTTTTGTAGCATTGACAGCTCTTAAGAGCTAAGCCAGACACTTTCTGCATGTGTTTTGGTTAGATTTTATTTAATTTCAAGTTATTTTTATTTATATAATTCATGTCAGCTGAAAACTAAACAAATGAGACTTGAAGGAGTGACTGCACTTCTGAACATGTATCTGTCATAGACACTTGTACAAGTAATGCCTTAAAATGAGCTGGTAGGATCTTGTGACAGATAACCTTATCTCTGCATGGAACAGGAAACCAAAATCTTCCTAACAATCACATAAACCTTTATTTTGGTGAGACCCATCAGACCTGAACACTCTTCAGTGTCCCTGGTTTAATGCATGTTCCACACTGCACATCCTGCTGCTCATGCACACAAAAATAAACAAGGGACAGCTGTGTTGGCCACATAAAATTTAGCAAGATGCAGCTTTTGTTAAGTAGGAGAGGACAAGATCAATAGGAAAAGAAATGTTTTCAAGCTTCTTGGAATGCAAACAATAGAATAAAAAAAAGGCAGCCTAGAAGAGCTGGCAGTGCACTGTCGGCTGAAAACCACTGTTTCAGGCAAATTAATTTGACTTTGTTGTAATGTCTGTTTTATTTTGATAACAAACTCCTCTCAGTCAGAGTTTTATGTCTTATTATGTGCCTTTTAGCTGAAGAGACAAGATACATCCAGTTCCTTAGAAAGTTAAATGTATCTGGTCTTTGTGACATGCTAGATCCTGATTATTGAATTTTCACTCAACTCTTAAGCCTGATTGCTAATTTCTAGGAGATATTAATATATCAAATACTGAAATTATTACTGATTAAATGGTTTTGGAGTTCCATGCAAGGGAATGTCATTGGTCTTTCCTGACCAAGTGGATCACTCCTTGAAGTTATTTATCCCTTTCAAGGCCATACATTAGGCAGGTAAAAGGTTTGTTGCTTTGGCAAATGGAGCTGGAATGTGTGACCATGATCCCTGCCAGGAGCTATTTATCCTTTTATCTAAGCAATGATGCTTCTTTTTGGATGTCCAAGGATAAAGAGATAATAGCTAGGAAACCAGGGTGAAACCTTTCTGAAAAGACATTTGGCTGAATATTGCATGATTAATGCTGCTTTCTTTGTCTTTCTCCACTTTTTTTTTTTTTTTATTTAGTGTATTTAATAGCAAGATTTTTCTTTTATTTGGGGTCAAAACTTTATACTGACAAAAAAAGGCCAGTATAAAGTTTTTAAGTTCCTTTAACTTAATGACTTCAATGACTTTGAACTTCCTCTTCTGCAAGTCAGTTCTGCTCTGTATCCTTCCTATTTTATTCCCAATTTTCTTTTCTTCAATCTTTTATGTCCTTTTACATTGTCACCCTCTCCCTCCCCAAAATGCTGCTTTTTAGGCTATAAAATCTGTTGGTTGTTAAGTCAGTTTAGTTGCCATTTTGTAATTTTCACTTCATTTGTGTCCATAGTGAGTTTGGTCCAATTTTTGGAGGCCTGCAACACCAAGAGTGTAAAAAGAACCATGTCAGCTAGGAAGATAAGAGACTACAATAACTGTTGCTTTGGCATGGACCAGTATTGGATATGTAAGAAGAAAATTCTGAGATTTGTATTTTACTTCATAGGAATACTTAAGCTTATTTCAGGTAACAATAGCTCTCACCCTGATTACAGAAGTTCAGAAATGTTCTTGTCTTTCCTTATTCCTGCAGATAGCTTGCGTTTTCAAACATTTGCACTGTTGAGAGTGGGGGAAAAGCTTTCTGCCTTCCTTGCCCTCCCCAGCTCTGTCCCAGCCCAGCTGAGCAGGGTGGGAGCAGCAGCACAGCCCCAGCTCAGCCGCCTCTCACTCAGTGCCTGCCCCGTCCTGTAACGCCCGTGTGAGGAGGGGTAAGTCAGACCACTGTAACCACTCCTGCTGACCTAAAATATATCTTCTTATCAGTATTAAAACAGTACAAGAGCAGAGCTGTTGCTTTAGGCACATTTCTTGCCACTGTGTTGGCTGAACCTTGAATGGAAGTAAGAGGGCCAGTGACTTTGAAATAGGAGCTGTTAGCCAAGTTTTGTAGAATCATAGACCTTATTTATTTTATATGCTAATCTGCACTTGTGACCTGAGCAGAAAAGCTGCAGTACAGCAGGTTTCATAAGCTGTGGCTTAACCAGTTATCTAGTCTCTTACAACTCTTATTTAAGCTGACTGGTTTTATGCACAAGTTGAAAACCTGTTGTCATTGATCATTAAATGCTATGCATATTGTACATTCATTTACATGGATTGTTCTAATAGTGCTTGTGTGTATTATGCTACATTACCATATTTTTTATATATGTATGTATTGCATGAGGTTTAATTGTTGGAAATTTTTTGTACTGTCACTTTTGTATTCACACAGTGCCTCATGTATCTATTTGCATATTGCAAGAAGTTGTTTCAAAACAGTGATTGGAAACAGGTGGGGATAAGAACTTGCCACTGTAGGATCTGAGGGTTCTGAAGTATTAATAAAGTATAGTGACTCAAAGCACTGTTTGTTTCTTTTCTTAAAGATCTATCTCATTCTAATATTTCAGGTGCCTCATGTTGCAACTTTTTTCATGTAGGTCATGGTGCACATCTTTGAGTGGTTACCCTGTCTCACCATGTTGCCTTCCTCCATAGGGCTTTTCTGGGAAAAGAGATCAGTGGCAGCACTAGAAGGAAGCAATCCTTGGGATTACAATGTGCTTACTTGAAAAGATGAATGTCACTGAAACCATTTCAGGACTGTGTACCTCTAATTTGATCTGTTCCTTCTTTTTCCCAGCTGACCACAGTGACAGTGCAGGTTAAGTGAGGTGTACTGCTGGTGTCCTGCATTAACAGGATAATGATCTGGAAGACTCTGTTGCAGCCAGACATGGTGACAATTTATTTACTTGAATACTTGTTAATGAAGGGGTCTTTGACCACTGAAGTGGGAGGCTGGAGAGCAAATCCTCAGAGTATGTTAGGGCCAATTTACTACAGAACATAGAGCAAGTTCTAAGTGGAATGGTAACCTGAAATACAAGTAAGGCTTGGGAGCTGAGCTAACCTGTGTGGTTGTTTCTGAAGTGCAGGTGTTCATATCCTTATGAGAGGAAGATATAAGGAGAGCAGGACAGAGATGGGAGACTTGACAAAAGGCAAGCTTTAACAAGGGGATCTGAGAGATGCAATCTTTCAGGAAGTTTGTCTAAATGCTTTTGTATTTATCCTAGAGAGAAAAAATTCTACAAGGACCCAGAATGCTGCATCACAGGGAAGCAGATGAAGTATTCTTGAAATACAAAAATAAGTATAACCAAATGAATCATCAGGTGTGTTCTGGTCAAGATGTTATGGGCATGCTTGAACCTACTTCAGATCAAACCTCAAGTCTCTTGAAAATATCTCCCATTTCATGGTTCTAAATGCCTTTTTTTGTTTGCTTTTATTTTATTCTTTTAAAAGGAAGAATTGCTGGGGTGAAACTTCACTTGTAATAATCTCTAAAAAAGCAGCAAATTCCTAGAAAAGTGTGGGCTGGGGATTTGCTTGACTAGGTTTAGCAGCAAATCCAGCCTGTGATTCACTGGGCTCACCAGGGAGCACAAGCAGCAGCTGACTGCTGCTGTTCTTCTGTGGTTTTGTAAAAAGCAGCTGTGGGAATCCATCAGCCAGGTAACTCCACAGTCCAAAGGCAGCTACAGCTGATCTTTGCCAATAACAACACAGAGCTGAACAAAGTCACTCCAGTGTCTCATGGGAGTCCCTGGTGCTTCCCTTCCCAAAGGCACTGCCTTCCTCTGGGTCAGGGCCCGTTCCAACTGCAGTTGAGAACAGGACTGGACATCACTGTTGTTTCTCCTTGCTGGTGCCCAACATTGGCTTTGCAGTCTCCTTTTGAACAGTAGGAGATGAAATCCAGGCATTGCTGATTCTTGGCAGTGCTGTTGTACTCGTGACTGTTTTCCTTCTCATCCAACAGATCCCCACCACCCATGTGTTCAACATGGGGCTCAGAGCCAACCTTCTGCTCCAGGATTCCAGTCATTGCAGGCTCTGTTACTGAAGGGTTTGAGCAAGAAACAATCAATAAGCCTATGGAAGTGAATGTCAAGGGACAGCCTTTTGGCCAGTTTGGGTCAGCTGTTCTGGCTGTGCTCCCTCCCAGCTGCTTGTGCACCTCCTCACTGGCAGAGCCTGGAAAACTGAGATGTCCTTGATTTAGAGTAAGCACTGCTTAGCAACAACTTACAGCATCAGTGTGTTATCAACATTATTCTTACACTGAATCTAAACTACAGCACTGTACCAGCTACTAGGAAGAAAATTAACTCTATCCCAGCCAAAACCAAGGCTCTGCCAACAGCCTGGAAATGCCTGTCCTTTCCACCTGGGAAATGGAGGGAGCAGAAGTGCTTCTTCAGAGACTGGGAGAACTTTAAGAAATATGGGTTCTTCTAGTAATGCAGACTTCACATCTCTGCCATTTGGTGAGGGATAGATAAAACATTTTCTGCATCTAGATCAAGTTTGCTATTCAAGTAGCACTAATGTAGATTACAGGCTTTCATCTTATTGTCTCTAATTATTTTTTTTTAAGAAATCAAGCATAACCTTGAATATGTCATGCAGAAAGTTGTTTGTAAATTACATGTAGAGACTGTAATGGGTATTTACCTGTTTCACCAAACCGATACCGTAGTTTTGCTCATGTAACTGCAGGACTTTTATGGTCAATGTCTCATATATAAAAAAAACCAACCTTGGTGGGTTTTTTCAAAGTGTTAAGCTGTTCTTGCACTCTTCTGATTTGGATCACTAACAAAATCTGTTATTTGTTGCACTACAGTAAATTCTTAATATCTGGTTAGATGCTTTTTGATGCTTGTGTTTTGTTTTATTTTGGGTGTTGTTTGGTTTTGGTTTTTTTTTTTTTTACTGGAGTCAAAATGTTTTGAAGTTTGAGTTTGCCATGTTCTCATGTTGTTATGTTGAGCTGTTTGGAAAGGATCTTAAGTTCTCATTAGAATGAGAAAATATTTAAATGTTTAAATGCTGCAGCTGTTACCTAGCCTTCAAATAGAAGTCGCTCTTGGAAAGGACTATTTTGAACAAGCCTTCACAAAGATAAACCTGCTCACTTTCTATGAGAGTTCACAGTATGCTTGAGGCACACAGTAAGGCAAAACCAAGTCCTTTTTGCATAGCCTAGAAGAAGATATTCCAGCTATGCTGTGGTGAGCCAGGCTAGCTCCAGAACTGCAGCCTGCACTTCGGTGATGTTCTGTTTTCCCTGGGAGGATTGAACCAACCACAGAAGAGAGACTTCCCACATCACATTCTGGGCTGTAGGGTAAGCACTGCCAGGAAAAAGTCTGGGACTTTCTTGTACCCAGCCTGATTTTCTGTGTGGACCTTCAGGTGCTGAGCCCTTGCAGGAGCCAGGACAGCGCTCCTGTGCCCGGGGAAGGCAGGAGGGGCTCGGCAGGGAGAAGGGGAATGGCTCAGCAGGTGCCCGCATCCCTCCAGGGCTCCGTGTGCCGCCCCTAGAGGGCTCCCGCCTTCCTCCGGCCGCAGCGAACCAGAGAGCCCGCGGGAGCCGCAGTCTGCACCAGAGAGCCCTCTGCGAGTGCTGCCCTGCCCTTCGCGTCTTCGCCTTGGGGTGGCCACTGGAAAGCCGAGGGGGAAGCGTTTCTTTGCATGATGACACCTTCCTTCCTCCCGTGTCCTTTAAGAAGTTGCCATTTTTCTGGCGGTAATTCTGTGGCTTGCTTTGTACTGATTAAGATCCAAGCAGTTGGTTCAGGCTGGGGCCCAGCTGCCTGATACCAGATCTCTGATAACAGCAGAAATTTGGGGAGGGTGCAAAAAGCTTCTTAAATGAGAGGCAAGAAATAAATCTTTCCTATAAGGGCTGGGACTAAACAAGTGTAGGTTAGTATGATACTCCTTTTGGCATCTCTTAGTCAAGATTAAAAAATTCTGAAGCCCTCTTTCTCTTTATATAGGATATAAAAGGTGTTTCTCTACAAAGAGATGCCTCTTTTTTAATCTTCTAATTGACAGCCCAGTTCCTTTATGAAACCACATTCTGGAGTCAATGTGGGGAAAGGAAAAATAATTCTAACAAGGGACGAGAAGACACTTCAGGATTTCTGCCTAATTAATTATAGTCATTTAAAATCTTGAGCAAAGTCTATGCTTGGAGAAGTTCTAAGTTATAATTATGCCAAGCTGCTAACGATGGATCTAATTGTTGGGTTACAGACAAGCACAGGTAACACGAGTTAGGCCACTGACAACAGATATTTTACCCCATTGTTTTCTGTTGATGCAGCTAATTCCACACAACTGTTCCAGCAGCTGGAATGACCAGCATGGGCTGAGTGTGGAGGCACGTCAGGAGTTTTCCCTGACAGACTTAACTGGCACAAGGTCACTGGTCTTCACAGGTACCGTGTCCTCCTTAGTGCTGGCTGGCAGAAGGCTCCCTGGAGCACAGCTGTTGAACCCCACCATGATGGATTTGGAGATGGGAGAATGGATCAGCTGCTGAGATGACTCTGCCCTCTTTCTACCCCATATCTTTCTGAAGAACAGAAATGTTGCCATTGAGATGAAAGTCAAATTCAACAGTGCAGGCAGGCTTTGGTGTGTTGCACTGGTGAGTGTGCTCTTAAAACCAAACAGTAATCCTGTCCCTCTCTCTGTCCTCCCTCCAAAGGATTTCCATCTCTTCAGAGTGATAGAAATATCAACTTATACATGGACAGGCCTTACTCTTACTATAGACCATGGGCTGGTTGCCTCTACAATTTTTAGTGTCCTGATGGATCAGGACACTAAAGTGAGTATCAAATTCCAGACATCCGCTACTAAGGTTACATTGTAAGTCTAAATACAAGTGTTTGAAAGTTACCAGCTAAACCACTGAGACAAGGTTCCTGCTGCACAGAGAGCGATACCAGAAAATTGTAAGGAAAGCATTTCAAGTGCTGGATTTTGTACTGACACTAAAACCTTTGGAAAGTAGTTTAATCTTCCTTCCCTCACCAATTATGTTCTTTCTCATGGAAAAGTTTATAAGGCTTGGTTTTGCCTGAATTGTAGCATTTCAATTGTCTTGGTTTGGTTTGCTTTCCAAGGTAAAGAGATTATAGATCTGTGTTGTCAGTCTTAAACCTTTGTAATTGGTAGTTTGTACTTTTTTATTTCCTTGGTAATACTAGCAAGAGATGGAGAAGGACTGTTTTCTGCAGGGCAAGTTAGACACGAAGGGGATCTGAGCAATTTAGTGATTTTTACTTTTAGGTAGTTTAAGGAAGACCTAATGAATGAGCCATAATACAAATACTAACAAAAACTGTTTCTTCCCCCTACTAATAATCACCTTTTGTAATGGAAGACACATTGCAGAGGCTGCCCCTGTCATTAGAAAATTGTCTTCTAATATTTTCTTGTTAATGACCTTTTAAGTCAGTGAGTATTCCCACTAGCAGTTGGCCAGGCCAGGATGTGCATTAGCAGGCTAATGGCAGGAGTCCTTGCTGTGTCTCATGGCAATCCTGTGCAGCTGCCTGCAGCACTTGGAGCACTTAATGCTGCCTTTAGCGCTGCTAAAGCACTTCTTGTGCTCCCAGCACCTCCTTTGGGAGACTGCTCCATTGGCTAATAGACCTCACTGTCAGGAAGTCTTTCCTGTTCTTCAGTCTTACTGATCTCAGCTCCAAAATATAGAACTATAACTCCTTTGACTACTCTTCAATGAAAAGTTTAAAATGAAGAAAAGGAAAGAACACAAGTTATCACACTTGTATAAAGTATAAAACTGAAACTAGCCTGGTTTCCAATCTTCACTGTAAAACTTACAGAGCTTGGGGTTTTAGTTAAATGCTGCCTGCAGACATTTTTGGCTGATGGCAGCAAGATCTTGAAGCTGGCTAGCATTAAACCCACCCATAAATAAAACTACTGTGCCTTTGGGTCTGTCAGGGACCGATGTGTGTGCCTGTGTCATGTACAAAAGCTGGCAGCTAATGAAAGCCACACAGAGCTGCTCAGGGAAGTTTGTGAGGTTACACAATGCACTAGTTGAGATGTCACAGGAAAGCCAGGGGTTGGGGGTGTGGAGGGAGGACCACCAGGGCTGCATTTTGCAGAAAAAAGGTGTCAGCACAAGAGCAGCCTGCAAAGCTCCCAGGCTGGGCAGTGGGAGCTGCCTGCAGCCCTCCCCAGCCTGGGAGAGAGGCTGGTGTGCAGGAAGTAGCTGGAGAGGGGTTTTCACAAGGACCTGTTGTTTGGTTGCTCAGATTATATCAGTGTTCTGGCTATTGAGAGGGATTTGGCCTTTGGGTTTTGCTTTCAGCTTTATTTATTTTTGCCCGTTCTCAATTCTCTTTGTGAATACCAATATTCTGAGTCACCCAGAATGATTTCTGCCTTCATTAAAGATTCCTTCCAGCTCCCCTTCGACTGCCTGTAGGCTGTTGCCTGCCCCTGCCTCCCCCTTTGCACTTTGCTGCACATATTTAGCTCTCAGTATTCCATCACTTCTCAACTCCTGCAGCTCTGGCACCTGACTGCCTTCGGTTCTTTGCACAATTTGTGTTCTTCACCTGATCTCTTCTGCACTATCCCTGCACTGTCCCACATGTTTCCCAGCATTTGAGATATGGTATGAGGCTACAGTTTATCCCAGTGCTACAGCAGCTCTGCTTGGAGCTGATTGAGTGAAATGCTTCAGCCTGGAAACCAGGCATCCAGAGCCTTTGGACTGTTTCTGTTACACAGCTCCTTCTGTGTCACCCTGGATGAATCCATTTAACTATTTGCCTTTGTTTCTTTGATATACATTGATGTTGAAACTGTCTATGGTATCTACACCAAACAGACAGGGCCACGTTTCTCTAAAACCAAAATTAAAAGATGCACTATACAAAAAATGTAATTGTATAGTGCTTTAAGGGGTAATCCTACATGAACTGCTGAGCTTTGTCACACTCTAAAGCTCATGTGTAAGAAAATACACAATAGAAAAAATCAATACAGAAAATAACCTGGGAAGGAGGATGGGTCACTGTGTCAATACTGTAGATGCCTAAGTGCTCATTAATGACTGTCCCTAATGGTATTCAAACAATCTACATTTGCTTTAGCTTTTTTCAAAGTCCAGATGAGCTGCTCAGAGCTCTCTTAATGATGCGAATTATTTAATGCTCATTTGTATGCAGTATGTTCCTGCTTTGAAAGTACTTCAGAGAATTGGAGCCAAATTCAGCCTTGCAGCTCCACTGAAGTCAGTGCTTGTCTGTGCATCTGTTGGTCGCTTCTCTTTTTGGTTTTGATTGAAGAGCTATCTTCTTGTTATGCTGATAATATTTTTTTAAAGGTAATACCTGCAAAGGATTTTTCATCACTCTTCTCTCCTCCCAAAAAATCAGCTGTAAGTACAGCAGCAGTTCTGCTGATTCTCACATCTCTCTCTTAACCCCCCTGCAAGAGGAGGACAGGCTAAGCAGAATACAATTTTGGTGTTCTTTTCTTTCTTTTACTTTGCACCTCCTAAGCACAGTTTCAGTGATATCTGGCACTTCTCCTGAAAATCATCCTGCAAAGAATCTCTGCCATCTGATGTATGCAAGATATTCTCTGTGGCCCATTTCTGGTTTAACACAACATGGACTGGTGGAGGCCAAACTCTTGTACAATTCTCTAGGTTGGCTGTGCTCAGCATAACAATGTTAGGATGTGTATTCTTGTTGTTGAGAGCAATAGACACAGGAGCCTACCTGAAGTTTTGATTTAAAGTGCTAAAAGGTGGAACAGACACTCTTAGTTCAACCACATACTCGGTTTTGGTTAGACTTGATAACTGCAGTATTCTTGTAATGTAGTTTTTCCATGTCATAGTTATCCCAACCTATGTTTTTAACACACACTGAAGAAAATAATAATTGGAAAAATATTGTTCAGCCCCTCAGAGTAATGAGTAGGGTGTGATTTTCAGCTTGCAGCACAGACCCACAGCCATCTACTGCCTGCACAGAGGAAGTGGGAGTAATGGAACAGCAACCTTTCTAGATGTGCATGTCACTAGAATGGGCAGAGACACTTCTTGTCAGGTGTTAGAGATTTGCTGGCAGCACAGGGATGAGTGCTGAGACGTGGGAATAATGGCAGATCAATCCAGATGCCCTGTTGCCCTATTTTACATAATGGAGTGTATGACTGCTTCCCCTCTGCCTTTTCTGCAGTACTGCCCTCCAGCTCCTGCCTGGCTTAATTTGGATGTTCCCTATTGCTACTCCTTCCCTGCTCCCCTCAACTCCTCCCTCCCCACTGCTTGCCTATCCCTTTTGGCCTGCATCTCTTCCCTCTCTCCTGCTGGGATGGATTTAATCCCCGGAGGAATGTGGCCCACAGGCCTCTGCAGGACTTGGGTGTGACTCTGGAGAGCCACTGATGCTGAATGTAAAGCAGTAAAAAGCAACCTCCTATCACCTGGCAGCACAGGCAGGGAAGAGCTGGATATCTGTGGGCTGTTCAGTGTGCCTGGCTGTCCAGACGGCTTATCAGATTAAAAATAGAGGCCAGACTTTTCGGCTTCATGTGCCATTTCCCTATTCATTGTGTCTGGGTGATGCATTCTCTGCCTGTGGTTTGAATACATATCTTTCATAGCTACTTTCTGCTTCAGTCCCTCCTGGGACAGCTGCATCAGTGTGCTGAAGATGTGAAGTCCAAGTGTGTGGAACAGAGGAAAGAGGAGAGAGAACTTCCTGCAGAGCATCTAAGAAGCTTTGGCTTCAGTCGTATCTCTGTGAAAGCTGCTGCACATAACATAAGCCTCACCTGCAGTGTAAGTTGCACACAACTCTCTTACTCAAGGCTCTTCTTCCCTTTCCTCTCTATATTTATATGTCCACAGAGCATTCAAAAGTATTTGCAAGGAGAATCCCAAGCTACTGGTAGGACCCAAACTTGTGATGGTTTTTTTATAAGAGTTTGCATTTGGGATGTTGCTGTTTTACAGAGAGTATCCTGGAAAAGTAACAGGGATGTAATGGAAAAAAGAAATCACAATTCTGTGTGGGGAAAGTGAGTTTTGCTTTATGTAGTAAGCACCCATCTCAACCCTGCTAGAGCAGAACAAACCCTCTCTCTCACAGAAACCCGAGTTGTTGTTAATTAACGTCTTGCTGAAAACTAAGGCTTTGCCATCTGTTCCGCCACCTCACTACGAATGTGCTCTCATGTTGATTATGTAAGTAAAAATGAAAATATATTTTGGTAGAGTGCTGCATGGCACTGTGCTGATTCTTCTGTTTCTATTTACCATTCCCTGCCCCCATCCCACAAGGAAAGGAAAAGGCCACAATTGTTTGACTCCTCGGCAGCTTTATCCTGGAGCTGCTGTCCTGGCTGCCAAGCCCTGCGTGTTGTGGGAGCAGCCACCTCACCCCTGCTGTGTTTGAGCTGTGAGCCCTTTGCAAACCCTGCTTATTATTGGGTTCTTGAAAAAGCCATGGTGGGAAGATGCCCCTTAAGCTGAAGCTGCTTAAATTCTTGTGAGGGGTTAACTTGAAATGCAGAAGAAGAAAAGTGAAAAGGAAGGCCTGGTTACTCCTTAAGTGATAGCCTGGCCTCTGGGAGCAGCCTGCTGCTCCTGTTACAAGCGTGGCCTCTGTCTGTCCAAGGGTGGAGAAGGAGAGAAAGAGGAGGGGTAGCTTTCCTGTAAGTGGGTTAGAGCAATTACTGAGGTCTCTTACAGCAAATGAAGTTGTCAGTGTGAGTCACATTCCCTTTTTTCCCTCACTGCCAAGTTTTTAGTACTAACTAGACAGAGGGAGAAAAAAAAAAAGGAAAAGCAACAATGGGGTAAAGTTGAACTGGAACAACCCTTCATTCGGGGTATTGTTTGATGTTTTAGCTCTGATTGTACATAGAGATAAAGGATCTATAAATATCCTGTCTGCTGAAATTCCTTATCACAGCATCGCCTGTCAGCTGAACAAATAGGTTAGGCTCTCAAATAATACATAATTATGTATGTAAATACAAAATTACTGATTAAATCCCTGCAATGCCACATGCAATGGAACCTCATCACTGGAGAGGACATTAACCTCTTGTGGTGCACCAGAGCTGCCTCAGGCTCAGGACAGCAAGTGGCACAAGCAGCTGTTACTGCTGAAACAGCAGGAGCTTGGAGACTGGGCTGGAATAAGCAAGGAGATATTTATCTGCATGACTAGACTAGATGAAAGCATCTTCTGACACTTTTTGAAAATATCTGAGCATTTAGCTCTGTTTAGCAAATGTCTGGAACCTTTTCTACTCTGCTTTAGAGCTTTTAATGAAGCATTGTGATTCCCATTGTGGTCAATTGTTTGACACTTTTATTATTACTGGTATGCAGAGTGTTTTTTAATGTTTGACAGCTGGAGAAAGAAGTATTTTGTGCATTGAAACTTTTAGCACAAAGCTGCTGTTTTCCATTCTGCCTTTGTCTTTTATTCTTGCTGATGCAAATCAACGAAAGACAGAACTGATTAAATTACATTTGTTTACTTCTTCCTTGATGATAATAAGACACAGCCTGCCTTTTATAAAAGGCAAAAATAGAGGATGTGACTGTTTCTACAGTATTTCTAGAAAGGCTTCCCCCCCTTACAATATAAAGGCATTTTTTTGTTTCTAATGTCTTGATTTACCAGATAATGTGCACTTCCTAATGTGTGTGGAACAAGAATAGAGCTATGAAGGACAGTTAGCAATGGATTCCATTTGGAAGCTTCTATCTTGTTATTTTTATTAATCCAACAGTATAAATTAGCAGAACACATCACAAAACAAACACAGCAAGATCCTTCTGTCCTTCACAGTAGGGCTGCTGATCATTGCACAAAGCAGTGCCCTCCATTGCAGGCTTTGGGTTTATACAGTCCTGCTACTGGGTCCTGCCTTCAGGGCACTGGTACCACTGCAGAGAAAGGAGAGGCACAAATAGGATTCCCAGGATTGTTTTGGTGAGTAATGTGCATGTCTTGGGGATTGTGTAATACCTTTTTTTTGAACACTTGTCCTGAGAAAGGAGGACTGGGTTTGTCTGTCTTGCTTGTGCAGTTTGCAAGGGAAAATTTCTGGTGGAAAGATTCTCCTGATCCTGGCTGCTCGTGAGAGGTAGGACAATGTCACCAGGAGCACAGAGAATTACAGCTGGGAGACTTTGGGAAGCATAAATGGCAGAAACAGGAGAGGCAGAGGACAGGCAGAAAGGAGGTGGTTAAGGAAGTCATTACAAAACTGCCCTCATGATGGCTTTTTCCTGCATTTTTCAAAAAGAGAGAAAAGTGCAGCAAAGGATGGCAAAGGCAAGAGAAGTGTCTGAAGGCTTCTCAGCAGTGCAGTCAAACCTCCTGATTTTAGAGCTGAAACTAGTCTTAGGGAGTGATATCACCTGGCAGCTGAGCCAAATCTAAAGGACTGCTGGTATCAAAATGATGCTTCTGCTTCCAGTCATGCTGCTTTCTTTGTGCAGGTCTGGTGCTTGTCTGACTCTTAAATGAGCTCATGCAGCTCAGTAAACTGCAAGAAAATGAATTCAGTAAAAAATATACCAGTCCAGGAAAGGAGAAGAATTGGACACTGTGAGGATTAAGACCGCAATGAGCGGGAGGAGCATGAACACCAGAATTTTGCTGCACATTTGGGGTGTTTTGGGGGTGCCTTGCTCCTAGCTGATGTTTAACCCCTCACTTCACCTCCTAGGTGGGGTTTCCCTCAGAAGGGCACACGATGAACACACCTGAGCAGGGAGGTGAGGCAAGGTCAGCCAGCAGCACCAGCCCCTGGGGCAGAGAGAGGGCTGAGTGTGACTGCAGCAGCCCAGCAGGATGCTGGCATGGGGAACAGTGTAGTGCAAGAGGAACCACAAAGGAAAGGGGACACATGCAGAGTAACCACAGAAGGTTACTGCAACAAGCACTGGAAAATGCTTGAGTACAGGTAATGGTCCCATCTTCCTAATCTGGCTCTTAAAGGGTTTATTCTCATGTATCCATGTAGCTGCCCCTGAAGGTGCTTATGTCCCTTGTTTAGCCATACATTTCTCTAAATTGGGTTTTGATAAGAGGACAGCTGCTGCATTTTTATTATCTGTGATAAGCAGCAGTAAAATCTGTTTAGAGTTCATGATGGAAATGTATCCATATATTGGCATTTTTCCAGCTGCACTTCACAAAGGTAAATGGGACACACGAGTGGTGCACTGCCCCCTTTTAATCCATTTTCTCTAGATGGGGGCACTTTGCCTCTCTGCAGGAGAGGCCAGCACAGCTACTGTGCTAATAAACACTCATTCCTCACTGCAGCATCTGCATTTCCCAGACTCATAAATCCAAGCAACTTGTAGTTGAATAGCAATTAAATATCCACGTGCATTTCCATACCACGGTCTGGTGCACAAGGCACTGGCTAAGTGGCTGCACATCTGCTGTCTGCTCCCCCACACGTGCTGCTGGCAGAGCCTGAGCACTTAACCTTATCCTGCCACCACTAATGGAAAATGGGAAGCAGAGCATCATCCTACAGATATTTTGCCATATCTTTCTAATATAATAATGTTCTTTCTTGTTTGGGGTCTTTGTTTATAATTATTTGTATTTGGTTTTTTTAAGCAGCCTTTGTCTTTCTCTCAGGATTTCCAGGCCAGGGATTCAGTTGGGATGTTAATGTCAATTGGAAATGAGACATCATATTGAAAAGTTAGTTGATATTCAGGACACTGATATATCCTCACAACAATTTTGTGTCACTTGTACAAAACCCAGAGACTTGGTAATGCAGTAAGATAAATGTAGTGCCTGATTACAGTGGATGTATTGGACTTATTAAAGGCATCTCTTATCATGAGGCTCTGTGTATCTGCAATAATAACCACCATATGTCAGGTAAGACAAAGATAATGTGAGCCAGATCATTTTCCATTGTTAAAACTTTCAAAATCTAAAAGCTACAAATGTCTTAATTATTCAATTTTGCTACATCTACTGCTGGTAGCTGGAGGGAACATATTTCTGATGTTCAGTCTTTGCTCTTGTCTAACTGATAACAGTCTGTGTGGCAGAGTTTTAAATGCTATAACCATTTAAAGAAGCAAGAATTGTACACAGTCATTGCCCATCTTGCATTTCCATGCAGCAGGATTTTACCACATGAAACTGCAGTTCAGATGTTCCCATCTTGAACAAACAGATAAGCCTTGTAGTTTGCTTTGAACTTTAAGGGAATTCAACAGTGGTGAAGCTGTAAGAGGCACCAGCCTGTCCTGTGCCTGACTGTACAGTGTTGCTGTTGTACAGTTGCCTATCGAAATGCTTCCCCTTGGAACCGGCAGAAACCTTGAATTCCCTCCCCAGCCCCCACCCCGTGGGTCTGTCAGCTGCAGACCAAGCCCCAGCCAGATCACAAGAACATCCTGAATCTGTCACAATAATTTGCATTTCCTTGCCAAAGATTTTATCTGCTGGGGGTGCAAATTGTGCCATCGGGGTTGCTGGTGTTGAAAAATCTGCACCCTTCTGCTCCCCAGCTCTTCCTTTCCCAGGAAGAGGGAAATAGGTTAGTTTATCCAGAAGATAGGTTAATTTATCCAGAAGAATTAATTGAAGGAACAAAGATGACAAGTTAGAAAGGCCACACAGCAAGACAGCACCACTCTGAACATCTGCACAGTTTATGTATTTGATTAGGTACCTCAGCACTGGCAGATTATTGTTGTTAAAAGCAAATCTTACTTTTGCCGTTTTCATACAAGACTCTCCCCTGCCATTCTGCAGACGTTTGTTCTTTGTATCCCCACATGGTTTAAAAAAATAACGAATGATGATAGTGAAAATTACACTTGCTCATTCAAACCTCTTGCTGTTTACATATAAGAAGAATCATGTGCTGGGTGCAATGACCTAATGAGAGATATGACATGGCCTTCAGCAAGAGCTGGATGGGACCCTCAAAATCTGCTGCTTTCACACAAATTGTCCTCCAATATATATAATAAAACCTTCTTTTGTTTATAATGACAGATGCCACAGGGGTTGTATATTTGGATATTATTTTTTCTCTAGGAGTGTTTATTAAAAAATGCTTGCAAGTTTTATGATGTGGTGAAAACTATATCTCTCATGATAAACAGGAAGTGCTTAGAGGTATTGCATTACCCCATAATGCAACACAGATTCCAACAGCTTGGCTCTTTTTCTCAAAATATGGTGACACCACTTCCTTTAGGAAATCTCTCTTCTTTTCACAGCTTTTATCTGCTATAGATATGCAAAACTGCAAAAGAATTTTTTAGTTTTTTAAAATGATGATTCATCAGTTTTGGACTGTAGAAACTGATGTCTATAATTTATACAAAATCTATTAAAAATAAGCAGTAAAGACCCTTTGGGCTGTCAGATCAGTGGATTGAACAAAAAGTTCAAGGAAAGGAGACTGATACCTGTTCTCCCTCCAGCAGCATAGGTGAAGACAGCAAAGATGCAGAATTCCCTGCAGCCACAAACCTGGAGCTGCCTCTTCTGCAGTTCCATGTCAGCAAGGTCAGGACCTGCTCAGCAGAAAAGAGGGAATCCTGTTTCCTTGCCACATGCCCAGGAAAGCCCAGGGTGACAATTTGTATGTGGAGTCTTCATGCAGAATTGCTGTGCTACAGCCTCCAGCTTGCTCCTGAAGGGAGCCATGGGATGTACAGCCTTTAATGCTGAATGTTCAACCCTGGTGAAAATCTCAGAATGCCATTAGTGTGCTGTCCCCTATCACTTGTTTCTGCTCAGCCACTGCCCATGGTTTAGATTACACCTAATGCCAGCAGACAAGCAGGACGTGTCTGTGTGCCATCAGAGTCATCAGCCACGTTTGTGATCAACGTCACCCCAGCAGGCACCCACGTCAGGGAAAGCAGGTCCTGGTGAGCTCTTTTTAGAAGCCTGGCATCGTTCCCCAAACTGGTTCTCCATGAATAGACTTGGGTGTCTGCCAGGGGCCTCACTTGCACACAGGCAGATGCAGTGGGGTCTGGATATCACCCCTCCAACCAGGACCCTTCTATTCCCACAGCTCAGTCCCACTACCTGTTCCTTTTACATTTAACTTACAGACTTTCCCCCCCATATTCTCTTTTATTCACTCTTGCATCACCCTTTTTCCTCTGTCCTCACATCAGCCACTCTCTGCATTACAAAAGTTCCCTACATTTTTAGCTATGAGCAAAAAGCATTAAAAATGCAATATTTGGACAACATAAAATCCTAATAATCCTGTTTCTACATGCTTTGACTTCTGCCTCTGCTGGAGGCATCACTTGTCCTGCCTACAGCTGAACCAAGAATAAGTGTGGGGGAAACACACTGCATGTTCTAGTATTTGTAAATTATTAGACTTCTGAGGTTATGTAATAATTTTATCTCCTTTTTTTTTTTTTAAATTAGCAATCAGTGATACCAGAAATGCAGAGATCAAGAGACTGATATTATGTACTAGCCAAATCTTCCTGTAAGTACTTAATAGCCTTCCAGTGCATAAGGCTTCAGCACAAGAAAACAGGGGTCATGGAAGCAGGACCTCAGTGAAGACTCACAAGTTGCTGTAATATGATGTGTAAATACTTAATATGTGTATGTTTCATTTTGTCAGTCCTGTAAATTAACTTTTTATCTGGTGATTCAATTCTCTTATCATCCCCAGCTTGTTTACTGAATTTTAAGTCTTGGGCAAGATGAAGCAAGCTCATGAGGAGTTGCTGGTTTTCAAAAGATACAAGCTCCAGATAACCGAGGACAAGTAAGGCACACAACAATATTGAAATCACTCAGAGTTTTATTGCAGCTGACTGAGACAGAGTGTGCTTTGAGGCTGGGAAATTTCCATTACTGAACTGCAGGACAGTGCCTGAATACTGCTACTACTGCAGTTGAAAAATAAAGGCAACTTAATTTTATATAGACAGCAACAAAATGTCAGTATATTAATTAAAATAGCTAGATTTATATGGTAAGCTTTTAAGGTTGCTGTAAAATGGATCCCTTTAAAAATATTTAGAGTATGATTGTAAACTACTTGTTTAAAACTAAGGAACATAAAAATGACTTGAAATTGCAACTGTGTTTTCAAACCATATTTGTGAACAGCAAAACCAACCAGAACATGATGGATAATACAAGACATCTCCTACAACAGTGACAGGTTCTGACAGTGACAGAATGATACCCAGTGAAGGATCAAGGCTGTTACTGTCAGAATCATTCTGCAATTAATAATCTTTTGTGCTCCCCTTGGCATGCACAGAACAACCACAGCAATCTGTTTTCTCATCTTAACTCCATGGTATCTAAGCCACAGTAAGCTCCATGCAAAGTCCATCAGAATGTGGAAAAAAAGGAAATACTGGGGGGAAAAGTAAATTTGTTCTGGCACTAAGTGCCCAGCCATTTGGATGAGAGATTGTTTTTAACCTCCCAGCAGTGCAAGCTTACAGCAAGAGCCTCATTTTTATTAAGGTCACTTTATGCTGCCAAAGCAGTGATCAACATTCACATGAAGATCAGTCTCAAGGGATTTCTGATGTGTGTCACCTGTTCAGTCAAGCCCAGGTAGGTACTGACTACAAGTTATTACCAGCTGACGCTCTTTCTGAATCTTAGGATAGTTCCCTGTGGATCAGAGCTCATATTTAAGCAATTTCAGGAACCATCACCATGGTTCCTGAGTGCCTTACAAGTTAAAATATATCTTTATAAAACATTTTAACATGTCTTATTTCTCTCTCTCATCACCCCCGCACAAAGGCTTGAGGTCTTTTGAAACAATTCTGGTAAAACTGTTTGTACCTAATGCCTGTGCTTGGTTGGGATGATGGGAGCTTCAGGTTCATGCTGACATACTGGTACAGCAGCTACCAGGAAAGCCATGGCTGCAATGTCCCACACAAATCACACAACCGGTATAATTATGATGATTTTAGGAGATGTGGCTTCAGTTTTAAATCAGCACAAAGATCTGAGATGCCTCCCACCACCACTATGGAGGGGCACCATAGGGCAGTTCCATGGTGTTTGTCCTCAGCCTGACCCAGCACTGCTGATCCCAGGGCCCTTGTGGTACAATGTTCCCTTTTCAAGAGACCAATTTACAGAACAAGAATTAACAGTTAAAGCAGAAACGAGCAACAGTGCAGGGAATTTCTAGATCCTGATTGTAGGATGAACTCATTCATGTGACTCCTGAACTTGACTGAAGATGGAGACAGTCCAAACCATGACGTATTTACACTGACTTAGCTTATGGCTTAGCTTTTCCTTAATATTCCTGTTTCTGCTTACACAAACTCTTCTCAGCACTGCTTTGATTTGTTTGAAATAAAAAGGTTTTTTCCTTCTGCTTCTCATTACTTGGTATGATTTTTAGTATCACCTGTTCTCCCCCAACACAGCCCTTTATTTTGATCATGGAACTCATAATTTTCTCAAAACACATTTATGTGCTTTCCAGAATTGAGCCTTTAATGTCACCTTGTTAAGGCAAAAGACCCAACATTAAGTGCAGGTAATGGCAGTGTGTTTAAGTAGGCTGAAAACTGATTGATACCACTCCCATCTGCTCTGCCTATCTCAGCAACTGCAGAGCCTCACTGAAATACTGCACTGAGTTCTGCCATGGGAGGAGTTGTTGGGAGAGCATGCCACAGCCTCTGACCACTTATTTGGGCTTAATTGGATTAGACATATATTTGAACACAGTGCTCAAAGGAGCTGACAGTCCTTCCACAATTTCCTGGCCTGCCTGGTTGGTTTCCTTTTTGATCAGACGCATCCCAGTGAAGGTAGAAAATAATCTAGATACACACCAGTTTTTAATTAAATTTGATATGACAGGCTGTGTTTAAGCTACATTCTCCATAATAATTTGTTTTGCATTTGCTGATGACAGATTTATTTATGTATGTAATCAGAACTGTAAGCAAATTTTCATTTAGGGAACCTTTAAAATAATACTTTACTTGGCTTTAGAAAACTTAAATGCTCACATTTACTGCTGACTGAAATTTCTGAGAATAACGCTGTGTTTCTGAAGTGCAGAACACATCATGAAACAAAAACCACTATACACGCATAAAAAATAATACATCAGAAGCATTATCCCACTCAAATACACAAAAGCACTAGCTGAAGAGTTGAATGCCTGTTAAATAGAGGGGAGTTTGTTAGATTTTGGTGCTCGTCCCTGACAGCTTTCCCTCCATCACCCGGGCTGGGTGGCACCCGGAGCCTTGGGGACACCTGGGGGTGCAGCCAGAGCCGGGACTGCCCTCCCCAGCCTGGGCAAAGCTGGCCCAGAGCCGGGGAGGGAGCGGGGGGAACGAGGGGATCGCAGCGTTGGAAGCGGCTCCGGGACACTGAGAGGGCTCGGCCGTGGCAGAGGAAGCAGGAAGGGCCAGAAGAAGGTGGGATGCCAGAAATGACCTCGGGGAGAAGCAAGACATTGTCAGGGACGTGGCTGGGGACAGCGTCCAGGCAGGGACAGATGAGAAGTAGCAGAGACGGTGGCAGTGAAAATGTCAGCAGTAACCAGGGGTTAGTACTCTTTGCCAGGGTCATTAGAGAACTGCAGGTAAAAAGGCAGAAGTGGAGTTAAGATCCTTGTGCAGAGACTCCTGCAAACAAGGAGAAGCTATTTTAGGAAAACTCTGCCTTGCAGAGAAACAGAGGAGGTATGGCATTGTTGCAAGCAGCGCTCAAACCGTGACAAACCTTCAGCTGAGATTTCACCTCCCCTACAAAGTTTATTTACATTTACACGGGAAGCAGCGAACAGGAAACCGTAATTACAGGTAAAAACAACATGTTAAAAAGAGTTTGCAAAACTGTGCGCTGAAGTCGGGGACTGTCACAGATGAACTCGCCCTTATCACGGTGCCCGAGCCCTGAGACCGGCGGGGCACTGAGGGCGCTGGGGCCGGGCCCGGCTCCATTTCCCGCCCGTCACCTGACGCCTCTAATGGCGCCGCGCGGCCACGTGACCCAACGCGCGCCCCACGTGACCCACGGCCGCCGCGCCCCCTCCCCAGCGGCTGCGGTTACCGCAGTCCCCGGGCCCGCCCCTGGCCCCGCCCCCTGCTCGCGGCCCCGCCCCGCGCCGCTCCCTGCGCGCGCGCCCTCAGCCCCCCCCGCTTCCCCCCCTCCAGCTCCCGGGCCGGGCGGTGCGCGCGCGCGCGGCCGGCGGCGCCTCCTCAGAGCGGCCGCGGCGGGTTCGGCGCTGACGGGGCCGACGGGCCGAGACCGGCGGAGCGGCCGGAGCGGGCGGCGCCTCTTCCTCCCTCCTCCTTCTCCTCTCTCCTCCCTCCCGCATCCTCCTCCTCGCCCCCCTCCGCCCCCCCGCACGCAGGCACCGCGGTTCCCGGCACGGACAACATGGCGGCGGTGTCGGGGGCAGGGGCTGCGGGCGGCTCCGTCAGCGCCGGCGGCCCGGAGATGGTGCGGGGACAAGTGTTCGACGTGGGGCCGCGCTACACCAACCTCTCCTACATCGGCGAGGGGGCCTACGGCATGGTGTGGTGAGTACGGCCGCCGGGGCAGCGCCCTTGCCCCGGACAACTCCCTCCTCCCTTCCCTCCCTCCTTCCCGCCGCCCTGCCCGGCCGCGGGCCCGGCCCGCCCTTGCCCTCGGGGAGGGGGAGCAGCTCCGTCTCGCTCTCCTCAGCTCTGCCTCCCGCTCCGTGTTCCCGGGGTTGTCTCTCCGGCATCACCCTTCTTTCCTCTCCCTCCCTGCACCCCCCATCCCTCCGTCGGTGGGTGCAGCTGAGCGTCTCGTTTCGTTTCGCTCCTGCGTTTATTTTCTTTAAATCTTGTGCCTGTGGAGTTGGTCGCGCTCGTTATTTCCTCCGTCTCCGTAGTGCGATTGCAGACGTTCAGGAAGGGGGGAAGGTGGTAAATGCTGCTGGCAGCCCCGCGTCCCTTCCGTGCCCTGCGAGGGCTCACCTGGCTGCAGCAGCCCGAGGTCGTGGGGGATAAAAAAGGTGAATGTGAGCGCAGGAGTTGCTGCCGCTGCCTGACTTTGCCCAGGATGTGCTGGCTGTGCTGCAGAGCTGGCCGGGCTAGTGCCTGCGTTAACGTGTGCAGGTGAAAGTTCTCTTCAGCTGTCCTAGCTCTAAATTCTATTGCATTATAAAGACTTAGTCTGAGACTCGCTGAAAAGCGATCGTGTATGTTTGCTGTGGTTAACATCGGTCTTACAGAGCGCCGTGAACGAGCTACAAAAACCGTGAACTAACTGGATTAAGAGTGTGAGATGGATTTTTTTAGCAGTCTCCGTGAGCTGGGTGATGCTGTGTGATCTGTGTATCTAATGACTGGGTTATTAACCTGGCATGCTCAGTGGCCTTACTTAAGATTTCATATTCTGTCCTCCATTAGTTAAAAAAACCTGTAGTGCTGAAATAACTTAAGGGATGCAGATGAAAAACTCTTTTTTGTTGCGGTTTTATCAACTTTCTTGCAACACTGCCTCTGTTTCTTCAGTATGGTTTTTGACCAGAAGTACTAAAAGCGACTTACAGTCTGTGACTTCATGACAGCTTTAGCAGCATTAATTTCTGTCTGTGATGAGGAATCTTTTGTAAAGCAGTGCATTTCTCAGTGAGGACACCTCACAGCCTTCAGCTGTGCGCTACAGATTTTTATAGCTATAGGTTTTTGCACATAGTCAGTGAATTGTGCTGGCCTGTCACGATGAAGTCATTGTGTGTTTCAGGGAGGGAGCTTTCATCTAGGCCTGAGTTTAGCTGGGAGATGAGCCTCTCTCAGTTTTGTGTTGTGGCCTTCACTTTTTTTTTGCTGTGAGAAGAACCTTCAAAATGTAAATCAGAAACCCCGTTTACAGTGTAAAAATATCCTTGTTATTGTTTCAGTGTTAGAAATCACAGCAATATATCTAGTCCAAAACTTGTTGATGTAGCTTCTGGTACAGGCTGTACTTTACTATGGTTATTTTATCATCTGAACCAGGGTAAGGAAATGAGTGCAGATAATCTCAGTAGTGGCTGCACTGGCTTGCACTCACAGTCAGGTTTTTGAAGGTCCTGGGGAATAGCATTGCCGAGGTGTGTGCTGGGGACCGGCCAGTTCACTTCCAAGGGGTGTTAAACACTGTGTTTCACAAACAAAGGGAAAAGCTAAAATGTTTCACCACAGATCAGGGACTGCAAGAAGCAGCACGATGGCCGTTGATGCCCTTTTTTGGCATCTCTGTGCCAGTGAGCAGATTCTGCCCCTCCAATTCATGTGTGGTAAACTTCTACACTGAAACTGTCTCCACTCCAAATCCAAAAGGTTGGTCTTTATTTGAAAACTTCTTTTGATACTTTGTGTCTGCTGTGAATGCTGTACAAAATCACTATCAAAATTTCCAGATTTCCAGTTCACTTGAAATACACACTTGGCACTGTGTTTTCTGCTATGAAATTATTAACATAAAAAGCCACATTATGTGTTTTGTGCTCTTGGTTATTGCTCTTGTGCCTTGGGTGTGAAGTGACAGGGAACAAAGTCTCGGTTTATAGCGTGTACTTGGTGAGGACAGTGCTGGATGCACTTGCAGCAGTGCCATGGCAGCTGTGCCGTGTGCTGGTGCCTGCAATGAGATGTGATTGCCTCAATCCCAGCCGGGCAGGCTGTGCACTTCGCTGCTCTGTGCTTCGTGTTTTGCTCTGCTTGCTAATGCAGTGAGGATCTGCAGAAGCCTCTCCCTCAGGGGTGGGGTAGAGGGCAAGCTGTGAGTGTGCAGATGGAGATGTTTCCTGCAACTGCAAAATCCATTTAAATTTGTACACTTTAATGAAGGAAAGCAAAGCAGGCCCTGATGGTTTTGTTTTAGACCCACAGCTCGTGGAGCTCTTCGGAAATGATGGTTACTTACAAGTGCACTGTGCATAAGGCTGTGACATGGCAAACGAGTGTCTTTTGACTCTTCAAATCCTTCACTCTCTTTCTCGTTTTTGTCCTAATTCTTATGTTTCTACATTATTGGGTTACGGATTTGAAAACAATAAAATTCTTTTGATTATATGAGTAAAAGGGCAAATGAAGTTTTCTTAGGATAGTGCTGTTATGGTCAGTCTTCCATTTTGATTTTGCAGCAGAGAGAATAATGTTTGAGAAATATTGATCACACCATAAAATACCAGTACAGGAAATAGAGGAAGATGTTGGCTGAAGAGACTGTACGTGAATGTTCTCTCATCTGGATTTGAAAACCCTTAAAGGCATTTAACTATTTTCCTTAGTGCAGTCATTTTTTTACATAATCAGATTTTGAGTAAAAATAAACTCAGCAGAGCAGTGTATTATTTTCTGCTGTGTTGTGGTTGCACTTTCTCAGCTTGGTAAGCAGAAAAGGCACATTATCAGGCCAAACCCATCCTAATGTCCTCCAGTTCAACTCTGCCAGAACCCTCCAGCCTGTGACACAGCCTTTTGCCTTCTGTTGCAGAGGGTGAAGTGGCAGGGGGTGGATCCCTGTCAGAGCCCTTTTCTAACCCGTTTTTGTTTTGGTCATTCTGTGTGTGAAACTAAGGGCTGAGCACAGAGCACAGTTTGAGCCAAAATCCTCAGCACTTCCTAGGGCTGCAGGACATTCTTTGAGCAATTACTTAGTCACACAGTCATGTTTGTTACTCTGACTTCATTTATCCAAATATATGTAAATGTTGTGTTGCCTTCTTCCTCTCTGCTTTCACTTAAGCATTGTTAGTTCTTTTGAGGGGCATTGGGGCAAAGTTCTTTAAGTGACTTTTTCTTTCATTCAGTGATAGGATGTTATCAACATCAGAGTTAGATGGAATGCACTTTTAGACCAGGTCTGAGAGTTTCAGAAACACCTTTCAGACACAACAAATTGGGAAAGGTTGTTGGGGTTGTTTCTTTCTCTCCTTATGTGGGCTTGGTTTTATTATTAGCAGTAGAATTGTTTTAAAGCAGCCTGTTAACAAGCTGTACTTCAAACACACTGGAACAGCAATAAAAACATGATAGAGCTGAGCTTTACATTTCCAGCGTGACTCGTTCTTCCTCCAGTTGGTCAGTGGTAATTTGGCAGGGATGATAGTTTGATAGTGAAAAACAAATAATCATTTTGGAAAGAAATGGTGAATTGAATGTGATAGGGATGTTCTCATTTTTGTCCTAGCTTTTGGAAGCTTTTTTTGTCATCAAGCCTCTATGAATGTGAAGTAATATCAGTGCTGCAAATAACTGCTTATAAATAAGCAGTTGAATGCAGATGAGTGCAGTTGGAAGAAAATAATCTGCAAGCTCAAATTTTGGATTTCTTGCTCTAAATTTGCCATGTTACAAAGAGAGCTTTGTGTTATGGATGTGCTGTGAAAGAGTGATATTAGAAGTTTAGGTAGTCAATAGTTAAATGCTGAAGTAATACTGAAAAGAATACTTAAAACATTTGGCAGTAGATTCTTTAAAGTTACACTTCTCTCTACTGTTTCATGGAACTGCCCTACTTTTAGAGCATCAATAATTTAAAATGAAGAGAAGCATATTAATAAAGAAACTAAAAGCAGAAAGAAATCAGGAATAGAACAATCTGCAAGGCATAGATATTGATATTAAAGCCTTAAATTTGAATGGAATTGATGGTTGCATAATAGTTTCTTTTGAGTTACATAAAAAGGTGGATTTTGCATCCTCTGTGGGGGTCAGCACGGTGCCTGGGGTGGGCTGCTCAGCGGCAGCGATCAGGAAGGGCCGTTCGTGTTTGCTCTGTTAACTCTTGCCTTGCTCCAGAGAGACACAGAGCCTTTAACCATGGAGCCGGTGCCGGGTCCGTGCCCTGTCTGGGTGCGCTTTAGGGAGCACAGGTTGGGGCTGCGTGTCAATTCCTGCTCATTAACGTGTTCTGTCTGCGTGATAAAGACAGCAGGGAGCTGATACAACTCAGCCAACCCGCCCCAGTGCAAGGATCAGAGCAGGGAATTAGGGAGTGTAATTGGTGGCTGGTTATCAGCTTCTTCCCTCTGGGGGAAGGCAGATGGAAGCACTTCCCTCCAGTCACTCAAGCTTCTAGCACTTACCTAACCTGCCGTGGGAACCCAGAGGAGAAGCTGGAGCTGCTTTTCCTGCTCTCCCCGGGGATGGACAGACAGTGGCCCCCACAGGCTGAGCAGCAGGGACGGGCAGGAGCCCCTGGCTCGTGTCAGAGCTGCCTTCCAGGTTCGTGGAGGATACGAGGCAGAACTTGTGCTGTCAGCCCAGAGCAATGGGATGCTGCCTTAGCTGAAGAGTGCAGCTCGTGGACACTTGCATTTTATGAGTAAATACACATTTTTCTAGCACAGCATGATCCATCCCATGGGACAGAGATAACTTATGGGTTTTCTTAGAAGCATGCTTTATTAAGGAAATAAGGCTTGTATGTTCACAGTGTGTGTATGTGGCTGCATCTGCCCATCTCCCATACCCGTACATAGGATTCTAGTACCTGTTGCCTGCCTTCCATCAAATCTGACAGATGGTAAAAGTCTTAAAGATGGAAAGTTATTCTGCAGGTTTCACAAAAATAGGTATTTTGCTTGAGTGAAGAGATCCTGTGTGCTGCTCCACTGGGGAAGAGACTGTATTGGGTCACCTGTGAGAAATCAGACTCCCTGAGGAGACACGGCATGCCCCAGTTTCACAGATGGATTTATTGCTACTCCTGAGACTAGAAATGTGTATTTGTAGGACACCAGGCTCTGTTAGTTCAGTGGCTTCTTGTTCAGGGGTAGGGATCTGCAGCCCAGAGAAGAGTTGGTGCTTTACCAATTGAGTAGGTGTAGAGCTCAGCTTGTGTTGAAAAGTAGTACTTCGCCAGCATCCAAGGTTTTTATAATGCTTTTTCTGTTGATGCTTTGTCAGTTTTCAGCTGCTGATCTAGAAATGAAAATAACTGATTGATTTGGTATTTAATGAAAATATTTTATGCCATCTTGTTATGGAATATGTCACAGCATAATGTAGGTTGAAAGGGACTTTCTGAGGTCACGTAGTGCAACCTCCTACTCAAAGCAGGGCTGATGTCAAAATTAGACCAAGTTGCTCAACATGTCCACTGAGTATTTCCAAAATCTCCAGGGATGGAGATTCTACAACATCTATGGGCAGCTTCTGGTTTTAGTGTTAAACCAATTGTCCAGTGATACTTTTCCCCTTAAAAACGTGAGAGTTTGCCCTGCTGCAACTTGGGACCATCCTCTCTTGTCCTTTGTACTCTTTGTCTCTGAGAAGAATCTGGATCACTGTTCTCAGTGATTCCCCTTTATGTGACTTAAAAGAGCAGTTGGATATTTTTCACCACCACCCCTTTTCCCCCTCCTTGCCTGTAAAAACCCAGTTTTTTTCAATTTTTTTTTCTTTCATGTCACATCCTTCAGCTCCCTATGCATCCTAATGGTTTTCTGCTGGATTTGGTCCAGTACTGGAAGGGAGGAAAACTGGATGCAGAATTCCAGATGTGCCCTCACAGCAGGAATCAGTCCCTTGACCTGCTGGGTGTGCACACAGCACAGCCCAGTCCTTGGTCAGCCTTCATCACTGGGAGCTGGCACTGCTATGGATGAAGTTGGATGTTGTTCTGGTAATTTGGAGAAGGGTTTCACTTAAAGTGAATTATTTTAGGAACTTTCAAAATAATATTGGGAAAAAATCCCAAACCCAGAAACATTTTATTAAGTGATTTCAGTTGTATTTTATTTTGATTTCCAGATCACTCAAATGAAGTGTATGGAGCTATAAATGTATTCAAAAATATAACTTCTATGTTTTTGTGTTGTAAGGGAAATAAAAATAATAGTGTAATAATATGAAATTCAGCAGTGTAGTTCATTTCAGGTGATTTATCTGTGTGAAATCTGTGTTTTATTAGTTAGCAGGATGGTTATTAAAGATGCTGGTTTGCTTGTGGATGAATCTCCTTTTCAGTAGAGAGCTTGTTTTCCTTTGCTTTAGTACAACGTTTGGGTACATGTTTGAGCTATTCTCAAACTCATCTTTTCGCACGGTGCACAAAAAACCAAATGCAGTTCATTGTCAGCTTTGAGCAGGTAGATGGGTAAGATAATTACAGCTTGTACTAAATGTCACTGATTCAGCTAGCGTGGTTTGATTTGGTTCGTTCGGTCCTTGGCAGGGTTTCCTGCGCTCCATCGGGGGGCAGGAGTTGGTTTCTGTTTCACAGCATTCCCGTCCCCACCCGTTCCGGAGCAGGGACAGCCCCGGCTCCTCCCGGCTGCCCGGCCTTGGGCCGTGCCCCTCGCACTGCTGCGTGCAATTCTGCTCTGTGCGTGTCTGTCTCGGAGAAAGGCTGGAGCAGGAATATTTTTCTGTTAGATTTGGGCAGAATCTTCATGGCAGTCCAGTTTTAGCAGAGTTGTTTGTGCACATGCTTTTACTGTCCATCTGTTTGCAGTACCCAAAATCACAACCACCTAAGCTCCCCAAGAGAAAATCTCTTCTCCTGGAAGTCCTTCTTTTGTATTTTAAAAGAATTTTCATAAAATACTGAAATACTCTGTGGTGATTAGGATGCAAATGAGAGTTTTTGTTACATGGTGGAAAGTAATTGGTCTGTGTTGTGGGTATGTTTTAAGTACGAGCAGCTCGCAATTAGGCTGCAGTTTATAATGTGCAATTACTTCATTTTGCAGTTTTTCTTAACGTTTGCAGCTGCCACTGCAGTACTTCACTTCTTGCTTCTTCAGAAGGAGGCAGATTGCTTCACCAAATATTGCTGATGTGTCCTGAGTAAAATTTCAGGTCATTTGAGCACTCCAAATCAATACTCCCCAAAATGCTTCAGTCCGGAATTTGCCCAGTTTTATTGGGATTTGGATGTTGCAAAATATCCCAAATGACATTCAGGTTGACTTTCATATTGGATTTTTTTGAGTGTTTCTTAATTGTGAAATAGCTTCCTTTCAACTACTGGAGCCAACATGTCTTAGTGCTGATACCTCCTCTGAACAAACCACCAAGCTGTGAATATGCTGAGGGTTTGCTGTTGCCATGTCTCTTTAGAAACATGGAAAAACATGCAGAAAGTGCCTTGTAATCTTACACAAAGGGAAGTAACTGCTGATAGTGGTGAGATGCACACTCAGTGCTCGTGGTTTGGTTGGTTTGGTTTGCAAGGGAAATACTGAACCAACCATGGCAGAGTGGACAGTGGCAGTGACCTTGTTTTCATCAGAGCTTTGGGATAGTTTTCATTTTGCGCTGATGTTTCTACATCAGGTTTAGAAAAATCTGCTTTTGAATGTGCATGGATGATTTTGTTCTGTTTTCTGTTGGAATGAAATACTGTGAACTATCTCTTCTGAAGATTTATGTGGTGTGGAATCAATTAAATAAGCTGATTTTAGGAGGAGTATCTGGGATATAAGTCAAATTAGAACCTTAGCAGACAAAAGACTAAACCACACTGGAGGATGTGTTAATCCTATCACCACTCACAGCTCTCTGGTAGTGCTCTGCCTTCTCTCTAGGAAAGGGGAAGTGTTTCCTGCACACAGTTATGATTCCTGCTTTGCTGCTTGGGGATATGGTAGTTGTTTTCCAGGCTCTGGAGTAACAGTGATGATGTTGCTGACCTGTCCTTTGCTGTCCTGGTGGATTTTTGCTGCCCCTTGAGGAGCCTTAAGCACAGGGCAGGAGTTGGGCACCTCATCCAGGGCTGTGTGGAGGCTGAGCCTTGCGGGGCTGAGCTGTGCTGATCTGGGGCTGTGCTGCTGCTGCAGGGGCAGCTTTACCCTCCATGCTTCTGCTCTGTCACTCCCTCCTCTGGGGCCTGCACAGCTGGAGCATTTGCTGTGTTGGAAAGCTGGTGTAGCTGAAGAGTGACTTCATAAAAAAATAAAATTGAAATGATGGACACAAAGCCCTGTGAGTGCTGGTGCTGACACAGGAAGGGAATAGGACTGTGCAGGTAAAAGCTTCTTCTGTTCCTGCTTCAACTTGGAGCTGCTTTAGTTCTCTGAACTGACACAAAGGCACTGCTCCAGCAAAAAAAGTGAGAAAGGGCAGGGATGTGAGGCATAAAAGGGAAGATGAACCACAGCCCCTCCTTTGAATTCACTGAGACCTTAGGTTGGCTCATGTTGCTGAGCTCTTACAATTTTAGCCCAAAATTCATTCCCACAGGAATTTATATACAGAGGAGAAAAATAGTGCTATTTAATATTGTGGTATTTTATCGAAAGCAGTTGGTGCCTTTGGAATTAATTTATTTCACAGATGCCAAGGGGCCTTTAAACGTAGTGAAGTTTGTTAAATTTGGCATCAGTGCTATCAAAGGAAATACTGGCAGTGGAGAACCAGTAAACCTCTAAAATAAGGAAGGGAAGTGGGAAGGGAAGAAGTAGATAAAGTGAGATGTAAGAGCTTTCTATTTTCTGAAGACCAACTTGAAGTGGCAAAAAACAGAGTAGGCATATGTGGTGGTTTGAAGTCAGTGTTGTACAGCTAAAGGTATAGAAAGAAAAATACATGCTAGAAGAGAGTGAGAGAATTGATTTTTTTCCAAACAACTAAGATTAATCAAAGCACCATAAAATTAAATTACATCTTTACCCAAACAATACAGAACCTTGGGTGAAATAGCCAGTATTTTTCTAATGCCAGTATTGAGGTGTAGTTCTAGAACTGCTGCTCTTCATGGTTCTGTTTAGTAGGTGCTAACAAAACACAAATCATCTGGTCTGCCACACCCAGGATTATGAATTGACTGAGCTTCTGGCAAAAGTAATTAATTTAACAGACTCCATTTTGCATGACTAGCTGTTCGTTTTCAAAATCCTAGGAGTGACTAAGGAATTATACTATTAAGTAATTATTATGTGCATAGTAAGTAGCTTGAAATTTAATTTTTTGCAAGGATCCATCAAATACTACTTTTCAAATTCTGAAAAATAAAATTGTGTCTTTGTAACCTATTAGAGCCTAGAATGGTTTGAGTTGGAAGGGACCTTAAGGATGAAGTAGAGGCAGCCCCTGCAGGGACACCTTCCAGGATGCTCCAAGCCCTCTCCAGCCTGGTCTGGGACACCTGCGGGGATGGGGCACCCACAGCTGCTCTGGGGAACCTGTGCCAGTGTCTCACCAGTGCTAATTAGATTCATTTGAGCAGGTACCATGAAATGAAATGAAAGCAAATCTTAGGAAGTTATGAAGGTGCCTTAAGAATTTATGGTGCGAAGGGCAGAAACCTGCAGTAGATCAGATCTGAGTAAAATCACTTCAGAGTAATTATTCACCTTTGTCATGGGAGGAAGGAGTTGGCGTAATTGCAGCAGGAAGCTTTGCTGTCAGAATAGGTTTGGATTGTTGAAAGGAAGGTGCCTGAAGCAGCAGGGGCAGAGGGGAGGCAGTGCTGGTCCAGTTTGACCCAGAAAGCCTCAGAGGTTCACTGAAAGCACAGTGGGGGCTGCAGCTCCAGTCCGTGCTATGAACCTCTGATACAATAAAGGGCACTGATTCAGAAATCATATTTCCTTTCTCCCTTGTTGGTTTTTTATTTGTTTGTTGTTTTTTAAAGAATGTAATAGTGAGATACCTCCATTTTCATGGATTGCTGACTTTCCTCCATGGCAGGGGTTAGTCTGTAAAATTAAATGTTTAATGGAGGAAAGTAGAAGTGTTTTAAGATGCCCCTGTTTCTGTAGTTTATTTCCTGAATTCTCAGCTGACAAACCTGAGAAATGCTTTGTTATTGAGAACCTCTTCTAGAGAAAGCTGAGAATTCAAAATGAAACTGTGACATGGGTTGTCTTTTTATAAATAGGTTTCTTGAAACATGGCAAATATATCCCAATATAAGTAGGCACTTGTTCCTTCTAAAACCAGGTGCTGATTTTGTAAATTAGTGCTAATAAAAAGTCTAATGAATAATACACTTGTCTTCAAAATATTATGAATAAATGGAGGACAGTAACAAATATTTCTAGTAAACGTAGGTGTTTACAGTTGGCTACAAAAAATACATTCAACAATGTAAAAATGACACATTACTCAGTGTCCTCAAATAGTCTTTGACTATTTTTGTCCTTTTTCCAGTCTTTTCTCTTTATTAAAAAAGTTGTACACTGTAGCTGCTCTCTGTGGTTCAATCATGTAGAAGAAGAAAGTAATTATTCTGAAGAATCTGCAAAGGTTAACATCTGATTATTAAAAAAACAGCTCCAAACAAAATACCCAAAACCCTCTGCAAATCTGCACTTTTGCAATCACCTTCCCCATCCCCAACAATTGTAGCGAACAGTCTGTTAGGGTGGTTGTTACTGTGTCATGATATTGCATTATTGTATTTACAGGAGTCTTAAAAATAAGTTTAAGCTATTTGCATTGTAACTTGATAAATGTCAGCGTGTTGTGGAAATGTCCATGATTGAGCTAAATGTGGACTGAATGAAAAAATTAAAGATCTCTGTAGATCAGCTTGCTTGCTGGGAATTATTTTTGCCTTCCCTATTCTGTGGGTAAGCCGAATTACCCAATATTTCACAAAGATTCTTATCTCTGGATATGCCCTTGGAATCATGTTTCCACAGCAACACAAAGCTACTGATAAAAAAAAATCCCTTTTAAACTTCAAATCAGTCTTTTATTTAGAGTTGTAATTAGGATGTTTGCCGGTAGCATTGTGCATTTTGTGTGTGTGCTGAGAGCAGCCTGTAAAACAGGCACGAGGTGAATAATCCTGGAAATGTTGGGAGAACATCCCCGGTGGGGGAAGGAGCAGGGAGTTGTTGTGGTGTGCAGGACCAGCCCCGTGTGGGACGCAGGCACTGCCGGGGCTGGCTCCGCTCCCGCAGCGTGCTCTCACTTGTTCAGCTCTGCCCCGGTGAAACACGCGGGGAACAGCAATGGGCGAGGAACGTGCGGCCGGCATTGTGGGCAGGAGGGGCTGAGCTTGGCCCTGGGCCACACGTGCCTGGGGAGAGCTTCCCTTGCCCTTCCCTTGCCCGCAGTTCGGGCATTGCGGCCCGGGCCGCGCTGTGGGCTCGGGGCCGCGGGGCCGCTCTGGTCACTGCTCCTGGAAGCAGCCCCGCCCTGCGCTTCTGCTTAAAAAGGAAGTTGGTACCAGACAGCAGAAGGATAAAAACTGGCTTTAGAAGTTATGTGGTGCAACTTCTTGGGTTATAAATGCTCATTTGTTTATTTTGTTTTACTTAGTCAAAACTTTGTTATGTATTTACAAGATACTTAAAATCGGGAATGATAAACTCTGCTGCTGGGACTTGTATTGATTTTCACGTGATGTTGCAAAAGTATCTAAATAACGGTGCCATTGCAGGTGCTTGAAATAGGAATAATGTTGTGGCTACAACAGTTGGGCAGTTGCAAAATCTATATTTAAATTTATCACATTACAGATAAATAGCACTCACAGTTCAATGGTTGCTTCAGCTTGTGAGACTGCACATGATTGGGGTGGAAATAAATCCTCCCTTCTAAATATTGAAAGTGTTGGTGTCTAGATTCATCATAATGGGATAGTTCTGTGGGTGATGATCAGTACATGTGCTTAACGATTAGAAGCTAAAAGCAATAAACTGGCACTCCAAGAGTTCTTAATAAGAGACCTGTTATTCCCACTTTACAGATTTTTTTCTTCTCTGGGAAAAAAGTCAAGATAATAGAAAGTATTGCTGACTTCAGATGTCCCAGTTAACTGCTTCGTTGCAAATATAACCAGCTGTTGTTTGGTTTAGTAGAAGCTGTCAGCCCAGACAAAGAGGTTACACTGTGCACACTGGGACAGCGCTGCCAGAATGCAAATAATCTAAATTTAGGATATGCTGTGGAGCTGATCCCGGTCGGACTGCAGGGGGAGCACGGGCGATCGGAGTTGCACATGAGCTCGGTAATTGCGGCTGCAGCCCGCGGGGACGAGCCGTGCACCGGGGCCTGCATTGCTCCTTCAGGGCGGTTTTGTTTGCACACTCCGAGCAGCACATTTCTGCAGCAGAGCTCTGGGACGAGTGTGTCAATCTGCTGCTGGCAGCAGGCAGTGAACCGTGGGATGGAGGGAACGCTTGGGAGTGGCTCAGTCTGCCCTACAAAGGACCCAGCTCTGGGAGCTGAAGGGGTTTCCTGCATCGTCAGTCACTTATTTCCATAGGGCTTCATGGGAGGGCTCTGGCTGTAGCCTGACACTCCAGTTCCACTAAAGTTCAGCCTCCTGTGCAGCTTTGACACTTTCCTATAGCACGTGTCAAATCGAGAAAGCAGTTTTGAAGGGTCACAGAGTTTACTTAAGCAATATGTGCTTTAAGGGCTGTGGCTGAGAATGTGAAATGGTGTTAACTAGGTAATACAGATGCTCAGTGTACCTGCATTATGCATGACATTTAAAATATTATGCACCAGCAAGTGTACGTGACTGCTTGTATGATTAGCTTCTTGCTCATAGAAGTTGAGATAATCTCTTGGATGTTTAATCAACTTACAGAAAGGCTTATATTTCAAAAAATGTGACATCAGAAATAAATCCAGTGTCCCTTTTAATTTTTCAACTGGATAACATTTCAGTTGTGCTCCCCTCAGCTGAGGCAATGGAAGCTTAGCTGTGCAAGAGATGACTGTATGGAGAAGGTACCCTGGAAATTGATTGCATCTTGATTCCAGATATGCAGCTTTTTTCCTCAGTCAACCAGGTGTATTATAGTTGAACCATCAGAAAGCAAAATTAGCCATCCTTTTCATTAGCCATCATTTATGACAGCATAAACCTTTTGCTAAGCAATGCTTAGGCCTGTAGGTGAAACACTACAAGAGAGGAAATCTTGGTATGTTTAATTGATGAAATCATGTTCATTTAATCTGTACAAGGAAAGATAACGTATTTTCCATCAATAAGCAACCCTTGCAAAGCATTAACTAATTTATCAAATATTTTAAGAGACTGGGAGCTTTTATTTAAGCAGCATCAATGGGTAAATATTGGCATTTTGCCTTTTTGTACTCTGCATAGCTGCTGTTGTCCAGTCCTTTGAAAGGAAGTAAGATTCTGCATTGTGGCAGAAAAAATGCTCAGGTCAGTACAGAGGAGGAGGCAGGAGGTTTGTTTATAATGATGAAATGGCCCATAGGATTCTTTCATTTCTTTCCCAAATCCAGGTTGTTCCTGCTACAGAGTTATTTCTGGTTTTGTTTTCTGCCTGTGACAGACCTCACTGGTCTATTGTAAACACCACAGGTGATGAGCTAAGAAAATTACTGGAGCCCAAGTGCTCTTGGAGGCGATGCCAAGTTCCACTTACAGCACTTGGTTATTATCTATTTCGGGACTGAGGAACTGCTAATGTGTTATCTATACATATGCAGCAGCAACAGTTGTAATGAACACTTGCTCAGCATGTGGCATTTCAAAGCTCCCCACGGAGCATTTGAGTTCAGTGTTTCTAGAGGCAAATAAATGGTGCAGGTCAGGGTTGGGGATGCAGGCAGGTCAAAGGGATTGAGTGGGAAAACTGCAAAAATGATGTTACAGTTACAGATGTAACTGCATGTACTGTATGAAGATCTTCCTGATGACCCTAATTGACTGAATTATATGCCCATTTGAATAATGAAAGTGAGAAATTTTAAACAGTTTTGCATCCAGTGATGACAGTACCATCTCAAAAACACCCTGTTACACCATAGTTCTGCTGAGTTGTCAAAGAGCCTTGATGTGGTCAGGTATTTGAATTCCTCTAAGTTCTCCTTTTTTAATTGGATTTTTGCATGTTATTCTGCTTTACCTGGTCACCAGGCACCTGGACATCTCAGCACAGAAAGGCAAATTCAAAGTGTATCAAAGAAAGTTCTGGGACTCAATTGTAGGAAACTGGTAGGATGTAAAGCCTCCTCAGCTAGTATGGTTCTTTTTTTATATTAAATAGTTGAGGCTAACAGAAATGTATGGAATGTAGGCTTGATTATTTTTTAATTTCCTAATAATTCAGTAGCAGGCCTGAGTAGGGACAAGAATCATACAAACACATCTAAATTTTAATTAATTAAATTAACATATACTTATACAGTAGAGGTTCTGATAATGAGATGCTTTGTCATTTTTATGAACAAGACCATAGAAAACATACTAAAACTTGTTAGGATTCATAGTCCAGAATTTAGAAAATCAGGTATGATATTTAGAAAATCAAGTCTCGGCTTTTACTGAGACTTTCAGTTAGGCTCAGGCTGTGATACTCTTCATGAATGCATGGGCATGTTGAACAGAGATGCTGTTTGTTGAGCCTGTTTGTTGGTGTAGCTGGGAATGGAGTTCTGGGCTCCTGGAAGGAGCCATGGAGATGGAGGAGGCAGAGAGTTCCTCACCATGGCTCAGTCACTGGGATCCCCACTGTGCTGCTGCCTGCTCCCACCCCATCTGTGTACCTGGTACAGCTTTCCTCAAACTCTGCCTACCTTTGGAATTGCCCTTGGAAAGGTGTCACAAATTCTCCATCCCTTTTGTTCTTCCATGTCTGTTGTGGAGGTGCTGACAGTGTAGATTGAGGGAGGCATGAAAGATTGTGACAACTGCTCTTGCTTGTGGGTCTGGACACAGGATGTGGTATTGTGCTGCTCAAGAGATGATTTCTGAAGGGTGAATGGGTTAACTCTGGATGAACTTTCTCAAACTTCTGATGATTGCAGCATGTAGAGAAAACCTCAGGCTTGGTTGTT
This sequence comes from Zonotrichia albicollis, assembly GCF_047830755.1. Taxonomy (NCBI): domain Eukaryota; kingdom Metazoa; phylum Chordata; class Aves; order Passeriformes; family Passerellidae; genus Zonotrichia; species Zonotrichia albicollis. The sequence goes on along the minus strand of NC_133836.1, from coordinate 8,085,224 downwards.
GCACAGGCTCATAAAGAGCACAGATAGAAATTCCTTTTCCTTTGTGCAGGAGCCACGAATCAGAGACTGCAAGTCAGCTGGGAAAGCCAGTGGGTAGAGACCCAAATAGGCTGGGGAAAGAACAACAGTGCTTTGTCAGTTCACCTAACTAAAAGATGTGTCACTGTCACCTCTACCCATTTGATAAAAATAAATGTAAACAAAATGCACCACCCCTGTGTTAAATGAATTCACATTCTTTCTTTCTGAATTTAATTAATGTTCTTTGTAATTGATGTTATTGATTCTCTTCTAGTTCTGCTTATGATAACGTCAACAAAGTTCGAGTTGCTATAAAGAAAATCAGTCCCTTTGAGCACCAGACATACTGCCAGAGAACTCTGAGAGAGATCAAGATCCTGCTGCGCTTCAGGCATGAGAATATTATTGGAATAAATGACATTATCAGAGCTCCAACTATTGAACAGATGAAAGATGTGTATCCTTTCAAAGTGTTTCTGGCATCATTAGTAATGGTTGCCTCCTCTCTTTTGATTGTTTCTTCCCCTTCATGCTCTTCCTTCCCAAATATTAATAAAAGTTGGCTTCTATTATTGTAAATCAAAAGGAAAGTTAATAGTATTTGATCAGTTTGTAGTTTTGATGTAGATGAGCACTAGTTTAATTCTTTCTTTTCCATGAAAAAAGAATAATTTCAATCTTCCAAGGCAAAGAACTCAACATTCTAGAGAAGAATTAGTTTAGTCACATCATTCTAAAACTATATTTGCTCTTAGTAGAGCTGCTGTTACAACTGGTTGCTTTGATGAGAAAGTCAAATGTCCAGACTCTGCTATAATTGTCTCAAATGTTCTTGAATTACTCGGGAAGAAAATTGTACTCAACTCATTCCTCTTGAAGCAAAAAAGACCAAAAAAGCCCCTTCTTTTAATCTTCATTACAATCTTATTAAAAAAATAATCTGAATGAGTATATTGGGATTTAATTTTGGTAAGAGAAGAACTATTGTGGTCAATGTAGCATAATAAATATATATAGAGTAGAGAAGGACAGCTGAATTTTTAAAGTGAGGAGATGGTAGGGAAAATTGATCAGAAATTATGAGATCTTCTACATTCCTGCTTTTATGCAATTGCAAACAAGTATCTTGGAAGCTTATTACTCATTAACCAAAAACCACCCTTTGTTTCTTGGCAAGCAGGATAGGAATCAGATGAAATTGAGATTCCAATAAAGTCAAGCTCTGCTATGAAGAAATAGAGGTTTATGATGATTAATTTGAGAGGATGACATGCTGGTGCCTTTTTATTCTATAAAGGGCTGCATCATGTATCAGGATTGATTGGATTCCAAGCTTCTAAAGCAAGAATCAGAATCATAATTGTCATCAAACATCCAAATAAGAGAGAAAAGATGTTCTAGAGGTTTCCTTGGGTACTGTATGTTGATGCCTGATATGACACCAAGTTTTTTTGCTGCCTTACATCTAATACCCCACAGATACATTGTGCAAGATCTTATGGAGACAGATCTTTACAAGCTCCTAAAGACTCAACACCTCAGCAATGACCACATTTGTTACTTCCTTTACCAGATTCTGAGAGGGTTAAAATATATCCACTCAGCCAATGTGCTTCACCGTGACCTCAAACCTTCCAACCTGCTGCTTAACACCACGTGTGATCTCAAGGTGAGCTGAAATTTCTTACAGATTTTCCTGCAATGGTTTTCATAAACAAACTGCTGTAACCATGAATGTGAGGTTTTTACTGGGTATCAATGTGATTTTTGTCCTGGAAAGATTGCCAAAACATTATTTGGTTAGATAAAATAATTATCAAGATTTGAGTGACTAAGAATCTGTTAGACTGCTGTAATGAGTGCATCACTGTTTCCATCTGGAGGCTGACTTGGAAACAGCCTCTTTGAAAGCTGGGTGAAAATACTGATCTGAAGCAGCATCATGTTTACCTCAAAACTCAGAACTGTGTATGTTTCAAGATTTGGTTTCTCTGTTTACACTGCTAATGTTTTGTTGTTGGAAAAGGACTTCATATTAGTGGGCAGCTAAAGCAGCATGTGAGATTCAGTGCTGATTAAATGCATGGCAATTACTTAGGGAGGGAATGTTCCTAATTTGCATTTCCAGTGATCAGCTCTGTACTCGTTAATACTACAGAAGGATGAGCTTAGAGCTGTTATGATTCTTGGAAAATGTCAGCTCAATGCTTAGTGGCATTCAGTAAAGCAAACCAAGTGTGAAGAAACAGAACAGAAATAGAGAATAAAACTGAAAACATGCCATTCTCTACCTTTCAGTTGGTTTTGAGTCTGTGATTGTAGTTATTACATTTCTCCCAGTGATATGAGGAGAGCAGGATTGCAAAGTACTGCTCTCCATAACACAAAGAGCTGTTTAGCCTGGGAGATGCTGCATGAGGAGCAGAGGGATCCAGTAGGATTTGCCAACATTGATACATTGTCAGTGGCACAGGGACAGTGACTGGGGAGCAGCTGTGCTCACTCTCTGTACCTGCTGTACCCTGGGAGGGAGGAGGGAGCAGGTGAAGTTTACTTGCAGCATTGTTAAGCTGTGGAATTTGGTATCACAGAGCACTCTAGATACTGCAGTTTTTAAAAAAAAACACCAAGCAAGTTAGCAGAAAAACCCTCATTGAGTGCTCCCTGTGGTTTAGAGTCCCACAGTGGCAGATCCATGGAAGATGAGAGAGGCATTGGAATTTGTTTCCCTTTTCAATGCATGTATTTCATGTATTTGCTGCTGGCCACTGATGGAGTTGCTGAGTTACAGTGCTTGATGCCAGGTGGTACAACTGTGTTTGTTGAATGCTGTGTTGCTCCTAATTACCCTTTGATTTTTAGTGTAGCTCTAACTTTCTCAATAAGCAAACCACAAAATAAAAATACTCTCTTCAAAGAGTGAGCCAGTTGTGGGCTGTACAGGTTTGTCACAATTCCAAGAGTGTCACACAATCCCTTGCTCTTTTTATGCTGGTCCATTCTAAAGACTGCCTACATGCTCAATTCTGCCTATATAATGAACACTCACAATTATTAAATGACCAAGAATTGTTACTTCCTACAGCAGGCATGAAAAGGTGGTGAGAGGGATTTTTTTAAAGGAAAACTGCAAGTTAGTGATTGTTTCATGATTTTACCAGTTACTCAGGAGATGCAACTGTTTGAACCACCATCTTATCAGTAACAATTAAACTTAATTTTTCTGTTTCCTTTTATACAAATACACAGAGGTACAGGCTACTCAACAATGCAACTGCAGATATTTCAGTACATTAGTAGTACTGTTGGTGTCATTTCATTTACTTAGTAAATGGTTGCATGTACATGATCCTCCTAAATCTTGCCATCTGCTTGATAGCTTCATCCAATTTTAAGCCATCTCTGTTTAAAAAACCCTGATACTGGTTGCAAGAACATTGTTTCCAAGAAGTGGAAGCTAAATATATAGATAGGATGCTGGTTTTATTCATTATTTTAAAATTTATTAAGCCGGGAAGTAATTTCTTCTGTCTCAGTAGCATCTGTTCTGTCTCTCCAAGGCATGAAGTACTGACTGACATACCTGAGTCTTTCATCATGTAGTTTTTTATTCTCTGCTATGACTTAGTGAAAATGCCAAGAAAATTGGCCTGTTATTATATTGTTCTCAGATTATTTATTTTTTTATTGTTTTCATTCACGTGGAGAAGCCTAAAAAGCAACTCCTGGTGCTTTGCCTGCTGTGCATCATCATTTGCACGGGCCCAGTGTCCCCAGAGCCCCTGAGCAGGGCAGCTGCTCTCTGGGTGTCCTTGGGCACAGGGGGAGAGGCTGGGGCTGCCCTGCCCAGCTGCAGCCAGGGCTGTGCCTGCCTGTCCCCCTGTGCTGTCCCCCTGTGCTGTCACCCCTGCCAGCTCTGCAGCCAAAACCTTCCTTGCAGCTTCAACCTTGAAGTCTTTCTCACTAATGGTGTTTCTGCTTTTCTGCTTAACCCGTTTCTGCTCCAGTCAGCAGGGGCTTTTTGTCATTTTAATGATCTCTCTTTGTCATTATTCTTCCTTTCCATCCCATGAGCATTTTTCTACTTGAGTTGAGAGATTCAGAGGCATCTTCTGTAATTCAGTTCTTGCTTTTCACTGTGGACCAGAGAATGTCTTTCTTCTTTTGTTTTAATGTGACAAACCCTAGTGCTTTGCTTTTGTGTAATGCTGAAATTCTGCACAAGTCCCTTTGCCTGTAATCTTATCTAGCTTTCTCGAGGTTAGGAGGAGGAGATTACAACAGTTTTGCCTGCTGCATAATTATTTTCTGAAGTCTTTAAGCTGTCCTCTACAGTTTCTTCGTTTCTGTCTTCAGAGGAGGCTCTTCTGATTATTTGTACTGAGTCTCTTTATGTAAGCTAATTGCACACAAGGCAGCTGCTCTGTTCCTGTAGCCTGGCAGAACCTTACCTTGCTTTAGAAAGGTTCTTTTTGGGGTTGTTTTCTAAGGATCCAAGGAGCTGGGTTTATTTTTTTAATATGTAGCTAAAGTAATGGCATCCAGCTTGGCTTATGGCATTCACCATTGCCTTTTCTTCAGACCCTCTGTGGCACAGTCAGCTGCTGAGCCTTGTCCTTCAGATACAGCTTTCAGTCAGCTGAAGGATTTCTTCCCTAACTGATCTGGCAGTTATTTCTCTGACAGGGTGTCCCTACAGGAAAGTTAAGAAATATCTGCCAGGGCAAAGAGAGGTTTCTGTGGTTGTGGTAGGATTTTCCATTACTGACTTTATTGACTGCAGCCTATTTTCACTTCACATTTTCAATATAATCACTGTACACAATTAACTATCTAAGAGTAAATATTATAAAGCAAATGTAGCAGAGGAACCTCCCACTGTTTGCCACTCCTACATTTGATGCCTGGTTTTCCTGATAGTATGTATTCTTTCATGGAAATACACTTTGTGTGGCAATCATAACCTGGTGATTTTTTGGGGGGGAAGCAGAAGCTTGTGAATGTGTCTAATGTGCCACTCAACAACCTTGCCATTGACCTTTGGGATGGTAAGAAAGGAGCAGCTGCTCTGCTCTGCAGCAGTCTGTCTTCACATTTTCAATTTTCCTAATTTCTCTCTAGACACTGAATAGCTCTGAAAACCATGGAGCTTTCTTACCAGAGCATAACTAAAACCACCTTTTACTTTTTGCTGAACTCACTAGTCTAAATTGGTGTTTGTTTTTCTTTTCATAGTTAGATAAAACTGTTTTCCTTATAAGGGGTTGAGAAATATTTTCTTGCTTGTGTTTTGTTTTTTGGGATTTTTTTTTGTCTTTTAGGCTTATGCTTCCTTCAGCAGCCCATAATCTCTCCAGCCTACCATTATCTCATGATTGGATAGGTTGTTTCTTCTGCAAAGATGCAGTTATGATGATAGCTTTTGTAAAATAGGGTGTTGAGCTTGGTTGCATATGTGTTGGTTGCTAATTAGGTTTTCTGTAAGTCTTAATTGCTATTCTTTTTGTTTTCTGGTGAGTTTCTGAGAGGTTGGAGCAGTGTATCTTTGCCTGTTTGCCAAAGGTGCTGTAAGCAAGCCTGTAGTGGAACATAAATTGTGAACTGTTTCTTACTTATTCTTACTGGCCTCTGAATGGCAGTTGGATGTTCTTTGTAATTGATCCAAAACATTTTTCTTCACCTTTGTGCAATAACTTTTCTAAAAGCATAGGTTGCCATCTCTGCATTTGTGGGTGTTACATTGATTGGGGAATGGTGAATCAGTAATGTTATAGTGCTGGAATTCTGTGTCTAATGGGCCTTTTTTTCCTTTTTACTTCTCTCAAACCAGATTTGTGACTTTGGATTGGCTCGCGTTGCAGATCCCGACCATGATCACACAGGATTCCTGACAGAGTATGTGGCCACACGTTGGTACAGGGCTCCTGAAATCATGCTGAATTCTAAGGTAAGGCCACAGGGAGCTGCTGGGGTGCTGCTGTTGCTGCTTTTTCCCTTGTGAGTTCCAACTGTGCTTGGAACAGCGAGCCCTTGTGTGTTTGTAGGATCAGAACGCACGCACAGTCTTGGGGAGGAGTGGGCATGGTTTCCAGTAGAGCTGCTGGCTTGAAATAAATTGTGATTCCAGAATCAATTACTGGGTACTAGAACTGAGAAATCACGTGCTCAGCTTCCCACACCTCCAGTTCCTTACCAGTCATGAGACTGCTTCCATCACCTGCTGTGCCACTGAGCAGGCAGGACAGGAGTGCTGGAATGAGCATTCTGCTGCTGCCTCCATCGAGGCTGCAAATGTTGCCTTAATGTCATCTTGACATCTTAATTTAGGTTTAGAATGTATGATGAGGGTGAATCTGATTCTGAATGAAGGCATGAGACACATAAAAAATGTGTCAGTCTTAATTGCATTCCTATAGTCTCCAGGCAATCATTCCTTTGGTTTTTGTGTATTTGGAATTACTGTTGAGTTCTGTGGCCGTTTAGGTGCATCCAGTCCTTGTGTGGGTGGTGGGTGTCCTTCAGAACCCCTGGGTTCACTCCCCCAGCCAGACACCTGCTAGCAAAGCACCTGGGTGGCACCTGGAGCTGTGTTTGACATTCTGGGACAGCTCTTGTTCCTGTGGGATTTACAGCTTTTCCCGTTGGTGTGTTTGTTTTGGTGTGTCAGTGGCGTGTTCCAAGCACTTTAAGAAAATAGACATCTGACCAATTAAGGGTGTATTCCTCCAGCTTCTTGTGTTTTAAACTCACATCTTGTATTTTAAACCCTCAATGAGGCCACAGCACTGGGCTATCCACATCTGTTTATCAAAGGCATCACAACAAATATATTTTGTGTTTGTAAGAGGGTGGTCAGGTTTAAAACTCCTGACTTAATGTGTGATTCCTTTTATGATTCTGGCACTTTGAACCCAAATGGTGAAGGGATGGCATCCTGAGGAGCTGGAGCCCAGTGGCTGTGGGGTCAGTGGGACAGAGGCTGCCCAGGCAGGTGGGGCTCTGTCACTGGCTGGTGTCACTGCTGTGACATGCCCAGGTTGGCCATGCATGGGGATATCCCACTGTTGCACCCCAGGGACTGCTGTGCTCTCCTGCCTGCACAGGGTGCTGTGCAGAGCAGCCAAGCAGCAGCCATGGGTTTGGCCATTTCCCCTTTGCCAAAGGCTCATCCTGGAGTGCAGCTCAGATCCCCTCAGGGACAGCTCTTTCACACATGTTCAGCTCTCTGTCAGGGGCTGTGCAATTCAGAATACCTGGTTTCCAAAATGTTTTAGTTTAAATTGGTTATAGAATTAGGGAATCTCAACAATTTGCAGTTGGTAACAGATTTAGCTAAACTTAAAAAATCCTTTTTGAAAACTGTCTCTTGGAGAATTCAGTTCTTGCTACCCCTTCAAAGTAGTGTTTTGATATATGGTTCTTAATTATTTCATTTGTACAGAAAAACCAAACAGTATGAGCAAGCACGACTCATCTAACAAAGAAAAAGATGATTTGTGTGCACTTCCACAGTTTACTAAAGTAACACATTGCTGCTATTATACAACAGTTTGACAAAAATGTGTTTCTGCTTCACTTGCAGGGTTACACCAAGTCTATTGACATCTGGTCAGTGGGCTGCATTCTGGCAGAGATGCTCTCCAACAGACCCATCTTCCCAGGAAAACACTACCTTGACCAACTTAACCATATCCTTGGTAAGCTTGATGGAAAAGCAGCATTCCCACATCCATCTGTCTCTCCATCCTTTCTGCCAGCTGGGCTGGCCTTTCTCCAGTGGGTCACTGCAGGGTGTGTGTCTGCTCCCCCCTCTTGTGCTTTGTGCAGCAATTGCTACAGGTAACCCTTGTTCTGGGGACAACTGGAGAATACTTAGCAATTTATTTACTACATCAGCAGACATATTTTTAAAACAAAATTTAAAAAAATAAATTAAAAGCTCATATATATTATTAGGTCCAGGTCAAATTTTTTTAAAATTTCTTTAGGTACACCATTTACTGGGATCTTTCTAAGAGATTACAGATCATTAGAAAACTCAGATCTATTTATTTATTTAACACATGGTTTTTAGTAAATGTTTCTAAAAACTGCTCAGGTGTTCTCTATCCTTAAAACATTTGGTCTGAAATCCCCTTCCCAGCAGTTTTAATACTGAGTTTTAGCAGATAGGATACAGCTGTGTTAATGTGATTTTCACAGAATGCATTTCTTTGTATTCATATATTGTTTGTATCCATATTTTTAGGTATACTTGGATCCCCTTCCCAAGAAGATTTGAATTGTATAATAAATTTAAAGGCCAGAAACTACTTGCTTTCTCTACCACACAAAAATAAGGTACCATGGAACAGGCTGTTTCCAAACGCTGACCCCAAAGGTATTTTATACTCTATTACATTGTATCAAAGTAATGGCAGGAGGGGAGGTTCTATAACCTAAGAATTTATCTTTATATTGGAAATAGAACATGCAGGTGCCTCAAAATAGCACTGTAAATCTAATATAAAATCATCAACCAGCACAGAGCCCTCACACTAGTTTATCTTTTTAATGCAATTTTAGTAACTCTAAGATTACCTGTTGTGGAGTTTGGTCTTTAAGTGACTTGTGAGATCCAAACTCTTGTCACTGCCCTTGGAAGCACAGTTCATTATTCAAGTGCTGATCATCAGCACTGGATTTCAACACTGGCATCAAACAAGTCTCGAACTTTGTTTCTAACACCAGGTGGGAGGCAGCTGCCTGCTGCTGCCCTGGGTAGAGTTTGCAGACTGTGAGTCAGTTGTGGGTTAAACAGGGTCTCCTCAGTGGGTGGGACCCTTAGGTACCATGAAAGCTTAAAATTTAATGGGTTAAAAAATTCAGTGAGGATGTGTGGAGCAAAAGTTATAAAAGCAAGGAGTATAATAATTGTTAACCTTTCTTAACAAGGCTTTAGTAAAGGGTAAATATGATTTTTTTTTTTTTGCTAGATAGCTATTAGTTTACCTTTTATATTCAGCTTTGTGCAGTTTAAGGATGGTTGTGTTCACAGTGCAGTGCTCTTTTACCTGCTCTAGCACAATTCCTAAGTCACTTCTTTTTTAACTGATATGATAATTTACTCTTAGTGGATATGATCAGGTACTGAATTACCATGTAAAAGTTGATTTCTGCAGATGGAACTGTATGGAGCTGATTATCCCTGTCATTGAGGAAAACAGCAGTGATTTATTCTGCTTTTCTAGCAGTGCTCATCAGTGTGAGAATCCTCCCTGTGGGCTTTGACAGCTCAGATGGCAGCAGTGCTGGTACCTCAGCTGAGGGGGAGTGTGCCACTGGTGCAGTGACAGCCCCAGGGCAGCTGTGCCAGGGCAGCTGTGCCAGGGCAGCTTTCAGGAGCTGGCTGGCACTCAGGGCAGGGCCAGCACTGTGCCCTGTGCCCGCCTGGGGCTGAGTGAGGGAACCACAGCAAAGCACAGAGTGATGGATCCAGTGATGGATCCAGTGATGGTTCCAGTGATGGATCCAGTGATGGATCCAGTGATGGTTCCAGTGCAGGCCTGAGGCTTTTGGAGCTGGGTCTCCTGTGCAGTGCTGGGTGTGCACAGGCCCAGAGGAGCTCCCTGCAGTGTGGGGTGATGGTGATGGTGCCTCCTCCCTCCCCAGGCTGTGCCATGACCTGAGGTCACAGCTGTGCTCCTCTTCCTGCTGCAAAGCTGCAGCTGCTGCGCTGCATCGAGAAGCCTCTGTTAAAATTCTGGTTCATAAATGATGTGGTGAGGAAAAGCAGTGTGATGGAATTTAGGATACTGCAGGTATCTTAGGGCTTCTTGCTCCTAGAATCAGGTTTTTCTCTTCTTGGAAAAGGGAAATGTGTTACAGGCACAGTAGCTGACCAACTGCAGTAGCACTGATTTGTGATGTCTGTCCAGAGTTTCACCAGACCTCACTCTGTCTTACTGGGTCTTCAGGTTCTTTACGGATTCTTTCTAAATTGTCTTCAACAGACTTTGCCTGAATATAAATGTATTTGCATCTTCTCTGGAGAGTATCTTCTGTGCTGCTGGTTGTGCCAGAATATTTCACTGTGATGATCTAGAACTCCTAATGACTTCTGGATGATATTTTCATCTGTAAAAAGCCAAGATCTTTTACAAGAATAAGAACATATTCATAATTATTTATTACAGAAAAGCTCCATCTTTGTTTGGATTTTGGCACAAAAATCCAAAGCATTTTTCTGAGAGAAGAAAAAGACTCATCTATTTAATTTCTCTAGTAGTTCAAGCCAGATTGTCCTGTAGGATTTGCTGTTTCTTGCCTTGCATCCCTTCTGGGGCTGAAGGGCTTGGGCAGGGTCTGTGCTGGAGCAGGGGGTGCCCAGGGCAGCAGCCCAGGAGTGCTGAGAGGGGCAGGCACGGCCTCTGCCCAAGGTACAGCTCCAGCAGGGCTGCACTGGTGTCTGCACACACCTTGGGCACTGGGTGTTGTCTGGGTAAGGTCAAGGTCTGTGACACTTTTTTGGAGTGTGTATTAAATCCTTGCTCACTTTTTTTCCTCTTAGCGCTTGATTTGTTGGATAAAATGTTGACCTTTAATCCCCATAAGCGGATTGAAGTGGAGCAAGCTTTAGCCCATCCGTATCTGGAGCAGTATTACGATCCAAGTGATGAGGTAAAGACATTGTCAAAATGTAAACATTGATAAAATGATCCAGCTGATTATTTTCTACTTTAGTTCAAGGGTAATATTTCTACTGCACTAACGGAGTTGAAGAACAAATTGCATCAATTTACGACAATTTGTATTTCTCACTTCAGTACAACACTCCGGAGATGCCACTCAATAAATAGATACTAAAGTGTCCTCCCTCTCCAGAAAATGGAGCCTCTCAGCTCATGTGAGGCCTGGTTTCATGGTGTCTGAGGTAAAGGAGGAAAGTGGCTGAGTTTGCCATCAGATTATGCTTTATAAACCTGAATTGGAACTGGCTGGAGTTTAGGTACAGTTCTGAGGAGATCTCTGGCTCATTTTTGTGAAGAAAGAGGGGAGGAGGAAATAACTTAGCTTCCCTTAAGGGCCAGATATGTTTATTCCAATTAAAAAAAATGTTTAAGATATTTTTTTTCTTCAAGTAGATACTGAGTTAAGAGCCTCAAATAAATATTTCAACTTGTAGTTTGGATTTGACCAGCTACTTACTGAGCTTGATGTAAAATTTGGGAAACAAATACCTAAAGCACACATAGGAGTAACAGGGGGAGTTCTGCCTTGAAGACTGCTCAGTGTTAGATATTTTTGTGAAGAACATTTGCAGACTTTTTCCCCATCCATGAAAGGACTTCTTGAAATTGAACAGCATGGTGACATTAAAATAATCATATTTCTTTGTGTTATTAAGCCTGTAGCTGAAGCACCCTTCAAGTTTGATATGGAGTTGGATGACTTGCCGAAGGAAAAGCTGAAAGAATTGATTTTTGAGGAAACTGCAAGATTCCAGCCAGGATACCGATCTTAAATCATGCATAGGTAAAGTCCCAGCAGTGGGGGACACTCGGGCAGGGGGGACATTTGAGACTTTGCTGCTGCTGCTGAAATGTGGGACTTGCCTTGCCCAGTCCAAGGACCTGACCTCAGTCCTGTCCTGTTTCTGTTTGCCCTCAGCAGGGAAGTGTCCACAGGGAATCCAGGCAGCTGTCCCAGGTGTTTACCTTAGTGTAGGTGCATTTAGGGAACAAGAATTGCATTTCAATAGTGCTGCTTAGAATAAAGGCAATGGTAATGCTTTGAAATGCAAATTTTATTTAAAAAAAACATTTTAGGGGGCAATGTTCTTCATATTTTACAGATACATAATTTTATCATGAGACTTCAAATGCTTTTTAAAAAAACCTCCTCCTAAATGTAATGTACAGAGGAGAAATCTCTTAAATTATTTTAAAGGAAAAAACCCATACAGAAAACTTCAGCAGGACTTATCTTTAGTTTTAAGTAGCTCCCAAATAGTGTGAGTAAATAAGAATAGGTATTTAAATATCCATAAATTAATTATGATTAACCTTCCTAGCATTTTGAAAATCTGAAAGTTTAATTTAAGTTGAAATGTACTGATATTCACTGACTGACTTTTTTTTTTTTAAAAGTCAATGAACTTAACTGGTCTTCCTGTACCACAAGGCTTGCAAGTCTCAGGAGTTTCATACAAATTGGTCAAACATGGACTTGATTGGAGTACCTGTGAAACTTGTGTGATACTGATAGGGGAAAGTATCAAAGTTTTATGAGTGGAAAGGAAAAACAAGCCAAAGGCAACAGGCTGCCCTGGGTTTCCTGCTTTGTGCTCTCTGTGCTTTCCTCCCCCAGAGCAGCATTCTGCCATCCCTGCTTTGTGTGGGCAGCTCCAGCAGGAAGGTGAAGTTTTGAGCCAGGGCACTTCCTTGCTGCCAGAAATCCACAGCTCTGCTGGCAGTGTGCAGCAGCTTTGTGGCTTTGCTATAAGCAAGAATTTTTCTGCACTAAAAATGTGATTTCAGTTTCTGCATTGCATATATCCTCAGGTTTTCATTTAATAATGAATTCATAGGAAAGAAAAAGAAACTGGGGGAAACTTTTAAAAGTTTTTCTTCATTAGGGTAACTGCTGTTGCCACTGGCTTAAATATTTAGATGTATAGAAGCTCACAAATGAACAAATTTCAATTTTTACAAATACTGCATTTTGTTTATTTAAGCTTGCTAGGTGATACTGGAACTGTTGTAATAATTGAAATGTAGGGAAGTCTGAAGTTCACACACTGGTTCTATGAGTTGGCATTGTCAATAGGGCAGACCTGGGACACAGTAACTGACTGGTGTTCCTGTCCCACCCATGTTTTGTGTGTGAGAGCACAGCTGTGCATGTACACATGGTGTAAGAAAGTTACAGAAATCTTTAGGAACCAGATGAAGCCTGTTCCTAATAGGCTGTATTCTCAAGGAAGGGCAGTGAGTGGTTGCTGATGTGGTAAATCATGGTTTGTGATCCCTTGCTTGCCTCATTGCTCAGACCATACTTACCTAGGTTGTATTAGGGATTAAGGGATAAAAGGATTAGGGATAAAGATATCAGTGATCTGTTGCTAGCAGAAATTTCTGGTTTGATAAAAATGTTACCTTCAAGTGCTACTATGCAGAGTTGAATTGGCCAGCACAATACTGCAATTGAAATATTGTACTTAGCTTGGAGAGGATATGCTGGTAATTTGTGTGAGTCATTTGTGGTCAGGATTGCCAGCTTTGCCATAGCACAAGAGTTTGAACAGAGCTGCTTGACATCCTAGTGAGGGCCAGTCCCCAGAGCTGGCTTCAAATGCACAGGGCCAACGTCCTGCTGTGCATTCCTGTTCTCCTGCACACCCCCTGCGCTCCAGCAGCCAGCTCCTCTCACTGGGCTGCTTCCCGAGATTCAAAGTGTCCCCTGAGCTCTGGGGTTTGGAATTGAGAAGTAATATGAAAATAACAGATTTTTGGTCCAGACAAACAATGTATTTCATTGATTAGTTGTGTTTAATCTTTCTAATCTTTTGAAGAATTAATAGTTTAAAATGGGATGCCCTGAGATCCACTGTCTCTGAGTTCTTTTTTAACATCTGTGGATCCTGCTGGCTCTGGCTGATGGTGAACACAATGTGCACAGAGCACAGAAATAGGAAAAGGGTTTAAAAGGTGATGTTAAACTTCCTTCACTGAAATATGTCTCTGCTCTCTTGTAGGACAAGGACTTAAAGGACTGGGCATGCTCAAATGTTGCTGTTCCTCTTCCCAGTTCTTTATTGTTGGTCATGTCTTGTGGCCTCTCTCAGCTTATCCACTAACTCCTTTGAGCCATTCAGGAGGGCGGTTCCTGGTAGTTTTGGCTTTTCATGCTTTCAATGAATCTTTTAAGCCTGAAGAATTGTAATTGACACTCCTCTGCGTAATGCCCATTGTTGACCTGTTGCAGTACTGTACTGTACGTGCACCTACTGCTGCCCGTGTTTAACTGCTTGCTTTCTGGTTTGAAAGATGCAGTGGTTCCTTTCACTCCTGGATCAATGTCCAAGAAGAGAATCCATTGACCTGTAAGACGTTTACACCATGAACTGTTTTTCTGACTTTACTGAAGTCGCTGGCATTTTTTTTTAGAAAAGCTACTATTCAGGGCACTTTAAGTCAGTGACATCCCAGATTTTTTTTGCACGTCCTTTTTAAATACAAATGGTTGGTTAGCATCCAGCAGAGTGTACCATTATACTATGGATTGCAGCATAAGTTGTGTTCATGTTAATCTTGCTTATGCACTTGTTTGGGTGTCCTGTGCTGTACATACAGGTATTCTATCCAGTGTAAGAGCTACATAGGAGCCCAACCTAACTGAATTCATCTAAGAAACATTTTTCCATGTATTGACAAAATCTGTACCTTTTTTTCCCCTGCTTTTCCTAAGAGAGATCATTTAAAGTTTACCCACGCTGGAGGCATAGTACTCCCAAAGTCCTACCGTGCAGTAGTGTTTGTGCAGCCTGTGCAAGGCAAGGTGGCAGCTGCAGCTGCTCTGTGCTCCCTGGGTGCTGGAAGGGTTAACACAGACCACGATGGCACCGTGACCCCACGGCCAGAGCTTTCCCTGGGCAAGGCAGCCGTATCTGGTGGCAAGCAAGAAATCAGAATATGATGTTAATTAACTCAGTCTGCATCCTGCATACCAATGAAATGCTTCAAATGAGGATTGATAGTTTTGACATTTGAATCTAATCACTAACATTCAGATTCTTGCAGAGAGGAACACTGCATCTTCAAATGAGAAAGTTTGATTTTACTTTTGCTCCTACAGCATGTCAGCATCTCAAGTTCATTTCTTGCAACCTACACTATGGTGATTTGTAATCAAGCCTCCATGAGCTCGTGACATGAAGTACTGTTCTGTTGTCAAGTACTATCAAACTTTTCTGATAATGCTGAGTTAGGACAACCAAACAAAGCTAGCACTAAATAACATTTAAAATTGTATACCTTTTAATGATCTTTTCAAGTATTTGTTACTGAAATTGTATAATGTGGAGTTTACTAGGTGTTATGTTCCAGTGCAGTGCCTCCTTTTCTTTCCCCACTGCTCTCTGTGGTGAGAAATTTGCCTTGTTTAAAATAATTACTGTGCCCTCGCATGACTGTTAAAGCTTTCTGTGCAAAGATGATTGTCTAAGTGCCACATGCCTATGATTGAGAAAAAAAATAATCTATTGTTACCTCTGAGTTGTGTTCAACTGAAATGCTATTCAACAAATAACTTAGGAAAAATAGTTCTATTTTTAGCTTTTCATATCTCTGCTGTCTTTTTCTCATTTTATTTTGGCAGCAGTGAAGAATGGATTGTATAAAGACTGCTTGCTAATATGAACAAAATGCACTTGTAATTCCTGGAAATAAATTTAAATCTTATATCTTCACATTAACATTAAGAACTAGTTTTTGGTTTCCTCTTGGGTAATGTCTTTGAATGGAAATCAGGTTCCATTGCTACTGTAGTACATAAGGATGCTGGCTGGTTAATAACTCCAGGCTTCCTCATACCATTTAGTCTGCTCTTCAGAGAAATCTAGAAAGCCATTAACTTAGACTCCACTAGATAAGGGTGCTTACAAGATTCCATTTCAAATTTTTTTTCCTATAGTTTAAGTGTTAATCTGCCAAAACTAATTTTTAGTAAGCAAGGGTTCATCATTAAAGGGCATTTTCTATTAGGAAGTTCCTGTGGTACATAAATCTCTGACGTGGGGAACAAATTCGGAGCATTGTCAGGACACTGCACAAGTGATCATGGAATCGTGGTATGGAACCTATGCTAAAACATTTCTGTAGAAGAAATATGCACTTGACTGTTGATACCAGTGTAGAAATTTCTCTTGACCTTTCTACACATCTTTACCAAAATGCTTTTCTCACTCAGTTTCGAAAAGTTGAAATAGTTCTAGAATCTCTGCTACTTGCATGATCATCATTACAACAGGAATCATTTTTGGCACGGTTGGAAAGATGACTGTTACTGAAATTAGTTTGTAACACCTCCGTTTTAATTTATTAAGGAAGATCTTTGGCAGCTTACTTCACCCTTCTCTTTCCCAATTTTTTTTTAATACTGTCTTTAAGTTGGGATGTTTGGGGAGGTGTAGACTTACCCTTGCATCCTCTCTGAGTGAGAAGCCGAGGATTTGCTTCACCTGATGTCTGGTGCTTTTGGGCTTTCTTCCTTAGCTACTTTTGCTGAATCCAATTGGCGTCCATCAGGATCCATAACCACATCCATCAACCTTTTACTGAATTCAGTAAACATTGTTGGGTTGAATTTGTTGATGCATCAAATGCTGAAACACGAGGGGTTTTTTTTGGTCAGATTTTAAAAATAGTTTAAAGAAGGTGCCTCTAACAACACTGTGTTAGGTCAGTTATTTCATCATTTTACATTGGGTTCTTTTCTTTATGCAGTTTTTATATTTTAGAGCGGAGAACAGCAACTCTTAATCAAAGTAGCATGCATATTTCATGGTAAAGATGCTTTGGGAATAAGGAATGTAACAGTTCACTGTCAGAAACATTCCAACCTTACAGCTGAAGAAAAATATGCAAACACAAAATTCTCATGGATACTTTGGCAACCAAGCCTCTGCCTCTGCTGTCCTGCCTGTGGGCAGACTCTTCCTCACCCCTGTGACACCAGAGCTGGGCCGGGAGCTTCCGGGAGTGCCCGTGGGGACAGAGCAAACCTGAGGAGCTGAGCAGGGCTTTCCTTGCAGAATGAGAGAGTGAAAAACCTGTTGTTGCTGCCCACTGTAATATGCTACAGTATATTTATACCATGTCAAAGTTGTTTGCTGAGCAACTGTACTATAGATTTAAACTTTATTAATATATATTTGCTTATGTTAGTGTAGTTTATATAGTCCTTGGTTATTGATAAATTTATTGTGTTGTTACAGCACAGTGATATGGTATAAATATAGGTCTATACATACACACCATATACTTATGAATTTGGTCCCTTGCATAGTACTTTTATATTTGTACAGCAATGTCTTCAAGCAATCCCAGATTTTAGGGGAAATATTTTTGTAAATGCAGTGGTTTAAACAAAAAAGTCCAAACAATCCTTTTACTAAGTTTTAAATACATTTGTGGTTCAAAATGGTTTAGTTAACAATTGAAATCAAGACACTAAATTAGTGAAAAGTGCACATTAGTAAAGTGAAGCTTACAGTGGTTTTTGTAGCATGTGCTGTGATCAAACCAAGTGACACATCGGCAGAAATGTAAAAGTTGGACTACATGTGTAAATCTAGAACAAATTTTAAAGGTTGCAGCTGGTTTACTTACTATTGTTGCCTTTTCTCGTGTTGTATCAGTGTAGAGCACTCTTAAAATACTCAAACTGCTTTGTCTTTGCTTTGTACTGTTGGTGCCTTCTTAGTCATGTACCCCACAAGTCCTGCATAGCTAATTTAGTTAATGGTAAGTTTAAAATAAAAAAGCAAAGGAAGATTTTATAAAAAATAAATAAATCATTTTCTGTATGTTCTTATTCATTGTAACAATTAAACATTTATATTGTGACAGATTTGTGATTTGGTTAATCTGTATAGATCAATTGTAAGTAGCAAAGGTTTATATTTCGTCTTATTCTTTTGATGTTGTAAACGTTTGTGATTTTCTTTTTTAAATCAGGTAACTTAATGTTCTGTTTTGTTTTTGGCATCTGAATCTTGTAAAAACAAATGCAAAGAAAATCATTAAATTGTGTCCCTGTATTACCAAACCAGCATAGTTCCGTGCATATCTAGAACGACTGGGACTTTGCTTTGGCCTGAGCTGCTCCATTGGCTGAGCCAAACCCGCCCTCCTTGGCCTGCAGGCAGGAGCTGGAACTGCTCAAGGTGTGTCCCTGGGTAACTGTACCAGCTTGGAATTCAGTTAGGGAAGCCATCCCAAAAGAAACCCCCACAGATGAGCTTTCTCTACAGACAGGCAGAATGTTTTATCTTTGGTGTGAGAAAATGATGAAATCTTGACCTGCTGAATGATGCACGTCAGTGTCAGTGTTACCTGGTGGTTCACGGGCTTTCCTGACACTCCTTCTATGGATATTCACATTGCACTGTTCCCATGAAATCTTGAACGTTCTTGCTTGCATGATCCTTAAAAACCAAATATTTTCATTTCAGTACAAAAAGGTTTTCTCCGAGCAGGGATTTGAAATGTGGGACTTCTGGGAGCAGTGCAAGTAAGTTCCTATCACTGTTATGGACTTTTAACTCTTCAAAGAATTGAACTCTTGAAAGGTGTAGCTGGATAATGGCAGCTAAAAACTTCTCTAGTTAATATGAAAAGGCAAAAAATGTGACCTGAAACTAAAGAAAGCTTAACCATATCTGGCAGGTGTGTAATAACTCTGAGAATGGCTTGTAAAAATTTATCTCTCATTCCCCTCCTTGGCTTTTGCTGCAGAGTATAGATTCCCCCCCCCCCCCAAAAAATAATACAGAATTTTATTTTTGCCATGTTTCTGTGTGTTCTTAACATTTTGTTGGCTGTGGCTGTTCCCCTGGCAGAAGGTGTGTTCACTGTAGCATGCACTTCAGGAAGGGACTTCAAGGTACAACTGCACAGCTGCTGGGCTCCAGGAAAGTTTTGACAAATAACTGATTTGACTTAATGTTGTTGTGATCCTTGTTTCAGTGGGATTGGTTTGAAATACCACACAAATTTCCTGTGTTGGAGCAGAAGTGCCTGTAAGCTCTCCATCTGTAAGCTTCAGGTGTAGTGGGCACTCCTGAGCTGTTGGGATGTGGGTTGGGTGGTTCCAGTGAGCACCCCCAGGTGCTGGGGAGATGCTGCACTCAGCACCAGGGAGGCTGCCAAGGAGCTGCCTTTGAGGAGAAGCTGTGTTTATTGCAAGAGATTAATGTAGGTCTGATGGCATCAAGCTGTATAGAACTCTGACCCAGGACTCTGCAGACCAAAGATAATTCTGTGTTGTGCATGTTTCATCTTTAGTTATTCTTTCTATTAAATTGCATATATGTAACACTGAAAAGTTTAAGAAATAAAAACCACTTGAGGAATGTAGAAGACTCCCAACAGGCATCGCATCAGCGCATGCTGGGTCTGTTGGTGTTACCTTGCTCTTCTCAGCACACCAGTCCAGGTAGCTCCAGGAGGAGCTCCAGAGCCTCAACTCAGCTTCCAAAGGCAACTTCAGTGTCTGCTGAACTCCACCCTGGTGTCAGGGGTGTTCACATCCCTGTCAGGAAGGCAGCCCTGCTCACCTGCTGCTTGTGTGAAGCCTGATCTTGGGAGTTGGATGTGAGAACTGTTCTGTAACCCCTCTGTCTTTTTCCCTGTAATTTATAAATTACACTGACAACTTTCCTTCAAATGTTTTCTAAAACTCTGCCCTGTTTTCAGTACATCTTGCTATTGGCAATTTACTTTTCTCTGTGTAACTGAGTCTAAACAAGTTCCACTTGTTAAAAAGAAGTCTTTATTCTATAGGATTTGTAAGTGTTCTGATGATAAACAGCAGATTATTGATCCTGTTAAAGTGATGTACCTTGTGAATACTGAAAACTTGCTGCAAGTTCCCTAAAGCTGCCTCTTGTTTTCCTCTCAACATGCACACACACAGAGCCCATTTCTCCTCAAGTTCCTTCTCTTTCCAGCTGATTAATTGGTGTGGTAGAGAAATGTGTGCTCCTCCTAGCTTAGTACAGAGGTAGCTTGTGTTTGTATGTGAAGGCTGAAGAGACTTGAAGTCTTCCATTCCTGATTTCCCTGAAAGGAGCAAGAAACGCCTTGCCAGGGTCTTGGGTTTGCAGTGTTTCTCACCTAAAAAGGCAGTAATAAAAATCCTTTCATGTCTCTTGCCAGTCTGTTTGTGTGCACTCAGCTGCTGCCTGCAGCACTGCTCCTCTCTCTCCTTGCCTTGCTGCTGGCACTGGGCTGACCTTGATCTGAGCTCCCCTTCAGTGACGCTGCTCTTCCCCAGGGGTTTGCACTTTCCATGTTGGGATCTTTCTCCAAAGTCCCCTGTGTGCTCTAGCTTGATGACTTCACTCCTTTGTTCTTGCTTTTCCTTACCTCGCACACTTGTAGATTCCTGCAGTCTCACAGCTCTGCTTTTATTTGCTCCTTTCATTTTTTGCCTCTGTGGAGCTGAGCTGAGGACACAGTTGTGCCTCACAGGGCTGGGCCTGGGCTCAGCCCTGGCTCTGGGGAGAAGGCCGAGGTGGGGCAGGGCAGCTCCAGTCCTGGGCCAGCCTGCCATGGCAGCGGTGCAGGGAGCTCTTACTCCACCCTGTGAGTTTCCTTCTGGCCTTGAACACACAACTTAGAAATCACAGAAGATGTTAATCTCTATCTGTGATGTGTGATCTGTGTCTGAAAATTCAGGCTTTTTTAGGAAAAAAAAATCCAAAGCTGTAAGAGAATGCCATAGAATTTAAAAAATTTTGCTATTACTAAAATACTTGAGATGCACCTTTTAGGAGGGTAGTTTGTTTGTTTGTTTGTTTTTGTTGGTTTGTTGTTTGTGATTTTTTTGTAACATCCAAGACTAAATGGTGTGCTGTGAACATCTTTTTCTGCCTTAAAATTGCAAATGCAAAAATGCTGAATATTCAGAATTTTGGCTTGAGACTCGCTGAATTGATACTGCAAGAGAGCTGGAAGGTTTTATAGTTGAGCTTTTTTCTCCTAGGTCACCTTTAATTTTGATAGCTAGTACTGAAAAAGGAAATATGGACTAAAAATCCTTTGTTCCTGGAAGTGTTAAAACTCACAGATATTCTAACTTATAGTTGAGGCACCACAGACTCAAGAGTTCAAACTTTAGACTTTCTAATGCATTCTGTGCTTTAAAAAACTTTTTGTTGCTTTTGTACACATACATACCTTTGCAGGCTTTCTGAATAGGTTTGCACAGGTGTGGAGGGGACACAAACTTGCAGGCCAGTCTTCCCACTCAGAAATATTTCAGTGGGTGTTGTGGCTGTCACTGTAGCTCCATGTTTTGGTTCTGTTTGCCTCCATGCAGTATAAGCACAGCACTCCAGACAAAAGTGGGGATTGAAAACAAAACCATTTCTTAATCATTCTGTTGTAGCTAAGTGTAATATAAATTTGGATTTGAGGATATGCTTGGTATTTTGGAGGAACTGTGTTAAGCTGTTTTTACAGCTGACTTGGTGACATTTCTGTAAGTAAAATATGCTGTTGTTCCAGCATGGCAAAGGTCTGCATAATTCATGTGCTCAACTTAATCACTGGTTTTCTTCTTGTGACAATAAATGGCATTGTACCAAAAGCAATATATCCTGTGTGTAGTTACTAGTGGAAATAATTATTACTGTGCAGCTTGTATTTTCATTGTCTTTGCAGCCCCTAGCATGGATTGTGTGCACTGACAGTCGCTCCAGGCTGTTAAAGATGTCTGGGGCAGAAGCAGGTCCTGGATAACACTTGTTTGCTTTCTGGAAGCTGTTGCTGTACTTTGAAGCAGAAAAGGGTTGCACCTGAAGCTGCATTAAGCTTATTTTCTTCTGAGTCTTGTCATCAGAATACATCTAAGCCTAGAGTGTTTCTCCAGATTTGCTCCTCCACATTGTTTCTCTTGAGAAAGGCCCAGGCTCAACACCAGCATCATTAGAGCCAATGATGATCAGGGAGCAGAAGGGCTTTTTTCTCTGCTTGATTCTGGGATTCTGCTAAAGTGTACTCAGCTTTAGAGCACAGCGCTGTAAAAAGACTTGTGGAATGCTGCAACTGGCTTTGCTCACCAACTGCTTAAGACCAGATAAGACCTCACAGGCAATATGCAATGCTTGGGAACTCTCTAGTCATGAGTTCTCTTCCCTCCTGCCCCCCAGTAGTAATTCTGCACTACTGGCTCTGCAAGGAAACCAGCCCTGGATAACTTCATCCAAAGGGAAGCTTTGGGTTTCATTTCTGGATGCTCAAAAGGGCAAGATATTAAGATAGTTTTCTCCCTGTCACTTGCATTTGACTGCTAGTGTAGTACTCATTATACTAAATTGTCACTGTACAAAGAATGTCATACTGTAGAAATAAGAGGGCTGAAGAGCTTGTTCTTCTCAACATATATTCCTTCTTACTTTCTAAGTCTGTAGAAAAATACTTTCAGTTATAGCTAAATATAACTTCTGCATTCTCTTGTGCACATTTTTCTCTGCTGCCTCTTTCTTAGATGTGACTTACTTTACTGCTAATGGTGTTATACAAACTGTAGTACTACAGGTGTCATGGTAACTTGTAAATAAAATTACTGTAAACCCACAGTCAAGTGATTTGTGGTGCTGCTCTGTACACGTGTGACACTGCCTTAGCTGTCAGTCCTCACTGCACTTCTGGAGGATCACCTGGGGATTAGAAAGGCTGCCCCTGTGCTTCTATGAGGAACCTTTTGCTGACCAGCCTCCACAGTAATCTGGTCCTGTTAACAAGTTCCAGGTGACTCTAGCATTGGCAGCAATTATTCCTAGGCAGGAACATTGCCACATTATTTGCCAGCTGACAGCAAATCAACCCTTCTGTCAGACTGATTGTCTGTGCAGCAATAATGCCATTTTATGTAAATACCTGCAACCATTTGTATAACAAGTAGAGAGCGCAGGACTATTTGCAGTGGGAGCTGATGAGGAAGCTGTTGCTGTGGCCTTGGAGCCTGTTGCTGTTTCCCATGCAAGGAGAGAGGGGCAGAAGAGTGAAGAGGTCAGAGCTGTGTGGAGAACACCAAGCGCTGCTCTCCAGTTCACAGTGCAGCCGTGCTGCAGCTCAGGGACAGCAGGAGTGTGGGAGATGTGCTCAGGGCTGCCTCTCCTAGAAATGGGTCCCGAGGGGTGGAATGAAGGCCAGGTGTGTGTGAAGCCCTTCAGAACAATCTGCCCTCATGAATGTCCATGTGCTGTGGAAGGCAGGCCATGGGGCAGTGCAGCAGCAGGTAACGTTTAAGGGGTTTCATGTCTTTGGGGGGTGAATATGGAATACTTTTAGGAAATATTCAAATGGCTGGATTTTCTGCAGTGCTGAAGAGAGAAGCAGCTTGTAATTCCCAACTACCTGAGGCTCCAGTCAGCTGTCTTTTGTGTATGCAGGGAAAAATTCACTTTTTGGAGATGACAATATTCCTACTTCCCAACTTTTAGCTGCTTCTGTAATTCTTCACTGTTTTCCTCCCTTTAAAACTCCTTCCCTGCAACTGTTACATAATGTCCTTGGGAGCCTGAGTCTTTCAGAGGTGTTTAAGTGAATGAAGAGGCAAATACCACATGGAAACATTTATCTGGAAACAGTTTCACCTAACAGTTTCTCAAAGCAGGAACTTGTGGCCTTTTGCCACAAGGGTAATATTAAACAAAACACTTAGCTTGAAGAATAAATACAAATACAATTCTTCTCAGAATAAAATGCCATGTCTGTAATAGCTACTGAATTAAATCTTGGGGGGAAAAATGGGGACTAGGAAGCAAAATATCTCCAAATCAATGCACTTGAGTGAATGAAATCTGCGTGTGCACCAGGGGTTGTCTGAAGGTGCTGATTATAATCCAGGTGGCTTTGGTGGGTAGAGAGGTGGGCAGCAACAATGAAGCCCGTGGCATTTCTTGTATAAATATTGCTATCTGCAAATTGCCACACTCCTCATCAAACAAAGGTAGCAATTAATTAAGCAGGTGAGTCTATTTCAGCTCTTAAGGTGCTCATTTCAGGATATTCAGGAATTGTCTTGGCATTCAGTGGCACTGAGAACGGATTCATGATATGTTTGTGTTCAATTACTGAAATTTTGCATGTGTATATTTTGGTTTTATTTGAATGTATGAATCATTGGAATATTTGGTAATTTTCACTGTGAAAAGAAGTGTGATTGCCTTTCAGTGATCTGTCTTACTCCTGCTTGCTAACTGTGCTAGATTTTGGAGCAGGGGGCGTGAAGCCTTTCATGCCCAGGAATAAAACAATCTTCAGGTAAACGAGTAAAAATTAAAAACTCTTTGTATGGCCTGTTTAGGGATAATAAATATATCTGTAAACCCTTTGCACCTACTGAGGCAGTGAAGAGCTAACTAATTTCTGACAAGCTTGAGGGAAAGAGCTCTTCCTACGAGCACAATTCCTGCACCCTGCTGGAAATGACACCACGGGCTGCCACCTTCCAGGGCTTGCTAATCAGCAGCTGCTGCAATGCTGCTGGGTGGCTTTTCCAGTGCCTTGTTGATTTTCTTAAACCAGCCCCAAAACTGGATCCACCCAGTACCCAGTACTCCCTCAGGAAGTAATGGGCACTGCCAGAGGTGTCCTGCCTGCAATGATTTTGTTTCCATTTGTTGTCTTGTGCAATAATTTATTTTCTTGTTGTTTTACTCTTCTCTTTAGTCCTCTCACACTTTAAAGGCTGTGCTGAGGTGAGATGAATGCCTGGCCCTCCTGGATAACAGGCAGTCCATCTCAAGAGCTTTCTGTCATTCAGTGCCATGAGATGTAGCTGTTGTCAAGTGCAGCCAAGCTCCTGAAGGCAGCCATAGAAAAGTCCTGCTGGAAAGAACCTGAGAAGGTCACCCAGCCCAACACCCCTGACAGTGCAGATGTGGTGACCTGGACACTCTGGGCTGCATGGGGCTGAAGAGGACCTGCTCAAGGGGGGAAGAAGTGAATCTTTGGTTCATACTTGCTAATATGTTATACAGCTGAACTTTACTGTTTTTAATACAGTGGTCAAGACAGATTTAGGCATGGAATTTATCCTTTAATCACTTCCACCCCTACTTCAGTCATGTTGGGTGTAGGGTATAAAGGGGGATACCCCTCACATCCTTTTTTCTGTTTTGCCTGGAGGACATGGGCAGTGAAGGATGATCCCTGTTTGTCCAGAGCAGATGCAAAGGCTGAGCCCCTCCCTGCTGCACAGGCTGCCCTTCCCGGCACCGCCACAGTTTGTGCTGTTCCTGCTCCAGGCTGAGCCTTCGATCTTGTACCACCTTGCACGTTTTGGATTTTACACATAACTTCTACAAATCAAACCCCATTTTGTGTAATGTTTGCTATTCATTCTGTCTGTGGGTCAAATTTTTCAGCAATGCTGATGTAGTGTCCAGAAAGCAAAAATAACAGAGACAAAACCGGCCCTAGAAATGACGTAATGACACTTTCATTCAGCCTCGCAGTAGAAACCTTGCCTCCGTTCAAAGCTGTGAAGGAAATGGGAAAGCGCAGCCGTAGCTCGGAGCTCTGCAAAGCTCCTGCCCAGCCCGCTCCTGCAGAGCTGCTGGGATGGTCAGGGCTGTGCTCGTGCCATCTGCTGGGGGAAAGCTGCCATGGACGGCGTTGTACACACAAAAACCCCGCTGACAGCAGTCAACTGTCATCATTCAACAGCAGAATGTAAAATGATACCCAGACTGTCTAGAAAAATATCTCCAAGTCTTCCAGATTTAGAGCTTCAGTCAAAGGCTAACCTATAGCAGGATACAACAAAAACATATCTCTGAAACTGTAAATTAATAATTTCTATTTTTATGTGGTAGGTTTGGGGGTTCTTTTTGTTTTGGGTGTGGTTGTTTAGTTGTATTATTCTAAAGCAGTCTGAGTCTCACAGTGGGTGTACAGTATGACTGGTCAAGGCAGTAGAAAGGAGGAATTAAAGACAATTTTTTTGTGTGGGACTGATTTGATCATTCTTCCCTTTTTCTCCCAGTTTCTGGTGTGGGTCCAAGCAATTCCAACCACCTACAAAAAAAGCACACCACCGTGCTAGGGAATGAAGCACAGAAGCAAGGTGAAGCATTGGGAACTTAATATGAATATTAATGCTTATGATTATGCTAGTTATGATTGTCAAACTTTGTACAATCTGTTCTTCTCATCTCTGTTCCCATCCACCCATTCCATACATACTGGCAGAAGTATCAAAAGAACAATTCAAGATAGAGGACTGAGAGAACAGTATTACAGCTTGTAACATAAAAACTGACTTCCCCAGCCTGTGGGTGTGCTCTATACCCCCAGCTAGGACGACACATTTCTCTCTTGTAACAATATCCAAGGGGTTGCAGAATCTTGTTTGTAGCAGCAGCAAAGTGTCTTACAGGAAGTTTCTGGATGCTCAGGGGATTTTGCTGGTGACAATAGCTTTTCTGGCAGTTTCCATGCTCTGTTTTGCACCCTGCTCACACAGTTAATGCTCTCTGCTCTGCTCTATCATTCTTTAGCTCACACAAGAGCAAGGATCAGTGTCCTGATCAAATGTGAGTTATGTTGGCTTGTGCACTCCTGCCAGAGCAGCTGATTTGGTTGTGTCCTGTGCCCCCTGAGCCATCCAGAGGTCTCAGGTGACTTTGTTTTACAACCTAAAAGTTTAAGATACCCCAGAAAGGCACTGCAATGTGGATATCTCTGGCAGAGCAGGGTCTTCTCAAGGAAACCAGGGAATACAAAACCAAAACCTAGGATGCAAAGTGGGTTTCAGAAAAGCACAGGACAAAGGCACCTGTGACGGTTCCTTTGCATTGCACACCAACATCAGCACTACTCTGGAACAGATGGATGCAGAGAAGGATGTTGAAGACGTAACCCCCAGCTGGTGTGGGTAAGATCCACCTGAGCCCTGCCCTCTCTAGAGCTGAGATACCAGCTGAGATGGCACTGCAGTACTTGCATTTCACCCCTCTGTCACCAGACAACAACCTCCTAACCTGGCACACTGCAGGACACGAAGGCAGCGTTACCTCTGCCTTTATTTGAAGTAACTGTTGGTACATTCTATGACACACACCTGGTAACTTTCATGTGCAGTGCTGGATGCTGCTGTCTCAAGCAGATGTGAGAGAGCCTTTTATGGCTTCCTCCCACCCTTGTGCAGTCATTTCAAACACTGGCTGTGCTGTGGCTGCAGCAGCCTGGCCTCCCTGTTCCTCTCCTGCGCTGCCTCCCTGGGCCACAAGCTCAGCAAACACCCTGCCAGACATGTGGGTACAGGGCACAACAGAGAGAGCATTCAGCAGCTGGCACAGCAGAGCACAGCAGCTCTGTCCTGTGTGCAAAGGCCATCCTCACCAAGTCACACACTTAATGCAAAGATTTTTTTTCTTGGTACAAAATCTAGCAAGGAATCCTTCACATAAAACTGTGGTGCAGCTCTGAGTGGATTTGCTTTATGCAAAGGGGATGATGTGCAGCAGAGAGAGTGAGACTTTGACACTATTAACTCACTGTGGCAGTCTTGCAGATCTATACTTATTTTCAGATTTCTGAGCATGTCTGCAGGGGATACAAAATGGAATTTTAGATACAGAATGTTTTCCAGATTGGCAGCTATATTATGTGCCAGCAGCTCTCTGGCCACAGAAAGCAATGCACAACTTTCCCAGGCATTGTCCTGGGAAAGGCTGTGAGAAGCTCAGAGAAAAGAATGATAAACAATTCTTATCTTCACTGGCTGCACCTGTTGTTGTGAACATGTGGAATGTGTTATGGATATTTGTTTACCAAAGGGTTTCCTTAATTGGCCAATGGTGATGGTGTTTAGATTGAAGGACCAATTGGGTCCACCTGTATTGTGACTGTAAGGGGGGATGGGTTTCTTTATAAGTACAGTGTAACAAAGAGACGGATCAGCCTTCAGAATTGTGGAGTCAATGCTGGCTATTACCTGGCTGGGGGCCTGCAGCAACAGCATTACAAGGTAAAGCTGCTTTGTCACTCAAGCTTGGATATGGTGGAGGCTCTGCATGATACAGCAAGAGAGACTTTTCTTGCCATGCGTGTTTTGCTGGGGCTTGTGACTCCTTGGAAAGAAACACTTCCTTTGTTTTCACATTGTGTGGATCAGGGGATGTGTCTTTCCTGTTAACACTGCCAAAATATGGGTGCAGCCAGTCTTATCCTGCCTTGTACCCAGTACCCAGCCCTCCACCAGGCTCTGCAATTGTAATTTGTGTTCTCTTGATCTCTGCAGTCACAGCTGTGGCAATATCTTTAGAGATGAATGCCATTTCTAGTGTGCCTGTTAGAAGCTCTGTCCTGTAGCACACAAGCTGATGGAACAGAACATCCAGCATGCCCTGGCAGCTCACTGCCCTCCTGCTGCCAACACTGAAGGTGCTAAAAGTGAACTATTTACTTTTCTGCAGTCTGAAGAAAACACCTAGTTGTGCTGTACACCAAAACATGAACTTACAGAACTAGGACATGAAGCAGGCACTGGCTGAGCCATGTGGTCAGTGAGCCAGGATGTTGGCAGCCTTCTGTAATTGCTGCTGTGAGTTTTGTCCTTTCCTATGCTCAGCTCATGGTTTGGGTGGCTGAGCAGTCAAACTGAGGCATTTACTGAACACAGTTCAGGGATGGCAGGAAAAGGTTAATTGAAAGGTATCTGCTTTTTTCTTCCATTCAAATGCTAACATTTTGTTTAATGACAACCTCTTGCAAAAATATTTGTTTTAGAAAAAAAGAATGCTGCCAAAATAAACTACACTGATGTGTGTTTATGTTTTGGTAGAAACTCAAGGCCACTCTTGAAGGTAAATGGCGAATTGCTTACTGGCCACAGCAAGTTAATCATGAACAACAACAACATTAGTGCAGGTTGGAATCCAAAAGTGAAGCTGGAATTTGCTTGTTCTCCCTCTGCCTGGCTGAGGCTCCTGGCAGTGAGCAGAGAATGTAACCAAACTCTGTGACTGACATTGCCACACAGGGAGCTGGGCAATGCCTGCTTGGGCCAATCCTGTCTTCAGCCTGTCTCCCTATTTCTCTATTACCAGAAAACTTTGAGCCATTTGTTCTAAAAGTTATAAAGGAAGTTCACACACTTATTTATCAATATTTGTATAAGAATGATGACAAGAAGGGTCAGCCTGGTATAAAGGATCGGAGCAGGTTCAGCCACAAGATGGAGCCACTACAGTACCGGGCACACCTCGCCAGTGGGACCAAGTGTGAGGCTGTTTTTTCTCTAAATCCTTCAGCAGTTTTAATAGGATTGTTCACTTCTCAGTTACTGAGATAGCCTTGGAGAAAATAAAAATCCATTGGAGAAAACAAAAATCAGAAATATCTATTTATGTACAGAAATCACATAGCTTGTTCCACCCTACAAATGAAATGTACAGGTAATCTGATCACAAAGCATAAAAATCAGTGATGCTTTTTCTTGAGTCTAAATAAAACCAGTCTTTAGACTTGGTTGCATTCTCCAGGGGCTTATGGAATTAAATGACCTAAGGGGGAAAAAGAAGGGAAGATTAAGAGGAGGGAAAAATTACAGGGTGGCAAATAAGGCCTTTGAGTTAATCTTGCAGAATGTGGTGTATCAACACAAGTAATAAATCAGCAGAGGCAGCTCTAGCAATTGCCACAGTGAATTAAAAAACCCCAGTGTGAAGAGCAGGAAGACAGGGATTGCTTTGTGTTCTCTTTCCAGCAATCTTTGTAGACACTGTTTAGATAAGTTTCTAAAAAGAATATGAGTCATGTCAAGTTACAGTGTATAACCCTGTGCTCTGATAGTCACAGAACATCTTTTTTTTTCTTGTTTTTACTGTTCTTCTCTTCAGTCTCCTTCTCATTCAGTTTCAAAGTTACACTAGACATATTAATTACAATAAAAGCTTTTCTTTTTGTCCTTCTCAGAAAACTTCCATGGCCAAGATTACTCTTTACTTTGTATATTTATCTCAACATTGCAAAAAGAATCAGCTCTTTAGTATCTGTCTTCATATAATTCCAGAGAATAATTTGATGTCCTGTTGCATTTTGCCTGTAAACAACAGGCTGGCTACCACAGGAAGTCAATCCTAATCAAAATTGGTTCCAATTTAATTTTCCCCAGAGTATTGCTTTGCTATGGAAATCTGTAATTCACCTCTGAAATGAAATGAAATTCACCTTCTGTGACAAACTCCAGGTGACCTGCTGGTCATTCCTGATAGCAGATGCCAAGCTTTTAATTTGTATTGCATGTCTAGTCAGATTCATGAGAAAACACAAGTTGAAAAGATTTTTACCATCAATTATGGTAAAAACTTTGGGTTTGCTTGTCCTTACAATAAGATATTCCTGGTTTTGAAGTGGGAACAACAATTCTGAAATGCCTTTGGCATTTCCCAAAAGAATCAGTTGAACTGGCAATTCATTGCACAGATAGATATGAAGATGTGATCATCTGTCTGAACAGGAAAAGGACAGTCCCATGCTGGAATCCACAGCTCGAGAAATCATTTGATACCTTGGAAAAGGATCTGATAAGAGATACAGAAACAGCTTAGAAATTGAAAAGTGTGTTTTATCAAATGCTATTACTTTAAAGGATGCTCTCATGTCTATAGTGAGTCCTAAGTCTCCATCTTACAGAGACAGAGGAAACAGCAGCTGAAAGGTGAAATTAAATACATTCAAGGGAGAAATAAGATATATATATCTGTCAATGAGAGTAATTAATGACTGGAACAAGGAATTAACAATTTGTGGAGACAGGATGTTCTAAGGCATGTTTTCCTCAGGGATGTTCTGCTTTAAATGACAAGTAATAAGCAGTCACATGGCTTCTGTCCCACAGTGAGTTGTAGCACATGATTGCAATAATCCTCTGGCTCTATTTATCTGTGAAATGACAGAATATGCTTGTGCTGGATGCCCTAATCTGGGCAGGATAGAAAATGGAAATATAAATCTGGGTTTTAAGATGAGAAATACATCTCTTAGAAGAAAGGGGAAAAAAAGGAAACGAAACAATCCCAACACAGAAAAAGCTTGAATCCCTGCCTCGAGCCAACTGTTTTGCATATATAGGCAAGCATATGCAGAATGTGTTTCTACAAAACACATATCAACAGAAATTTAATCTCTGCTTTTCTATGGCTCACAAAACACAAATTTAACATCCCAGATAAGCAACAGCTGGCCAACAGTCAGCCAGGGAGCTGAGAGCTGCATGGAATATGTGGCAATCCTACATTAGGGTGGAGTTTTTAACATGTTAGTATACATTGAAAGCTTACATAGTTCTCTTTATTCTACTACCTTTTCCTTTTCACTCACAAAAACACATCTGCTTTCTCTCCTGCTAAATACAGACAATCCCCGCTAGCATCTGATTTTGTATTTAAATGCTATGGTACTCATCAAGTGCAATTAGTTTCTATGTGTTGTTTTGCTGGTTACTGTGCTGCCACTCCTGTTTGCATGCTAAATATTCCACTGTAGTGTGTAATTTACTTACCAGGAGTGAACAGCTGCACAGCTGATGATGCTGTTTCCAGTCTCCTGGTTAAATGCAGTCTGCTCCTTGTCTACAGTCTCAAAGTTTCATGCTGGAGGCACAGCCTGCAGCCCTCTCTGCATTCACAATCACACAGCCACTGTCAGGGAGGGGTTGGAACACTCCTGTCTTTTCAGGCTCTGCAGATGATCTAGATATCACCCCTTGCAAAGGAGCCTGAGATAGCTTAAAAGAACTTCTGCTTCTTTTCCAGAGATGAGGGGAAGTTACAGAACTAACAGACATGGTCTGTGAATCCTGCTGTTCCACAGGTTGTAATTGATTGGGACAGATATAAACACAAATGGAACAGTTACAAATTCTCCCACTAAAAAACAGTGTTGTAAGTTTTAGAGACACACACAGGTATTCACACACTGCAATTGTCTGTTCTGCTCTTGAGTCTGTTGATCAGCTTGCACAAAGCCAACAAGCAAAGCCATAAGGAAAAGGAGACACAGCCAGGTTTCCCCACTTACACAGCCTGGTCACAGTCTCTGAAGTTGCCTCTGCTTTTGAGGACAGACAAAACTTCATCTCTCCACAGCTTGGTTGGTACAAAAACCACATTTCAACAATAAATACAGCTGTCACTTGTTCTTATGATCACCATTTTCATTACTGTGCTCATAGCATGATGATTCTTTTGTGGGCCTTATATTTTTGTTTAAAGACTAAAAGGAGTATAAAACAAAACTCATCTTACTGTTATCATGCAGAGAAAGGTCAAGATATTCTACTGAAACTTGATATTAAATAATTTAAAAACAAATTCAGGGGGAAAGGATCATAAAATTTAACCTAGCTACTAAAGCATGCTGGTGCTTGAAGGGCATGTGGCTGGCTAATTCCCTGATGAACCTCTCTACTCCAGGTAGGACACTTGTATCTGCCAGTCTGAATATTAGAAAAGTTTAATTAACATCTGGTTTTGCTTCTTCAAAAGTCACACAGGAGATAAAGTAGAGCTTCCACAGTGATGGTGGGCATTAACAGGGCAATGCAGATTTTGCAGATGACAAATTGCCCTCCAGTGGTGGTGTGTATTTCAGCCCTCTGACAGAGAGAACATATATTCCCCTAACTTAAGATCTGGAGCTCTGGGTGATTCTGACTTTTTTACACATCACATCCATTTATATGGATATGAGCAGATGTCTACATCACATTAAAATCATGATACAGATTTGATTCATAGCCCCCAAACAGATTCCTTTGCCTGTTCTCCACTTGATGAAAGCTTGAGACATCAGAGTGTTTCAGGACAGCTGATCACATTGCTTTGGATTCCCTGACCCACTGGAGATGCAGCTTCTCTGCCTCTTTTTGGGACTTGCAGATTTTGTGTTGGCCTAAGTGGTACAATTTAATGGTTGTACTCATTTCAGAAAGCATCCCAAATGAGAGGAATGTATTTGTTCACCTAAAATACCTCTCCACACAGGCAGTTCCAGACAAGTAACTAAAATACACTGTGACAAATGCCACTGTAACTCATGTCCTAGCAACAAGCTGGTTTACAATTCATGCATAATGTTGTAATTTCATATTATATAATAAGTTTGATATGAATTTTGTCAGTTATTTCTCCATTACACTACTTAGACCAGCTGCTGCCATGTCCCAAGAAAAAAGATGCATTTTTCTTTTCCTTGGAGAACTTTGGAGAACACAATGTTACAAACCTGAGTAACTGAGAACACAAGATCAGATGTTTTGGTTTTCATTACTAAGCTTGCATTTATGGCAAACATATAGGAAAGTAGTTAAATTACCTTTTTAAAAAAGTCCTTAATTCTTTCAGTGGTTGTCTTTCAGCCTAACACAGAGAATCTAGTGTTTGAAATTGTAAGACAAATTGATTTTTAAATTTGGTTAAAGTCTCCAAGCTTTTGAAACTTAACATATCCTAAAGAAGCAAAGGAAGTAATGATGCATCACTACTTCCATCATTTCCTCCATGCTTTTCAAGTTATTTCACTGTCTCAGCCACTGACTACATGCAGTGACCTCAAGTGCATTGTGCTGTATTGGAGGTTCATTCATACAAGCAACCTTAACCTGCTACCACTGACTACATCCTTGACATGTCTTTATCTTCAAAAAAAAAAAAAAAAAAAAAAAAAGAGAAAAGGATGAAAGGATGGTATCTAACAGTGCAGCTTGTGTATTTGTTACTAGGGAAACAAACAGCGAAGAGAAAGAAACCCTCAGTGTCCTTGTCATTTGGATCTTTCAGCAGAGAAGCGGAGCTTGTGTTAAAACAATGGAAACACTGTTCAGCTTTCAGGATCCTTTGCTGTCCTTGCTGAATGACAGACACTTCTTTCTCCCCCTTGTCCATCTTGTCATCTCTGAAAAGGAGAGTCATTTCTACATTCTGCACTGGATTGCTGCTTGTTTTTTATTCATCATGTAAACTTTAATCCTCAATTCTGTATAACCTGGTCAGTTCCTATCACCTAAACCAAGATTGCAGCAGGTCTCTTGAGGGAAGTGGAAGAGAGAACCCTGATGTTGTGTTCATGGCAGCAGAAAAGCAGAGACAGCAGCACCACCAGTGCCAGGTTTGTGCTACTTCGAGTTTGTAGTGAATCAGAGTTCAAACTCACTCAGGACTCCAGAGAGCGTGCGGGGCACGGCAGCATTTGCTGCACTCCAGCATGAGGAGCACTGAAGGTCAGTGCAGGTGTGACATTGTGACATCACTCTCCCTGGGCCTGAGGTTGAGGGCTGTGACATTGTGACATCACTGTCCCTAGGCTGTGGGCTGTGACATTGTGACATCACTGTCCCTACGCTGTGACATTGTGACATCACTGTCCTGAGGCTGTGGGCTGTGACATTGTGACATCACTGTCCCTACACTGTGACATTGTGACATCACTGTCCCTAGGCTGGGGGCTGTGACATTGTGACATCACTGTCCTTAGGCTGAGGGCTGTGACATTGTGACATCACTGTCCCTAGGCTGTGATATTGTGACATCACTGTCCCGAGGCTGTGGGCTGTGACATTATGACATCACAGCCCTGGAGGCTGTGGGCTGTGTGGAGCTTTGCCAGCAGCCCAGGGAAGCAGGGAGATGCCAGGCCATGTAAGTCATGACTGCCACCGCTGGTTTCAGCCAGTCCAGACGTGTCAGTCACAGCTTAGCTGGAGTGACACCTCCCTGTGTGGGCTGGGAGGACGATTCAGAGATCAGCACTGCCTGTACCGTGA
This sequence comes from Zonotrichia albicollis, assembly GCF_047830755.1. NCBI lineage: Eukaryota > Metazoa > Chordata > Aves > Passeriformes > Passerellidae > Zonotrichia > Zonotrichia albicollis. Next base: position 8,050,658 of record NC_133836.1, on the reverse strand, counting down.
CTTTCTGCTCACTGTTGAATGGGCACTGTATCAGATTCCATGCAGTTTCTCTGTCAAACTATGCTGCATCCTGGCTTCTTTTTCTGTTCCAATTATTATCTTGTTCATCTTTAGCTTTTGCCTCATATAACTCATCTTGTGGGAACTGGATTAGGAAACCGGATTTGGTGTACTCTGAAGTGTAGCTAAGTAATTCCAAAGGATTATCACCTTTCTCCTGTTTTTACAAGACTACAGCTACCAGCACCAGAGCTAGAGAGATGATGGGAAAATTGCAATAAAAGCCCTACTGGAAATACTCTCATAGATTTTTGTGTCCTGCTGTTTCAACAAAGCATATTTTTTCTTTACTCTGCAAGTGTGGCTTTTTTGTTCCAGACTGGCTGTTAATTCACCATTAAGAAGGAAATGACAAAACACCTGAATTACAGTATAATAAAACATCAACATTTGAATTACATTTAAAAATGGATAGGCAGAATAAAATCAACTAGCACATGGTTTATTTATCATAGTCACTACCTGAACTGTAATGGATTCCCTCTGTCTAGTATTCCACAACGTACCAAAGGCTCTTGGGTAAAGAAAACAAATCACTTGGTAAAGATTATGGAAAAAAGAAAAATATGTCAGGACTGACAGGAAAAGGAAGTGGCAAACATATTATTGATGATGTGTGCTCGTAGCAGGACAGCAGAGCCCTGCCTGTGGGTAGGTGTAAATGACAACTTGGTCACAGGCTCCAGCAGTTTGCGTCCCCACACTCTTTGTCCGTGCAAGTAAGAAGGGTACAGCCAAAATAAACCAGGGGGTGGCTTTTATTGACTTTTTAAAGAAAAACACGATCATTGCCAACAGAACTCAAATACTTGGGAAACTACTTGTATGTGAGTTGTGTTTTGGCTCCCTAGTGTTGAAAATTGTTGTTTTACACCATAAAACCTGTGTATTTTGTCTCTATAAGCAATGAGCTTTCTCCAAACTCTCTGTCTGGAAACAAGTGCTCCAACCGATCCTCTTTGTCTTTCAGCCTCTAAGTGGCCTTTATTTCCTTAATGTTTTCTCTACAGCACTTTAGTTTTACCAGACCAGTGCCACCTCCCAGGGTTTTATTAACTCCTGGAGAGACGCGGAGGACAAATGCTTTTTGGTGTGAAAACGCACTCTGAGCAATCCGACAGAGCCGATTGCAGCGCTTTCACGTGGAAACCGCACCCGGCGATGGAACCGTAAACGGAGGCGGCTGCTCCGGCAGGGGCTTTGTTACCTGGCGTTCGCTCCGTTCCCGCTCCGTTCCCGTCCCGCCGCCGCCGCTCCCCTCAGGGCCGGGCCCGCCTCAGCCCTCAGCGAGCGCGCGCCGCCCGTTTCCCGCCGCGCGCGCGGCTGAAGGGGAGGGGGGCGCTCGCGGCACGCGCCCAGCGGCACGCGCGCTCCCCCACAGCACCCCCCCGCCCCGCCGCGCGCACAACGGCCGGTGGGGGCGGGGCAAACGGGGGGCGGGGCAAACGTCCCCAACACGCCCCCTCGCCCGCCCTCGGGCCCCGCCCCCCGCCCCGAGCCCGTTTCCCTCCTCCACAAAGCCGGGGGCGAAGGAGGGGAGGGGCGCGCGCCACTTCTGCCCGCCCCCCCCCTCGAGAGGGGCGGGGCCGGGCGCGGGGGGCGCGCGCGCGCGGGCGCGAGGGCGCGCGGCGATTGGCTGGCGGCAGGGGGGGGAGCGTGTTTAACGGCCGCTGCGCCCCCGGGCCGGGGCAAAGCAAAACAAAGGCGGTGGCGGCGGGAGCGGGAGCCCGGGCGGAGCGCACGGCACGGGCACGGCACGATGCCTCGGCCGCCCCTCGGCCCTCAGCGCGGCACACGCGCGCCCGGCCCCCGTCTATGACCCCCTCCGGTGGCCGTCGCCGAGACGGTAGCTTCGAGGCGAGGGAAGCCGTCGTGTCCCACCCCCCTCCCTTGATCCCCGCTCTTTGTTTTTCGGTGAAGGCCCGGCGCGGAGCTCTCGCTGCCCGCCGCGCAAGGACCGGGGGTCCCGCCTTCCCTCCTACCCGTGGCCCCTAAGGGAGAGGGGCCCGGGGGCTGCTCGGAGCCCGAGCTGGGAGCGGAGTCGGCGCGGCGCAGCGGTGAGTACCGAGCGGGTGAGAAGCGGCCCCTCTTCCTTGTGCTAGGATTTATTTTTTTGGAGCGGGGGAGGAAGAGGGTGGGGGGGTATGGGCGGAAGGCGGCTTCGAGAGGAGCCCCGTTCTGCGCCCCGGCCGGGGGGGCCGCCGTCTCCCGTGTGCGCGGGGCCGCCGAGGCAACTTTGGTGGCGGGAGGAGGCTCGGGCGCTATTTATAGCGCCTGGAAATGACGGCAGCGCTGTCTGCCCGCAGCCTTCTCGGTGCGGGGCGGGTAAGGGCGGTTTACATAATTGAGGGGGGGCGAAGCTGAGCTCGGCGCGCCGGGAGCCGGTGGGGTCCCCCCGCGCTGTCGCCCGCGCCGCGCGGGGCCGGGAGCCGCGGGGTTCTGCACGGAGCTGGCGGACGGAGCAGCGCGGGGCCGCGCTCGGGTGGCCGCGCGGCCGTGCCGGTGGCCAGAGGGGCGAAGAGCCGCTGTCCTGCTGGAATCGCTGCAGGGGGGGACAGAAAAGGCGACGGCGTCACCCGCCGCGGCGGCTTCGTGCTCTGGCGTGAGAGAGGAAACGGCTTTAAAGGCGCACGGCCAGCGGCTCCCTCCCGCCGGGGAGAGAGCTGTCAGCCGGTAACTTTCTCCGCGCTTATTTTCTCCTATTATTTCCTGGTATGTAAAGGTGCAAGTGAGGCTCCTGTGGCTCAGTCTTTAACTTGGAGGTTTTTCCGTGCAGGAGTAAGCTCACCGCAGGTTACTGACACTGCGTGCACAGGCTGTGTCTGGCTTTTGCAGCCGCTCAAAGACTCTTTGAGCGTACTTCACGTCGCTCCTTCCTTCGAGCCCCGCAGGAGCGACGGAGAGGCCGGTTCCTGACCCAGCTCCTCCCGTGCCAGGCGCGGGGTCCACACGCGCGGCAGCAGCCGCTGTTTCCCCGGCGGCGCGGGGCCCGCGCGGGGCCGCCCCCCCCGCCACGCTCATCGGGGTGTTTGTTTACACATCCGGGACCCGCGGGGGCGGGGCCGCCCCGCCCCATTGGCCGCCCCGCGCCCCGCCCCGGTGACGTCACGGGCGGCGGGACGGGGCCGCTCTTCGCCCCCGGCCCGGGGATTGCGGGGTGCGGGGCTGCCCCGGGAGGAGGGCGGAGATCGCCGGGCCCGCTCCTGCGGCCGGGACAGCCCCTGGCGCTGCGCTGGTAGGTGCGAACACAAGCAGAGCTTCAGGAGCCCCACCTGTCCATACGCAGGACCAAAAGCACGGAGCGTGCCGCGGCCAAAGAATGAGAGGGGAATGGTTGGTTTGGGGTTTTGCTCTGTTTGTGCGAAATAATGAGCAGCAGCCCGAGGAACTGCTCGGAGCCGTGAGAGGGAAGTGATACTGTGTTTATTCACCATTGTTAGAGCGAGCTAGGAAATGGTTTGTTTTGAATTGTGCCCTTAAAGGCACAACAAGTCTGTGGTTCCTATGGTGCGTATCAGAGTCGTCTTTTTGAAGGCAGCAATATCAAATACAGTTTTGTTAAATCGGCCTTGGAATTATTTTAATTTCTGTAGTTGAAGAACCTGGTACATGGAATCTGGAAGAGTCCAGATTGCCTTTAGAAGTGTTTAAAAACACTTCTAGGAATGCATTAAAGAATTTTTCTTTCCTTTTACATTCCGCCTCACAGAATTGCTAAGGTTAGAAAAGATCTGAGATCATTGAGTTCAACTATTAACCCAGGACTGCCAAGGGCATCCCTAAGCCACATCCCCAAATGCCACATTGACACCTACTGAACTTCTGCAAGGATTGAGCTGGTGTTCCAATTACTTATGGAAAGGGTTTGATTTAAGTCAGAGTCAAAACATCTTAGCATGTGGTACCTTTCATTCTGAAACCCTGTTTTGTTCGGGTGTTGCCTATTTGTGTTACCCTAAATAGGATCTGTATCTAACGTTGAGTTCAAACAAGGAATTTAACAGGAACCTCATGTTCTTAGATCACTTTTTTCATATATCTTCTAAATAAATGTGGTTTCATATCAAACTGTTTTCTGCAAATAATGTAATTATTCTTCCCTGTGCAATTGTAATAAGTTGTCTTGGGACACAAAGCATATAATATTTGTTTAAATTGCTATTAATATTTGAGTCCTGCTCTTCATGCCAAGGAGTTAATATTTTGAATGTATAAATGTATCCTTTGTCAGATGTTTTCCGAATCATTCTCATGTGTAGATCCATGCTTTGGATGGCACCTTGTTCCCATTGCTGCTTTATTTTTTTGATTGCATGTGGTGTGTTACATGTCTTGTTTGTGGCTTATATCTGCCTTAGCAATTCTGTGTGTAAGAAATTCTCTTCTACCAAGTCCTTCACTAGTTTGAGTTTTGTCCTGCTTAGGATTTAAAAAAATCTAAACTGAAACTCCTTTAAGTGTTGCTGTGGTTGTGTCATGTGCTAGGCCTGCTGTACAGATTACTTTCCCAAGGCTTCTTTTGAAGCAGTGACTGCTTCCTATAAACAGACTTTAATTTATGTGGCTTTCACTATCTGCTCTAGCTGTGTTACCAGTATCCTGCTGCTAGAAGAGTGGTTAGTGCTGCCTGCACGCAGTTTACAGCTGTGATAAGTCATTTGCGTGCTCTTAGCTGGATCAGCAGACTGTAAACTCTGTATATTGTCTCTCGTTTCTGTTTGTGCTATTGACCTACTCAGGCAGTCACCTGACAGCTGATGACAGAAGTTGCCTGTGCAGTGTTTTGGGCGCTCATTAGCGTGGTGCATCACAGCCTGGGAGCTGCTGGCCTCTCACAGACCAGGAGATGTTATCGGTGTTCAGCATCTGTTTCGTTTTCAGGCAAACTACAAAGGCTTGCTCTCCAGCACAGCAGAAGGCTCTGGCGTGCTCTGACATGTAACAGCTCTGAAGTGCACTCTGAGGATGTTGGGTGTTCTCTGTGCAGGATTTAGCTTCAGTATCAGATTGTGGGTTTGGTAGCTTCCATTAAGGCTATTCTGGTACAGTGAGGAAGTACCTAATTAGCTTTGATCAGGACACCAGTCAAGAAGGCCTTTGCCTAAAGGCATAATTCTGCAGGGCTTGAAAGAGCAGACAGGGACCTCTGAACAGGGTGGCAGCACAGGGTGGTATTTGACTTAGAGCCAGATGTGATCCTGCAAGATTTTTGCTGAAAACCAAAGTGCAAATATATGAAATACATTGACTGTTGGACAGAACAAGTGTTTTCTAAGATTGCTTTCCTTGTTGCTTGCTATATTGGAACTGACCACTAGAACCTCAGAGACAATTAACTTCCTCTCATTCCCTACCTTTTTAGTGTGAATTTCTGCATGGATGTCTAGAAGAGTACACCTGGTACAACGTAGAAAGTGCTTGTGATTCATGGAGAACTGTTTCAATCTCGTCCCTCATTAGAAGTGTGATGGAGTAGAAGCCATTAGTGGAACAGAACTGCTTTTTGCTGTGTTGAATGGAACTTGAACTGTGCAGTTCCTTAGAAAAAGGGGCCTGTAGTGCAGCCAGGCTCCAGTTATTTGCTCCAAATAATGCTTTGCTTTATGGCTGGACTTGTTGAATAACAAGTTAACTCTGGTCTTGTAAGCTGCTAATTGTTCTACTCTTTTCACCTACAGGTTGTGACTGTTTCTCTTCTGTCATTTGTGTGGAAAGTGCCACACACACTCCAGAACAACAACGGCTTTTGCTTGCATATTCCAGTGTTTCTTTTGTCAGCGAGTTCAGCAAAGTTGTAATTCTTCAAGTGCCAGCCCTGAGCTGAGTGAGGAGCCACCAGCAGAGATGGTAAAAATGACAAAATCAAAAACGTTCCAGGCTTACCTGCCAAACTGTCATCGAACCTACAGCTGCATCCACTGCAGAGCCCATCTCGCCAATCATGATGAATTGATCTCCAAGGCAAGTGGTTTCTTTAGAGACCTGTGAATTATTTGTTAACCAAAATGGTTGTCACTGTGACACCACTGCCAGTAGATAAGGGATGCAAATTGATGCATACTTCAAAGTATCTTCCCTGGGTTCACTCTTGGGTCATACATGTTGTGTGCTAAGAACTGGATATGTTCTGGAAACTTCTGAATGTGACATAAAGGTTGATCTGATATATTGCCCATGTTAACAACCTGTGTCTGCTGTCAGGTGGGTACTGTGTGTGAGCTGTTGTAGCTGAAAAGTCTGCTAAGGGAAACTGTCAGAAGAAAGCATGGATCTCTGGGTAGGGAAGTTATTCAGGTCATGGTTATTCCAGATAGAGATTTCTTTTGACTCTGTTGGACTGAAGGTCACCAAACAGTCTGTCCAGGGTGTCCCACTTGTGTTATGGAATCTGTAAACACACTTTTGCTGTCTACCAGCTCCTAAGGAACATGATTAGCCAGAGATGTTCAAAATAGTTGGACTGTCTGAGCTTAGAGAATAGGTGGAACCTTGAAACAGGCTAGGCCTGCCCTTCTTCCCTGTTGCTAGAAGAAACCAAGACTTGTAATGTATGAAGTATGTAGGAAAGCTTGAAGTTTGGGATAAATACTTGACAGACTGGTTCATTCTTTGCTTTAAACAAACTCTTGATTAAATTATTTTTCATGCTGTCATGGAGAATACACTTCAGTTGCTTTTCAAAATTTTTAATACAAAATGTTCTCTATATGACTGTGTTGTCAAATAAAGTTAGTTATAAAGGGTTTGACACTAAAAGTTCTCTCTGTTGCTCCTGCCTGTTTGTATGTTCAGCAGCACTCAGGTGATGCTGCTCTTCAGTGCTGAGGGCTTGAAAATGCTGCTTCTTCTGAATTTAGGTTTTCTTTGGGTGAGGAGAAAGCATACCTGCTTGCTTATCCCAGGGCTGTCAGGCAATAAGGGGTTTTCCACATACAATTTTTTCCTTTTACTTGAAGTTATTTTTTTTTTCCATGTTGATTTCAGAATTTGAGTATGAGGCCTTTTTTTGGCACCACTGGATTCTAAATTACAGGCACTCCGAGTTTCATTATTCACTTCATGTTCTGGGCCAGAAAATACTGGGAGGGGTTAATCTTTCCTGAACTTCAGGTTATAGATACTTACAAGAAGAAAGAAACTTTTTTGTTTTGTCTCTTAACATGTATTAATTCATTGAGAAAATGCAGTCCAAGCACATACTTAATAGGAAGCTCTTTTGGACTTAGATTTTTGCATGCCAGCTAAGCTGCCACAGTTGCTACATGAGCCAGTTTTCTCCAAGGGCTTGGGAATTTTGAGCAGCAGAATAGTTCAAATATGTTAAGCAAATCATGTGTTCATTTTACAGCTTCATAAATAATTTCAAATGTTAAGAATCAGATTTTCAATTCAAAGAAAACATAGAGGACTCTTCAAAAATCTGTAGTAAATACAAAGAATTACTTTTAAGTTGTTTCTAATGGTGTTGGGAAGGGTGTTAGAGGTGGTTTCTACTTTCTGCCTTCCTTAATTTTTGATGAAGACACTTCACAAAAGTATTTGTACTTGCAGGTTGACCATATGCTTATTTGACAAGCTGATTCATATTTTGTCAATTTAAGATTTCTTAACCATATTTTATTGTCTAAATCTGTATGGTAAAAGAGAAATGCATTTAAATGTGTGGTATATTTTTGTATGCTTTTAAAATAAAAAGAACATTTGTCATCTATTTTACTTGTATTTGGGACATAGCTTTGGAAAACCCATCTTCCTTATTCTGAAGCTTTACATAATCCAACATGGGAGGAGTTCTTCTGAGGGGAACAACTGCAAAACAATAGATAGATTTGGATCATTAAAAACAAGTGCAGCTGGCCCTGGGGAGGGTGGGGAGTGCAAATAAAATTTGATTTATTTTTTTTCTGAACTTCTCTTGAAGTGCCTTCATTGAGGCACATTATATGCAATGAACTTAGGTTAGTGAGAGCAATGGTTTTTTGACATATCTAGAATCCTAGTTAATGTAACTTTCCAGATGCAGGAAAAAAAATCCCAAACAAACATAAACCAACCTGAAGTGTAGGAAGTTGATTCTACATCCTCTAAAGTTAACAAAGAACAGTGTGGTTCCTGGGCTGGTTTGGATTTATTGATGGAGTAGAGACAGCCTGTTCAACCTGACTTCCCCCCCTTGCCGTTCCTTGAAGCCCTAGTTCAAAGCCAAAGCTCTGTTTTACATCCTATAAATACAATTTTTGGTTGTAGATTCTCACTTTGTTCCAAATGTTTCCAGTACCATCTCATGTCAGAACCCTCAGGTTCTGTAACAGTATTTACTCAATGCCTGGCTGGAGCTGCTTCTCTGGGGGCTGTCCCTCACCCCATCTTTTCTGGGGCCATGGTGGTTGTTTGTTCCTCATGTGTGGTCAGGGAAAATGAACAAAATGCGTGGTGCACTTCTAATTTAAAGCAGCTCCAGCTGGCTTTCTAATGTGCTTTGAGGTATAAGAATTTATTATACCTGACACTGTAGTGGTTTTTGACTTGAAGATGAAAAGATAAAGCTATGCTGTGAACTGAGTGGTGTTTCTCTTAAACGTTGGTCTGTCATGGAAAAGCAAAAAGTGCTGCATATTTCTGTCAATCATCCCTTTGATTCTGATCCTAAGAGTCCCTGACTTCAATACAGATTTGCAATTCTTCTGCTTTTGAGAACTATTGATGCCAATTGTCTGACAAGGATGGCAGCATACACGAATCACCTTTTCATTTTATTTCTGTTCTGTTTGAGCAGCAGGATCTCTTTCTTGCCCTGGAATGAATCACAAAGCTCTTTTTCTTGTGTCCTTACTGGTGATAAAATGGCAACCAAGAGTCTTGGCAATGGCTTAGAAATAAGAACACAGATTAATGAGACGGGACAAAAATGTGTTACCTGCTCATGTGAATTCAGTTGTGGTTTTAATTTTCTCTGCAGCTGTGAAAGGACTCTGTGTGCTGCCCAGTATTGAAATCAACATGATGTTAGTGGTCAGCACATACATTTCTAGAGGTTTTTGCTCTGTAATAACCTCGTTTTGTGCAGCTGGGGAGGAGCTTGGGGAAGGGGAAGGCGTGGGAAGAGGATTGGTTGAGATGAGGAGCCCCAAACTGGGAGGTCATTGGCAGTGGAGATAATGACAAACATTTTCCTGTACAGCTGGGCATGTGCACACGTGTATGAACAGTTACCAGAATAGTTTCTAACTCCCAGGTTATCTTAGGGTAACCATTGATTTGAAGGATACCCAGTAACAGACTAATAAACTGTAGGTGACCTTGAACTGAAGTAAGTGTAAGTTTGAGGTGTGTCAGGTGCACCTCAGAGGTGACTGGTCTGTGTTGCTCACAGGGCTGTGAGTGCTGGATGTTCTCTTTCTTTGGTGAAGACTTCAGAGACTGTCAGGATATTAAAGTATTTTTTAAATTCTATGAGAAGGAATAAACCAATCAGCACTACACTGGGGTATGTTCACAAGATGGGGAAGAACTTATGGCTTTTAAAAATTTCTTGAAAGAGGCAAATACTTTTAGAATCATATCCTACCATGGTTGTAGGCACAGAAGAGAAGTAAAGTATGAGGAGACAACCCACAGGTCTTATTGAAGAGTAAGGCAAAGAGCTGATGTCATAGGAAGCACTTAGTGGATATAAAATTGATGCTTCATGGATTTAAGATGTTCAAACAGTACGTTAAAAGTGATCAAACAATATATGTTAGTAATAATAATTTTTTAAATCCAAACGTAATTTTGAGAGAACTTCTACAAGACTTCTTGAAGTCTCCCTACAGGGGGAGGTTGCCACTTGTGTGGCCTAAATAAGATGTTAATATATTTGCTGCTCTTGGAACAATTCTAGAATAAGTTTTGTGGAAGGCCTGACTGAAGGAGCTTTCTTTTAATTTGTTATGTAATAGTAGGAACTGTGCAGTGATTATTAAGAGCAGTTAATTTTATAGGAGACAAATGTTACTTGAAGAGCCTAAGTTCCAAAGCACTTGAGAGTGGCTCGTTCCTGCTAAGTTCCAGTAATTGTTTAGAAATTCAGGTATGATCCAACAAATTACAAAAAAAATACAAATACTTAATAGAATCTTGGAATCTGTTGGATATGCTGCAAAGGATAATGTTTTGTTACTAGAGGTTGACCTGCTTTAAAGACTGTTAAAGCATCTTACAGTGTGCCTGAATTCTGGGAATGGAGAGAATTTGGATTACTTTGTACAGATATCTGTATAAATGCTGTCACTTTCTTCTGTCTCATTCATTGCCAAGCATATCTGACCAGAGGGGAAAAAAGTCATGTGAAGTCACAGACAAGACTAGATGTGTCAATATTTTCAAGAATGAGTTCTGCACAAAGGTATATACATATATATATAACTGTCATTGATTGCATTGGGAAATCCTTGCACCTTGTGAGTGAAAGAATGATCTTGGTGGTTAACTTTAGTTCTCCAAGGCATTCAGTATGAATGTTCTTCTATTATTGATGAGAAGGAAGAGTCTTAGGCCTAAATAAATACTAAAACATTTTTAGCCTTGTTTAGCAATCTGTGGTTTTGTCCTCCACTGTGAAACTGATGAGATCAGGAGGAATTTTTTTTAAGGGTTTATTGTCTTGAAGTAAATATGCTGTGCTTAGCTTGGTTCAAATTGTAATCCTCCTTTGCTTATGATGATATAATGAGTATTTAGAAAGATAGATGGGCCTGTTTTATGTATGTTTGAGGGCTCTTTTTGTTCCCTCACTAGTTTTATAAATATTCTGGTGATAATTTTTTTCTCCAAGAGGTTTCTAGTTTTTTGGGTTCATTTTTTTTCTTCTGGGGGAAGAACCTAGTTTTTGAAAGAGAAGCAATCTTTGGAAGACATCCAAGAATAGATTTGAAGGCTTAAAGGAGTTGGAAAGTGCAAGGAAAGTGTTCTACTCTGTGTATTTTGACATAATTATTTCTGAAATCCATTCAAGAAGCTGCATAGGTCAAGATAACTTGTCCTGCATGACAAAGTCTTCACTTTGGGGAAATATAATTTGCCAAGTTTGCAGGCATGCAGTTTTTTGGGTAGAATTTTTTAAGGCTATTCTCTACATATTGAACTTTGTAACTTGCTTTATCAAATTCAGTAAATACTTGAATGGGAATGAACTTTAAAAAAATTAGTATTTATCATGGAGTCTTCTAGAAGTTGCCTGGGAAGCAGCTGGGCAGCAGCACCTCTGGTGGTCTGCATTATCAGGGAGTTGGATCTGAGGGAAACACCAGCTGGAAGAAATGTGGGGGTTTTCCCCTGATAATTTTTTTTCTCTGTACCTTATGTTGAATTCAGTTTTCTGAATTTATGTTGCAAGTCTTGAAGTGAGAGGATATCCTTACACTCTCTGATGCATCTTGCTGAGGAGATAATTTCAGAGATCAGGGCACTTGTGTTTCTGGTTTACTTTAAGAATGCTGCCCCTAACAAGTACAGTTTTCTGTATTTCCCACATTTGTTTATTTTGTCAGAGAACTGATTCAGTTTGATCTATCTTAGCTTGTAAAGGGAACTCCAGCAAATGAAAGGAAATGAAACCAGATGAAAACCTATGGACTTGTTTCATTTTCCTTCTTTAATATTTGATTTCTGTGTTTGGAGTAGCTTGCAGGCCCTGGTGATGCCCCTGTGGAACAATGCCTGCCTTGCCCCAGTCCCTGCTAAGATGGAGTTTCCCTGGGTATTTGCTGCAGAGCATGAGCTCCAGCCATGCAATCTAATCCCATCTCTGGGGAATAATTGATGGCATAAGCTTTTCAGCAGCATCCCTTCCCCCACCCCTGCCTTCAGCTGTGCCTCAGGGCAGTAAATACATGTTCTGCTTGACTGGTATTTCCTTTCCTCCTGGGTAAAACAGCTACTCCTGGTGTTAGAGGCGAGGGTGGGTTTCACTTACAAGCATAGATCATACCTCATTCTGCATGTGTGCACAAGTGGAACATGTATAAAGCTGCTTTCCTACATCATGTATCAGTGGCACAGGTCTGTCAGATGACTTGAAAAGATCCTAGTTCCAAACAGGTGACTTCACTGTAGTTTGTAAGCACAGCTGGACATTATTGCTGATACTATTGGATGTTCTGGATACTTTCAGCTGTGCTGGAACAAGGAAACATGATGGGTCTTACGCATCCTTCTGTATAAATAGCTAGCTGGTCAAAGATATGGGTTTTCTGAGGAATAATTTAACTCATAAATCAATTCAGCATTATTAATTGAGGACCATGAAAAAGCAGCCTTATAGCAAGTGTAAAGTTCAACTGCAGTTATTAGTGGAACTGATAAATTGCCCAGCTTCTAAGTGAAAATCCTGGTTGCTGTGAGTCATTATTGATGAGAGTTGGTCACACTTGCCACTCTCTTCTAATTTCTCCCTACTGGGTAAGACATATTTAGGACTCAGTTTGAATAGAATGTTCTGCCTTAGTTTTGATTCATGTACAGTGCTCGTGATCTTGGGAGTGCTGAACAAATGTTGCCCAGTTAAAGTTTGTGTTTGCATAGGTGATGTTTATTCTGTTGAAAAGTGGTTTGTCTGCAGACTGGTTTGAACAGTTGTGCCTGTTAGTCCTTGATACTGCCATTTAAAGTACTTTCTTTCATTTTCTTGGAGGAGTTGGCACACAAGGTGTTCAACCTGTCAGTCCCTTAAAAATCATATAACTGAATTATACAGTGCAGAGTGTGAGAAACCTAGTGCTGGTAAAAGCAAATGTTCAGTATTAATTTTTTTCTGATTGTGCAGAATATTCTGTTTATAGCCAAGTTACAAGTTTAGCAAGCAGCTCAAGCACCAAACTGAGTTGTCTTCTTCTCATTTCCAGTAGTAGGATGCATCCAAAAGTAGAACTCTGATAATAAATCTTTCTTACACCATTTAGAGAATGCATCTGTGACAGATGTATACCTTTCTGTGGGGTTTAAATACAATTTTGGAAAAAATCTCAGCTGTTCATGTAAATAAGAAACTGACTGCCAAGTGCTGACAAGAGATTGATAACAATAATTAAAAGGCACAGGAATTTAAAGATGGATGTCCTTGCAGTGGTTTTATTGCAGTCAGTGTATGGGAGTTCTGCCTGGCTGGACTGCACACCCTCAGTGCTCAGTGAAACACAGATGATGTGGTTGGGCACTGGTTTTAAAGGGAAGTCTGAGTTGCCTGGACCCACGTTCTGTGTTCCAGAATGCAGTTCCACAAGTTGCTGCAGGTTCCTGTTGAGTTACCTGAGTGATGTAAACGTGGAGGAACTTGCTCTTTGCAGCTGGGCAAGGAAAGAAGTGTTCTGTGGCATGTAAATACAATCCTTAGCCTCTAAACACGAGTGGAGGTAAGAAAAGATGGAATCAATGCATCAGTCATACTCTGGGAACAGGAAGCAAGGCTGCAATGGAGGAGCTTTTCACAGTGAGATGTTTGTGAACACTCTTTCTAAAATCACTGTCACAGGAAAAGATTCTGTGTTGCTTCTCCCTCCACTCTACCTTGATAATCCTGAAAATTAAAAGGTAATGGCCATTTCTGAGGCAAAATAAGCCTAGAAGAGTACAGTATTATCTAGGGCAACAAAGCAAAGGGTGCAGGAAAAGTCAAGTCATCTTTAAAAATATATTAGGAAAAGAAAAACAACTAAAGCAGTGCTTTCCAACCGGTGGTTTATATTTCATTTGGCGTGAATTTTTTTTCAGCTTATGAAACAAGAGAGGGGAATAGCTGCTTTTTGTGCTATTCCTGGCGTCCTGTTACTGCCCTCTGCTTAATTTTGAAAAATGCAGGGTCAAAGGAGAGCTTTTAGTAGGTGATACTAAGTCAAGACTAAACATAAACTTGGCAGAAATAATTGCATAAGATCGTTCAGAAGATCTCCTGACTCTTGTTTTTTTTTGGAGTCTTTTTTTTCTTCCCCAGCCTGCTGGGGAACCTCAGGTATGGCATATAAGTAGTTTAAAAATTATTATATAGGACCAGACAAAAAAACCCCAACTGACTACATTAATTTGTATGTGATTGGTGTGTGTAATTACATATAAAGAGAGAAACTAGCACATGATAATAGAGAATATTTCTTGGTGCTGTTTGAAAAAGGATTTGTAATTCTAATTTACAACATGGAATTTTTAAAGCAAGGGGAAATGCCTGCAACTTTTTTAATTTAAAGAGTTTTTACAGTAGTTTAACCAAATATCATGGTCATCATGGCTTTGGAAGTTCTTTTTAATAATTTCAGGTGTGAAACATGGAAGTTCTAGTTTTACATTTACTTCTTACTGAATAAGAGGATTTTGGGAAGTATTTCCTTTACTTTTTCTTAAATTTTGCAGTTGCACATGTGCCATTTTCTCTAAATTAATGTGTTGTTTACCCAGGCCAGTTACTCATTTGTTAATGGGCATTTTTTAAGAGTCTATATCTGAAGAGATTTTGTTTTCACCTGCAGTAAGCATTCTCTGTTACTGGCTGGAGTCTGGAGAGTCCTGGTTATTCTGCAGGAACTGCAGAGTGTAGGTCTGCACTGCTCTGCCAGTCTGTGATGTGTGGTTAAGTATCTCAGGAGAACTGAACTAGTGGTGGGGTTTTTGTTTGTTTGCCTTAAGTCAGCTGTAAGGATAAATTACTTTCTGACAGAACTGTGCAGACTGTTCTCAACTAAGTCTCCCCTTTTCAGGGTCAGTCCTGCCTGAAGTTTCAGCTTTCACTGTCCTGCACAGCCTGTCTGGTTTTCCTTGCCTGGTGAAAAATAAGACTTGTCCTTCTGGCTGATGGAGACAGTGCTTTTTCTTTTGTCTTTGCTGAGGGTGGAACCTCCTTAGAATCACTGAGGTTGGAAAGACCTGTAAGGTCATCGAGTCCAACCACAAACCCAACAGTGACAAGTCTACCATTAAGCCATGTCCCCAAGTGCCACATCTGTGTCTGTGGTGACTTCACCTCTGTCCTGGGGGGCCTGTTCAATGCCTGCCAACCCTTCTGGTGAAGAAATGTTTCCTGGTACCCAACCCAAACCTCCCCTGGTGTGACCTGAGGCCATTTCCTCTGGTCTTGTCACTTGTTAGGTGGGAGAGGAGACTGACCCCACCTTGCTACAACCCCCCTTCAAGTATTTGTGGAGAACATTAATATGTTCTCTCAATACTTCTTTTAAATGATTGCTAAAATAATAAAATATTAGTGCTCTTAGCTGTTAGGTAGAATTTTTCATGTTAAAGATTTTACAAGTATGTAAAGGCTGTATCTAACTACTCTGGCATTATTGTACCTGGAGTAGTCCAGAGTCAGGGATTTCTTTAAACATTTTTATGGCAGTATATAATCTGGCTAGTGTTGATCAAAAAGGGTTAATTTACATGCATTTTCCTTTTACAAGGTGAGGGGAATTTTTTTGCACACTATTCTGAGTAATTAAAAGACAACAATTATTGGAATATAACAATTACTGCTGTTTTGTTGCTAGTTGTAGAGTGGCAAAATACCTATTTTAGTGTCAAATGACTTGTAATGATATAACTAAATATGTGTCAGGAGAAGAATCCATTGCAGAAAGGAGCTTCTGCCTTTGATTTCATGCCTGATGTTACTAAAACCATACACAAGTATTCAGGTTGAGATTTTCCTTCCAAAAACCTTCCATGCTGATCTATTGCAGGCTTCTGAAAAGTTGGTCTGTGATGTTCAACACTAGAACCACAGGGATTCTTAAAAACAATTGTACTTTCTCTGCATCATGGATAAAGTAGTTCATTTTCTTTGAAAGTAGGTTAGAGAATGGAAAGGCTCAAAGAAAAAAGAAATTAAGACAGTTTACAGATTTTTTTTAATGGAATTCAGTATGGAAGAGAGAAGAAAGGAAAACTCAGTTGCAGTGTGATCCTGTTTGGATGGGAAAGAATGGCTGTGTCTAAATTACCAAGTAATTCAATGCAGAAGGAGTCAGATGAAAGCAGTGCTGTGTCTGACACAGGTTTGGAATGTTTTACCTGTGGCTGTGTCTGCATTAGCATGGCTGAGTGCAGGAAGAACTGCTGGCTTGGTTGGTTCAGAAGGATCAAGGGTGCAGATCAAGGCACTGAAACTGCTCCACAAGCCAAACCAGCCCTCAGTGAGTGTGGCTGATGAGGGGTTTGAATTCAAAACTCTGCTACTGCTCTGAACTAAAACATTATTTAGATCCAGGCAAGAAAGCCCAAGTGCCATTGTTTGTCCATCATTTATCAGGAATGGGAGAGATTGGAAAGCAAATGCCTGTGGTCAGGCTTTTGATGCCAACAGTTGTCTTACTAAAATGAAGCTGAGCTTATCTGTGAATTTTAAACTGATCAGCTGCATTTTCTGAGTACAGTATACTGGTTTTGTGCTTGGTTCAGAATTTCACTCTTCTTCTATCAAACGATGCAATAAAATTGAAATAAATAATCTTTTGGCTGCAGCAGGGGAAGACAGAGGGGATGGGAGTAATTCCCTTTGAGTTAAAAGCAGATTATTTCAATTAGCCTGAAGAATGTCTAGGAAAATGAGAATTGAGATCTTGCAGAGGGGCAGGAAAAAACTATGTTTTGCTTGCATTATAGATGTTGAATTTTGAGCAATAGCACTTGACAGAGTAAAATAAAATCATTATTAAAAATCTAATGTAGATGAAAACTTGTCTGACCAGACTTCCCTATAAAGAACTGCTATAAAGTAGTTAATCTGAAATATGTTATATCTGTTTTATCATTGTATGTTTACTTACATACCCTTCTGGAACTATTTTCTTGTTTGGTTGGGCTTGTGTTTTTTAACATGTGCAATTTTTATTTATTTTTTTTTTCTAATGCAGTCCTTCCAGGGAAGCCAGGGACGAGCCTACCTCTTCAATTCTGTGTAAGTATGTGATTATGGTTCTGCACACCCTGCAGAGTGTAACTCTGTGCTGCCCAAAGGGAAAGCAGTAGGAATTAACATAGCTGTACTTTGCCCTGTTCTTTTTAATGCTGGCTTTACTCCCCAGCAGTAGTTATTAAAGAGCCACTGGGCTGATTCTGAAGCATTCCTTTGCACATATACGAGTTTATCTTCTATTTTAAGGAATTCTGCTAAGAGCTGAAAGATTAGGGGAGTGTGTTAATGTGAAATTCCTTTTGTCTATGTAATGGTAGCTGCCATTCTGAGATACTCCAGAAGTCACAAGCTATTGAGTGACTGTAAATTTTCTTTAGACAACTCCACTGTGGTCTAAAGAATTTCCCAGCCTGACAGTTGGATACATTTACAGGTTAATGTTTCAGTAAACTTGGTACATCTTTAATGACCTTGAATATTGCAAATGTGCTAGAGGCAAAAGGTCTCTGTGATCTTATCAAGCCTAATATTTGCAATCTTAGGCATGTCCTTCCCTTGATAGGAGGCTCTTTGCATTTGTTAATGGGTGTATTTTAAGTTTTTTACATGCAGGATTGAATTTTTGTCTTTATTTTTCAGCAGTTTTTTGTGTTGCAGCATTTTGAAAAAGATACAGTTGAGTGTCCTGGTCTATTTTTGACCAGGACAATGGAACTGTAACTGCAAAGGATTTGATTGCAGATCCTTGAGATTCTTTTAGTATGTAGTCCTTCAGTGGTGACTTAGGATTTCTGCTATAATTCTAATAGGAAGAATCTGGTACTACAGCAGCAAAACTGGCAAAATTTTCCTCATATTTAAAACTGTCTAAAAACTTGGTTTAGTCTTGCTTCATGTTTTCTGCATAGACTCATTTGTGGAAAAACTGGCTTGATGCAGTACTTAAAGGGATGTTTTGTTTTGAAATTGCTGTTTGTTCATCAGAGCTTAGTCTGCTGATCTGTAGCAAAGAAATATTTATGAGGCTTTTCTCTTGCTGCTATTTTGGAGCTGGTTCTAAATTCAGCTGTTGGTGCTGATTCACTGGTACAGCCTTCCATTAGAGAGGTCTCAAATAGTTTTTGAAGTAAAGCCTGAAACTGTAGAAGTGTCCAGTTACTGTGCAGTGTTCTGTTCTCTGGAAGTTTAACTATGTAGCTTATCTTTGTTGCTGGCAGTAAGTGACTGTCACCAACAGTGACACCACAGCCACTTAAAAAACAAACCCCTTTTTTCTTCCTGTTCTTCTGCTCAGTGTAACAGAGGAAGTTACTTCTGCAGCATTGAATAACTTAGGCTTTTTTTTAAACTACTTTTTGTCTGCAGGAGAAAAGCTGGGGAACAGTAAGAAAAGAAACACACTCATCTGTTAACATAATTTCTCCCCTTTTTTCAGGGTAAATGTGGGCTGTGGTCCAGCAGAGGAGAGAGTTCTTCTGACAGGTTTACATGCTGTAGCAGATATCTATTGTGAAAACTGTAAAACCACTCTTGGATGGAAATATGTAAGTAATACACTTAAATCCTCAATAAAGGTTTGCATGTTGAAGCACAGATGTCTGAGTAGCCACTGAGTACCATCTTTGCTGATAGTTTATGTGAGTTAGCTCTGGTGCTTTTGTGTACATCAGGCTCTAATGTAGTCTTGCTTCCTTGCATCTGCAGAAATGTTGTAGCAGATGATAATTTTATTCTGGACTGCAAATCAAGCATGAGGCATGAGCTATAGGTGCTGTTACAGCTGTCTCATACTGCTGTATTTGATAATCTTTTTGCAAGACTCTCAAGCACATGTGCACTAAACCAGGTGGGAGAAGTTGTCAAAGTGAGTCTGTAGTGTCATGGACTGCAAAAGTTGGTGATACAGCAAAAATATTAATTCCAGTAAACAGTACTGAGCATATTACTCTGTTTACAAATAATGTGGAATCGATTCTGTTGTTTGAAAATTAACCTGTGCACTTGCAGCTGTGTTGTAAGTTTGTGGTTTTGAAAATCTTAGATTCTGGGTAGGATTTTCAATGATTCAGTGTAGTTTCAGATCTTAGGAATTTCCTAATGCCTTTCCTATGATGATGAATATAATGGAGAGCTTTTGAAGAGGTTTGCATTCCCTATTTTCCTTACTTCTGGGAATAAATAAATAACATGTATAACATGCCATTTCCTAACCTTCACTTTAAAAAGCATTAAAATTCCCTAAGCAGAGAGAGAACAGAATCAGTTCTACAGCAAGATCTGTGCAGTAGATCTGCTGATTCCACTTAGGAATTTGCTGATTCCACTCAGGAGAAGTTTGCTTCTGTTTCCTTCTCAAGGGTTTTCATGCCAATATGGGTTGTTAAATGTAATGGCTCCTCATTTGTATTTTTACTGTAAGTTTGATGTTTAAAACACTTAATTTCCTGAACATAATTCAGTGTTGTTTTCATTTTTTTCATTTTTTTTTTTCCTTTCCAGGAACATGCTTTTGAGAGCAGTCAGAAATACAAAGAAGGAAAATTTATCATTGAACTTGCCCACATGATAAAAGACAATGGCTGGGAGTGAACCACAACCTTTTTCCTTCTGTTTGGACTATATTCTGTGGAACAGGCTTTACAAAGACTAATGCAAAGTAAAGGAAGAGCTTGGCTAGAGTGGCCCTGAGAATATCACTGAACTCTGAAACCTCACAAATGAGTAGTGTAGTGTAAGTGGCTATTTCAGGCCATGTTTGCCTTTTCTCCTTGTGTAAGTTCCCTCTTTTTGTACGTGTATTATTGTGTGAACAGTTGTTTTGGAACATTTTGGATGACCTTTTTCTAAACTCTCTCAGATTAGAGAAACAGTTCACTAATTGAAAACAGATTTTACTGGTTAGCATCTCTCTCTGACCTATGCCTTTAATGCTACTTCTGCTGTGCATGCTTCTTGCCTAAACACCTACACTCCAGTCCTGTAGAAGTTCTGTCCCTGAGCAGTCTGAAAGAATGTCTGGGATGGGGTGCTTTTTTATATGTAGCAATTTCTGATGTGTTTGGCAGTGAAGAGGATGCAGTATTGTAGTTATTAATTTCTTTTTTCAAATTGAGTGTACCACAACCTATGTACATCTTGTAGGTGAATTGGTTAAAGGTACAGTGCTCACTTCAAAAAAAGATTTCAATTGCACTGACTAAAGTTAGCAGGTCTCAAGTTGTTAGGAAAGGTTATGCCAGAGGCTTGGTATTTTAATGAAAAACATAGAAAGATTTTAAATCAATAATGCTATAGAATATGTTCTGTTAAGACCAACATATTCCCTAAGGAGTTTGCTGGATAAAAAGTTTATAAAACTATAGCTTGCAAGATTAAAAAGACATAAAAATATATGCATCTTCTATTTTGAAAAAAAAAAAATTAGTTGGTATATTAGGAAAAAACAAAGTTTTGGTACTGTACCTTTGCCAGTAACAGGGACTTGTGCATCAGTGAAGTTTTATGGCTGGTTCCATGTAACTGTATAGTCCTAATGCACTGGACAAAGAGGTTGATGTCAAGGAAACTTGTTGAAGTCTTCAGCTTCTGCTACATTTGAACAAAAATATTTATTTTTGTGAGAAATGGCCAGAGCCTATGACATGAAAATTAATATAGTACCTGTAGGAAAAGGAGTAATAAGAGGGAAGGGAAGTTGGACTTGTTTTTTCATAAAATAAAATAGTAAGATAGTTTTTAAAATTTGGGGGTGGGGAAAGGGTTTCCCGGTTTGCTGGCTAAATCATCCCCAGGTATCTTTTTATAATAAAAGTTTATATGAAACTCACCTTCTCTTTTGTTCTCATGCTGTTTCTTTAATGGAATCAGTTAGTGAGAGAAACTTCTGGAAAGTATATGCACAATATGAGCTGTTGGTATCTGTGTATGCAAACTGAGCAACTGTGAAAGAAACGCTCTACATAAATTTGCTAACTTAATTTTCAAATTAAACAGTCTCTACAGACTTTTTGTATGTTAATCCTTTTACTGCTTGAGGACAAACTGTTTGATAAAACCCCTTTAACACTACATAAGTCCTGTAACTGAACAATACAGAAGCCTTGCAATATGAAATCCCTTTCTCTCAATAACAATTCTAATATGGCACCTGTGAAATGAATCACAGGGGCTGCTGCTGCTGTTCTGTTTTTGGGAATCTCTCATAGGCTTTCTGAACTCTGCTGCACTTTAGAAATTGTCAGACATGAAAAATTATGCCAATGGGTAGGGGCAATACAAATCTTTACAACCAGCTTTCCAGTGTTTTTGTGGGGAGGAGTGAGAGGAGCATTCTCCCAGGTGTACACATTCTCTGTGATGCAGGCTGGCTGAACTGCCTGCCACATGTTGTCATGATTGACACCCATGAACTAAAACTGTAAGAATTAGAGAAGTAGTTGAAGCTGTTGGGTTTCAGTCCAGAGGCCTGAGGTGGTACAGTTACATTCAACCTGGATTTTGTGGCTCACACATTGCTACTTTGTCTTCACATCAGGTCTCATTTTAACAATGCCATTGATGCAAGATGGGCTTGGGTGTTGCCTGTCTCGTGCTCTTTTTGACCTGGAGTTCTTTGGGATTTTGTTTTCCACCTTGTTGCCAACAAAGAAGGCACTAAAACTTCTATCAGCAAAAAGTTTGTGTTGGCTTCTAAGTCCTGTTGCAATGTTGATACTCGTGAACAGCTTGTGTGAGGTTTGTGTATCTTTGGGCTTTTCTTATTTCCTGGCTGCAGACTTGCTGAGGCAGTACACTGGACTGAAGGCAAAAGTAATGGCTGCTTTTCCAGAGAGAGTTGAAATTACAGAAAATATGTAAAGTATTAAAGATTTTTCTCTCCAAAATGGGGGGTTTGGCTAGCTCTTGTTAGTAAGCTAATGCTGTCTCTAACACAATCTTATTCTTAGAAATTCAACCTCTTTCTTCAGTGCATTATTTATATTTCAAACTGGACATTTTCACCAAAACCTTAATTAACTTTGATGCCAAAGGTTGAGACTTCAAGTGCTTAGCACATAGAGCTTCAGACTACTGGCATAAAGAGTTAATGACCTATATGTGATGTTTATGGCTTTTAAGAGAACCAAACAAAGCAATATTCTTTTTGGTCTTTTATTAAGAGTGGATACTTAGAAGGAATAAAGGGTAGAACTAGTACAGAATCACTATTTTATGCTGCCATGTAACAATTCTTGAGGCTTAGTCTTTTGAGGGAATATGTGAATTTTCTTCCCACGTTGTTTGGCAGCATCAGTAATTATTTTCTCCCCTCATAAAGATATAAAGAATTCTTGTTATTGGTTTTGGTGAAAGTTGAATCCAGATAGCAATGACTGCTGGCTGATGTGAAGAGGTCAGTCTGGTCACTGAACCCTCCAGCAGTCATTTGAAAGAAAAATAAACTTACTTGAAAAAAAAATTTACTAAAGCATTTTCCCTCTAACCAATTTTTGTAATATATTAAAGATTATATTTAAAGTTTGTATGTGTTTGCTCTGGGCAAGTTTACTTCCCCTCCAACTTGAGAGCACTTTTGTTACTTGTACTGGTTATTTTTGGTCTTAACATTTATTTTGTATTTTGTTTTTTATAAATTGTAACAAAAAGCTTTTGTGAACCTTTGTTTCTTGCTGGCTCTTTCTTGGACCAAATGAACTGACTATGAGCTGGCTTAGAAGAAATGTTCATTGGGATGCATAGGAATTTGCTAGCAAAAATGTACATGTATTGGAAGTTTTTTCCACTGAACCTCTAAAGCGCCATGCCTGTCCTAAAGTAATTAATCATAATTTGGTGTGACTTTAGTCATCTGACCACACATTCTCTGTCTAGGTCCAAAATAATGGTTGTAACAATGGTTTTCCAGGACTGAGTCTGCCTCCAAACCCTAGAGTTTTTCTTTGGCTGGTTGCTTTAAGTACCTTTTTGATTACTAAAAGGCAATGCTGCCATGTATAAAAATCCTGTCACGTTGCAAACTTGCTGTGTTTGCACAGCTGCAAAATTTGGTGAGGGATGGCTCAGCCTAACCACTCCTGCTGTATGCTTTTAGCAGCCTGGTAATGTTAACTGCCAGTTAAAAGGGCCAGGATCTGAATTTCCCTTGTTGGCTGTAAGCTGTACAATGGCAAACTGTGTGAAGGAAGATTTGTTATGGCTCCATCTTAACGGCCCAGCAGAGTGACCAGTGTGGGTGGTGTGCCTTTGTGCTTGCAGTCCTTGGGAGAGGAGAGGAGAGACATTTCTTTAAATTAAAAACTGGCCTCAGAGGTTCTGACCCGGTCCCCACTGCACCCATAACCAAAGGTTATCTGCATTTCCCACTGGTGGATCAGTGAAGGGTTCCCCAGGCTGGGTGCCAGGGTTGGTGGCCGTGCACTTCCCTCCAAGGGCTCCTCCTGCCCGCTCATCTCAGCAGCCAGGTTGCAGCAGCAGTGACCTCCAACTCACAGACCAAACTTCACTCATCTCCAGCCTTGGATATTGGCCATGAGAGGAAGAAGCTGTCAAATTATTGTTAAACTTCTTGGACGCTTTATTGGACTTCACGGAGACTCATGTTAAGCCAACCAGCAGTATAAACACTTACTGGAAAAGGAACAGATGCTTCAGAGGTTTCTTTTAAAAGGACTGTTACAAGTGGTTTAAGGTCTAAAGCATGAGTCATAAATGGCAGTTGAGTTGTGCCTCATTGTTTCTTAAACTCTTTAAAATGCTTTCTTTTACAGGTGACATGGCTGTGTTGCTGTTTTGTCCTTGCAATACTGTACATCATTTGTTGTTTCACTATACTGTATCTATTCAAGGTATCACAATAAAAGCTTTCAATTGTTTTGTTGGGTTACATGTTGGTTTTGTGCTATCTTTTCTTGCTAATTGAGTTCTCAGGCTTTATCCTCTGGTAGGGCCAGAGAGAGAAGACAATGCTCTTAGCTGCTCTTAAAAACTCATAATTGGGTTGAATCTGATTTTTATGTGGTTTTAGGACTGCCACAAAACATTTGGGGTTTTTCCTTTCAGAAGTCTTTCCAAAATACAGAAATTTGTGTTGCTACTCTTAGGGTTTTTGCTTATTTTGAGCCAATTGTGGGACCTCTGCATAATGAGGGTCAGTCTGGACAGCCCCCAGAATGAATCCTGAGAGGAACTGAAGTGTGGGTGAGCTTTTCGTTGTGTCAGCTCCATCAGCTGTAGACCTGAGGAGCACCCTGAGCACAGCATCCCTCTGTTCATTCTGCTTTGGCTGGGAGGAACTCTTGGAGCTTCTCTGATCAGATTATTGGTCTTGTCAGTGATATGATCCCTCTGGACTGCCTGAGGCTCAGAGTGAAGTCATTCAATAATCCATCACTGCATCTCACAAAGAGACAGGGATGCTCTTCATGCAAATCACACACAGTATTTCCATCTTGAGAAAATGGAAGATAGCCAGCCACCCTTTTTCTTATTCAAGTGCTGTCTTAGGGGCATGAAATAAGGATCCTTCCAGATCTGAAAAAACCCCAAACCCTAGGGATAAAATGGCATTTTATGTGAGAGGTATGGTCTTCCTTGTACAAAAACTTATGTTTTGACAGGATATAATTGTAGTAATAAAGATCCAAATAGCAAGTATCTTTGGGATTATGAGATGTTCATAGTAACATCCCACTATATTTTAGTGTATCAGAGGGACTATAAAAACACCAACTGTCAGCAGCTGGGTTACCAGAACAATTTTGGCAATGCGAACTCCAGTGTTCTGTCTTACCAGCTGGAAAACAACAGGATATCTGACTTCCAGATAGACAAAGATGGACAGATGCCTCATCCAAAGCTTGAGAAGCTTCTATGAGCTGTATTTTTGTCCCTGTAAAATTTCAGTAATTGGGCAGTGGTGTAGTTTGGGGTTCTCCCCCATGCCCCAAGTGCTGCAGCTCTGCCTGGGGACAGCAGTAGGTCTGTACTGCCAGAGGCCAGGTAGCCTGAACTGGAAAACAGCCCCAGCTGAGCTTATCCTCTGCCTAGGACTCCAGCTGGGTCACTGCCCACGTGAGATTCTTTCCACTTTTGTCCCTTCCTCTGCTCCCTGCCCTTGGCTGTGCCCCAGATGGGTCTGAGCAGGGAGTGAGCACCTGTGCTGCTGCTGGCACTCACCTCCAGCAGGCACAGCAGCTGTGCATTAACTGAGGCTGGACAAAGTAGTTCCTGGCTGTGAAGCAGCTCTGCTGAGCCATGATGAGCATTAACTGTTTCTCCTCCAGCAGAGGCTGAGCTGTTCTCAGGGTTTGGCTCATTCATTTCTATAGCATTGCTGAGTAAGATTTGAGCTGAGGTGCTCTGTGATCCTGGCAGCAGTTTAATCTATGCTAACCTGATTGCCTGAAGATTTTACCAAGTAAAGATCACTCTAGAAAGCAGACAATGGAGGTTTTTCAGTGTTTAATGAATTAATGAGTAGATTTTTCATGGTCTGATTTCTGTATTTTAATAGTAAGTATAGCTTAACTTACTTTCTTGCCCAAATAGATTTTAGTGATTTCTAGTTTAAGCAAAAACAATGGCAGGGCCAAACTAGCTCTTTATTCAAAATGGAGTTTGCATTCTGACATTAAAACATGTACATGTATGCAAAGTCCATTCTGGCATGGAATATCATGGCTTGCCCTCTACCTGTAGGAAGGGTTGTGAATGTTATTTAATTTTCAGAACATCTTTTTGACATTATTAGCTATGATCATCTGCTTTCTTTTACACCTGCTAGAGGTTAAATTAATTTTACATGAACAAAGCCTTCCAGTTTGGGACCCAGAGCTGATGACAGAGCAGCAATGCTGTACTGGGTATCTGAAATATTTTTCTTATGTTTCAAATGTTGTGGAGTTAAAACTCCAGTAGATTAAACTGCCTGATTAGGGTAAAGGTTTTGAGATTTTAGCTGTTGGTTGAGTGGCACTAATAGCTGTGTTTGAATTGTGAGTTATTTGTTCATTTAAAGGTGAAATTATAGGCTTTATTCTGCAGAAATGATTACTCTAAATGTTTCAGTATGGGATAATATAAAATCACTCCCACAGAGGTGTAACACTAAAAGGAAAAAAAAAACCAAACCCCAACCGCAGGAACTCTGTGCAATGCCTGTACAAACAAACTTTTTTTCCAAAACTTTCTTTAAAAGTCCACTAGAAGTCCAGAATCTTGTGACAGGGAGCAGGGCTGCCAAGGGCCAGAGCAGCTTGTTTTGCAATTGGGCCCTGGGGAAATTGCTACATCTGGGGGCTGGGTTGGAGCTGTAAAGCACGTGCTTCTGAGGACTGGGGGGGCTTTCCTAAACAAACATATGTCCTAAACAAATATTAATAGATTCTCTGCCATGCACAGGGGAAACCTGCTGATGTTATCACAGTAAACCTTTATTCTATTAAACTGGAACTGCTGAACACTGTGCAACCAACTTAGAGGGACACGTGCTGAGTGCCAGAACGCCCTTGTGGGAAAGGTATGTGGGGCACTGGGACAGGAGGGTGAGGACCAACTGCTGAGTGCTGTGAGGGTGGCTCTGCCCAGGAAAGAGCTGGGTCAGTACAGCTCTCACAGCCTGCCCTGCAGAACAAGCAAGCACAAGTAAAAATCCATGGGAAAATGTGACATTTTGTGACACTTCAGGCCTCTCCCAAAACTATCCCTCTCCATGCCTTGTGTGAAATGGCCAATGTCACTGTTTTTTGTGTGCCCTGCAGGAAGGATGTGGCCCTGCCTGAACAGCCTGTGCTGGGCACTCAGCACAGCCTTCTGTGCACTGCCCGAGGGCAGCCTGGGCTGGCAACCCACAGCTCCCAGCAGCTGCTCCCTGGGCAAGAGGCTGTTCCTGGCCATAAGCTCCTTACAGATGAATTCATCATCTGTTTCCCACTGGTGCTCAAACAAGCACTATGGACTGGCTGGCATGCTCCACTTTCTTACCAACTATAACTGATAAGATTGAAAATCTGCTTCTGCTTGTCCACTTAAATTATCTTCCCTTTCTTTCTTCCTCTTTTATCTTCCTGTTTCCTCAATTCCCCACTTTTTTATGATACCCATAACAGTCCAAAGTCTGCAGAATTTTGCTTTTTTGTTGTTCCTCTTCTTTCCCCCACAGAATGTGTTACCCAAGGGGCAGCAATAACGATTTGTGGTCAGGCACGAGACAGATATTTCAGGGTGTTTGATCTGGTGCCGAACCAACCCGAGGGAGCCACTGTGCTCCCACCCTGCCTGGCTGGGTGTGCAGCCCTGAGCTGGGAGCCAGCGGGGCCCTGAACCTCAAGGGCAGAGGACAAACTGCTGCTCTTTGCTCCTCAACTATCGCTGCTTTACTGATTAAGCTCCTGCAGCAAGTTTTAGGTTTAAATACAATTTCTTTGGCATGATAATCAACAGCAAATGAGCATGTATGACCTGCAGACCCACAGCCTCCCTGCAATGCTGTGCTTTACTGCCCCTGCTCCTCCCTGTTCCCAAGCTGATGAAGCCAATGGATTTTTTTAAAAACAGTGCTTTTTTGCCCCCTTTATCCCTCTCTTCTGCAATGAAAAGTTTCTCACAGCATCGAGGCTGGAGACACAAATTAATGCCCTTTAATTACCTACTCATAATATACAAAAACAAAAGCTTTCTCACATCGTTCTTTCAATGTTTACTAAAATAGAGACCTTGCTCTGGCAGATCTCTCCTTCACTGGCCAAAACTCACGCTGAAGGTTAACAGTTCCCGAAGTTAATGATTATCTTGCCCTGTTTGCTCAGTGTTTCAGAGTTAAAACATGTAAATATGCCTCCCCCGTGTAATTGCTGTGGTCAGCCAGCGATGAGCTCTGCAGCAAACATAAACACAGCTATTAGCAGAGACAAATGCTTCTCCCTGGCCTGGCCTCCCAGGGCTCCCAGAAGTGTCAGCTCCCCCAGAAAACAGCCAGGATAAGGCTGTCCCGCTGGCACTGGCGATTACACAGAGCCTGCTATGAAAACCCCCTCTCAAAATAGCAATTTCTAATCTCCCCTGAGGCCATTAATCAGGTTTCTAATCCAGCAAAGCTGTCCATACTGTACAGGCTGTGATCCCCAGGCCTTTATTAGAAACCCCTCTTGGTCACAGCATTTACTGGGTCAGGGGACTGATTGTGACGTTTGTCTGGCAGGAATAGCTGCCCGTGTATTCTGTGAGACAGATCTGTGATAGTGGTCAATGCCAAGACCTGGCTGCACTTACCTGTCAGTGCTCCACTTACCAAAGGCTCATCTGCATAGAAACACATCCCAGCGTCAACTCAAATTTGGTAATTCCTGAAGACTTAGAGTAATCTCGGCTTTTCTGGAGACAAATGCAATACCAATTCTATTTGATTCGTTTCAGATCAGAAAGAAATGTCCTGAAAATGTGTGACAGTCAAAACTTTCTGGGCAGCTTCACAAAAGCAGAGGAGGTTTTGCCCAGGTCTTGACTAAGTCTCAGCTGGGTAATTGCAACTGCCTCTTCTCCACCATTCCCCGGGTGATTCCATCTCGGAGGACCTGATGTGTTGTGGAGGTGGGGGGATGTGACTGATGTGTGTAGCCTCCACACAAAAATGTGACATTTGCAGCATTAATGGAGATCCCTCTGGCAAAAGGCACTGTATAAATGCAAACCCATTGCTCACGAAGTGCTGCAGCACCCTCGGGCAGGCTGGGCTCAGGCAGGGGTTGTTGCTGAGGCAATGGGCTGCTAAATCTCCTCCTGCCACGGGAGCCTCTGAGGATCCCTCAGCCCACAATGATATTTAGACACTGAGGCGCTGCTGCAGAGACCCAGCTCCCACAGGGGTTCGGCTGGAGGATGCTCTGGGGTCGGTGGGGGCCTGTCCTGGTGCTCAGCAGCGTCGTGACTGCTCATGGAGGGGATGCTGCAGCTGAGCCGCACCTGAGGTTTTGCCTTGGTGGTTCCTGGTCCATAGGGCTGTGCCATGCAGCTCAGTGTCCCTGCCAAGGTGAAGAGGATGCCAAGGGGCAGGCGGGCAATGGGGAGCTCAGCCTGGTGGGCAGTGCTTTCTGGCAGGGCTTGTTATCCAAAGGCTAATGCAAGCAGGGCAGACATGGGACTGGCATCATAATTCACCCCACAGCATGGGTCCTGCTGGCTGACACCCTGAGCACTGTGGCCAAGAGAAGAGTCCCCACCTTGCTCAGCCGCCCATCCTGTCCTGAGCAGACCCACGGGGGTGTGGAGCCAGCGTGCCCTGGGCTCGCTGCTGTCAGCACAGGGCAGTGACTCATTCTGCCACTGGGGACTCTGGGTGTGGATGTCTCACTCACGTCTCCTCTTGGCAGCAGCAGCTTCTCCTGCTCAAGGGCTTTTGCTGCTGCCCAGCATGGCACAGGGCGGTGGCCAAGCACTCATGGTCCTGGTCTGCTGCTCTGCATCTCATCACATCAGGCCACAAAGCTGCACTAAAGATACCTGCCTCATCCCTTGGTTTCCTAGGAGTGCAGCAGCTGGCCTGGCAAGCAGACACTGAGCCCACAGGGCCAGTTAAATCAGCAAGCAGTGACCATTACACAGAGGTTTGCATGACGAAGCATTTGCAGCTATGCCAGAGGGTGGGGGGAGTGTTTTCAATCTTTGCTTTTCCCATTTGCACTGTGGATGCAAAAGAACAGTGAGGTGGGGCACGGCCTGCACACACAGGTGGGGTGTTGGAGCTGTGCCCAGCTGCTGGAGCCCAGGGGCTGCCTTGCCTGTGAGCAGCAGTGCCTGGGCACAGCTCCCTGGCTGCAGGGCACCACCCAGAGCAGCAGGTGATGGAGTTGGGAGCTCCTGCTGGAAACCAGCCCCAACGCAGGGACAGGCACTGCTGAGCACTGCTCTGGGCCTGTTCAATGCTCAGGCTCCTGGTGTTGAAAGGAAAACTTATTTCAGGGCAATGAACATAATGTGAGATGCAGCTGCAGCAATGGGACATGGGCAGCATGCCCAGCTGTCCTTCTCAGGGGATGGGAGCCCCCCAAGGCTTTTTCCAACCTTTCCTTTGCATCTTTTGGCTTTTCTCTTTGTCATTTTCCCCCTCCTCTTCTCTCTCTTTTTCTCTTTTTTCCTCCTTTACTCTCTTCTCCTTGACTCTTCATTTCTGCTGTGCCACAATCAGACAAAGCCTGACAGCCAGGAGCAGTTACTGGCTTTGTAAGCTGCTCATGTCCAGCAATGCCATGGCCTGACTATGCTGGCTGGGACAGAATTCCTTCCTGAGGGCAGGATTGGTGCTGGTGCCCAGGAGGGAGCCGAGCTGGTTCCAGATGGAACATCCAGTCCCTGTGCCCACACGAGCTGCTGTTCTGGCGCCTGTTTGTGAGCATTAACACACCATGGTTTTGCCACTCCAAAACCCCAGGAGTTGTAACAAGAGCCAGGGCTTCACCCAACACTGGCAGTGTGAAGGGCTTCATGGAAACTTCTCTGGTTTCTGCACGTCAGCTCTGAAAACCAAGCTCATCTCCTCCAAGCCAGGCAGCAGGTCCCACACTTGAATTCTGTCCAAGAGGCGAGGGCAGCAGCCAGGCTGTGCAAGGATCTCCAGCCTCACATCACCGGTCACTGAGATCTGCCCTGGGCAGCAGCAGCAACATCAGTAGCAAGATCTCCTCCCATTTTCCCCATTTTCCTCTCTTTTCCCCATGTTTGCATGAAGCTGAGCTACACAAATACACAAATACAAACACAGTGTCCCTTCAGACACTGGATAGAGAAGTGAAGTGTTGCTGTTCTCCCAGGGAAGTCTGTCTGTGGTCAGCACTGGATGCTGGACTTACTAGATGGGCACAGACAGAGACCTCAGGACTGTCCCTCTGCTCCCCATTCCTCAGCACTCTGCCACCACCTCCAACTGTGTCCCTTTGGTACCAGCTCTGAGTGGCTCTGGTTTGGCTCTGCTGTTGCTCTGTGGGATGGATTTTAAGGGAAGGTGAAAGCGTGGCAGGGGTGTGGAGGTGGCAGAGCTGGGCCCTGGGCTGAACAAAGCTCAGGCTGGCACCGATTCCTTGACAGAGCAGCTGTGCTCTGTGAGCAGGGTGTATGCCAGGCCCCTCCCTTGGAAAAACACATGGATGCTAAAAAAACCCAACAGGCCAAGCTCTAGCAACATGCAACTTGTTTTGTTAGAGATTAATTGCTCCAATAGACTCCAGGCACTGTGCTGAGCTGGATATTTAACCTACTCAATATTAAGTTATTTTAGTTATTTTTTTAAGACAGGAACATTACAAATTTCATCTGTGCTTTGACAGGGAGGTCACAAATCTGCCAAGATGTTCACCTTGCCTCTGTGCAACTCCAGGAAGGGGGTCAGGAGCAGAGGGTTCCACTTCCAAGAGTCCAACCCCAGAGTTGTGGGATGCAGCCTGGTGTGGGTCTGGGAAGCACCCTGCCCCCAAGACACGGGTGATGGCAGAATGTGAGACCCTTCATGTCAATGCTGGGCACAAATGCCACATATTGACTGATCAATTCATCCCTGAGCATCTGCCACCTCCTGGCAGGGCTGCTGAGGGCCCCCTGCCCCCCACCAAAGGCCCTTTGCCAGGCCGGTGCTCCGGGTGGTTTCCTTTCTGGAAAGGGTTCAGGTGCCGCCCAGAGCACGGGAGGGTTTTGCTGACCCCGCAGCCTGTAATCTTACTCCTGGACTTGAGACACCTCTTGGCCCCGTTCCCTGCTCCTCTGTCCCCAGGACGGGCTGTAATCATCTCTTGGCAGGACAGCCCTGACCTGAGCAGTCCGGCTCCCAGCAGATTTCCCCAGCCTTGCCAAGTGTTTGCAAAAATACCCAGTGATTTATTCTCGACAGCTCAGCCGAACGAAGAAAAAAGCACATTGCTCTTTACATCTATTCTTAATTTTGTTGTTTTTCCTTATAACAGAGGTTGCCAATAATAATACAACAGGAACACCTCCTGGCCCCAGTCCTGACAGCTCTCTACCCTTTTTTGTGGCAAGTGCCAGCCTGGTTTCTTGCCAGCCCAGTGTCTGCTGACAGTGTCCAGCAGCGACGTGGGCGTGACAGTGAGGGCAACCCGTGCTCCTCTTGCCTTGGGAATGGCAGGTGACACCCAGCCTTTTGCTGCCACTTACAGTCACTGCAAGGTGACAGCTGAGACCCCTCCCCTCACTCCCACCCCCCCAAACTGCTGGTTATGGAAATATGGTCGGATTAAATGGAAAACCAACACAGACAGACAAGGCAGGAAGCACCGACTACGCCCTTGCAAGACCGGACCTGGGAAAAGCCTCACTGTGACTGGCAAAAGAGAAACCAGGAACATTAGCCCTGGCAAGGTGGGGTGGGTGGTGTTACTGAACATCAGCCCTGGCAAGGTGGGGTGGGCGGTGTCTCTGTTTCCTTGTCTGCACTGGGAGTGGGGCTGGCAAGGGAACCGAGCTCTGCGTCCCACCCCACAGAGCCGGTGGGGATAAGCACGCTGTTTGCCTGGGAGGGGGAAATACATCAGTGTCTTAAAATGTGACCCTCCAGGTTATTCACTATGTAAATATATGCTCTTAACTAATCAAAGCTGTAAAATTCAGTTGACGTCTTCCTTGTGTCCCTGCCTGCCTCCTCCCAGAGCTCCACAAGGTCTGCAGCCACAAAAAGAGTGAAAAATGTGCTCATTCAGCTGAGACCCTGGGAGCACTGAGGACATGGAGGCAGCCCACAACTGACAGATATGGAGCAGGATGGAGAAAGCAGGATTATTACCTGGCATGAGGCTGGCATTGGCAAATGGGACAGGGAAGGTCCAGCCATGCTCCCACTAGCTGGGATGCTGCAGGACCTGGACACAATGCCTCCATTGCTGGACAAAGAAAAGCTGCTTCCCTGTGACTGTTGAAGACTGGGAATCCCGTTCACAGTCAGCCCCTTTCCCAAGCATTCCCACCTCCCACCCACCTTTCCCAGGGGTAGCCATGGGGCTTGACCCCCATTTCCATGTTTCCTGGGGAGAGGCAAGAGGGCTGAGCCCTGCATCCCATCTCTGGATGGCCGAGCCCTCCTCCCCCCGCTAGGCCTGGGCTCCCCTCCCTGCCGGCTGCCTCCTGCCGCGGCCTGGCACACAAACCCAGCTGCAGAGCCGGGCTGTGCAGCAGCTCAATACTGGGAATCTGGGCAGCTGCCAGGGACTTTGATCCCCAGCCACAAAACCTCCTCCACGAGCTGCCTTCTCTTGCGAAATAACCTCCTGGGGGGGCTGAGCTGGCGTGTGCTGCCCCTGAAAGCTCTGCAGCCCCAAAAAGGGAGCTTGTCTGGTCGGCAGCCTCACCCTGCAGTGATGCAGTTCCATTCCAGTGCCAGTGCCTGTGCCAGCGGTGGAGCTGGGCAGACGTGTGTGGCACCAAATGCATTTACCTTGGACTGCTCCCAAGCACTGCTGTGCTTCTCCCTGGTACATCTGCACATTCCAGCCCCAGCAAGGCCAGCTGAAAACCTTCCCAGCTGGGAAACCCCAGGCAGAGGGTATGTGCCTGCTTTGGCACTCAGCCTCTTCTTCCAGAGGTGTCCAGTGGGGCAGGACAGGCAGCATCATGGGGCACTGGGATCCTGATCCTGCACTGCAGGCTGGGTGGCTGGTGCAGAGTTATCAGAGGTGGGTGATAGTGACTGCCTTAAAACATTCTTCAAAGTTTTTTTATATTGTTTTTCCCTTTTTTTTTCTTCCCAGGGGTGGCCAGCAGCCACAAGCCCACCCTGGCTCATGGTGGACAATGCTGAGCATCTGGGTACAAGATGGGCTGTGCAACATCAGCCTGGCCAGGTGTGACAGAGCCACAGGTGCCCTCTGCTAAAGGGCTGAATGAGCCACTGATAAACAACTTGTTTTTCCCATTTTTGCTGTCTTTCTTCCAATGCCAGCATCATCCATCTTTTACATTATTTAAAGGCAAGGATGGGAAATTGAGAGATTTTTTAGTGAATGACAGACTGCAGCTTGATCAAATCAAGGTGAAACAGGGTCTGCACAAATAGGGACGTTGAAAAAGATGGCAGAACAACATCTGGGGCTTCTCATAGCAGAAAGCCCCCTATGCAGCAGATAAATCCTATCCCATGGTCCAAAATGCTGCCAGATGGACACTGGCATTGCAGTCACACCCAGCCCTGCTGTGAGCTGCTTTTATTTCACTGTTCTGTAGTTAAACCCAGATTTTCCCCATCCTTGTTTGTCACTTTTATGAGCATTTGTGCTCCTTTACTTCTAGCTAGCCACAGCCTTATCTCTCACACCCATGGACACAATGTGTCAGTGAGACACTTCTGCTTTTTGTCCTGGGACTGCCTCAATCTGCCCCCACATCCCGACCACCCTCTGGGCCTGAGAAGGGTAGGGTATCTGCATTTAACAGCACTCCAGTGTCACCAGCTGTGGCTCCCCAAGCCCAGCAATAACTTGGAGTGTTTTCCTGCTCTGCCAAGAAACCCGAGGGACTCCCAGTGCCCTCCTCCTGGTCTCCCTGCAGCTGGACTCCAGCACACACACTCTTGGTCACACCTGGATTTATGATTTTGCAGGCCTGACCTGACACCCTCCAGGTCCAGCGCTTCACCTGCAGCACCCTCCTGGCTCTCTGATTTCCAGGAACTGCTGCAGCTCCTGGAGCTGGCTGGAACCAAGGGCAGCTCAGTGTGCTGGTCCTGAGCAGTGCAGATCACTGCTGGGGCTGCTGCTGCTCAGCAGCGTGGGAGAATTTCCTTTCTTTACGAGCCAGAGTGCTGTACTTTCCTGCCCCCCACAAGGTTCCCACGGATTGGGGTGAAATCAGGGATTGGCTCCATGTCAGCCCCCACACAGGGAGTGAGACAGGCCTGGTTCTGGTCCCAGAGGAGGGATGGAGGCAGCAGCAGCAGCAGTTCACCCTCCTGCCAGACCAACCTGGGCCATGGCATGCAACAGCTCCACAGAGCTGGGCATGGACATGGCACCCAACACTTTCTCCAGAGAATAGAACTTTTTTTGACCTCTCAAAATTTAAAAAAAAAAAAAAAAAAGAAAGAAAGTCCTAACCCCAATCAGTTTTTTTAAGGAAAACCAAAGATTAGAAACACTGTAAGCAGTGGAGACAAAGCACCAAAAATAGCATCCGAAGTTTCCTCGGCGCACTCTCCCTGCAGGCAGCCTGCACTATATTTGTCTTCACTTGCCATTTCTGCTGCAATCAATTTGCAATGGCCGCTGGCGAGGAACCCATCTATTAAAAGCTCGGCTGAGATCTGTGGTGAAGATGTCTCCAATAAAAAAATGTGGCCATTCATTAAGAAAACCAAACAAAACAGTGTCCCTCTCTGCAGACCTTCCCGCTCCCAACAAAATCCACTAAAACCATTCCTGGCCATGCTGTCCAGGCTTGGGAGCAGCTGTGGGAGCCCAGTGCGGGTTTCCTTCCACCAGGGAGGGATTTGCTCTGCAGCTGCTCCGAGGCTTGGAAGCACTCAGTGTTTGCTGCCTGTTGTGCTTTATCTCCGCGATTTGCTGCAGGCCACCCTGGGGAGGCAGATTCCCCCCGGGTCAATTGCTTTTATCACAAAACAAATGTTTTCTATCATCTCTTTCATCCCGGGATGAAAGTGCAGCAAGGAATCACACGCTTTCTGCTTTCTGCACTGCCTTGGTGGGCTGTGCTGCCGGGCGCTCCTCTCCCCCCACAGAAATGAGGAAGGAGGGACAGGGAAGGCAAACAGGAGCCTGGAGTTATTCCTGCCTTTGCCTAAAATAATAACCCCACAGGACTCCCTAGGGACACAGAGCTCTGCCCCCAGGTTCCTGTCCCAAAAACATCGTGGCCAGTGCTGACACCAAACTGGTTTCTCCCAGAGCCAGGCACTGGCTGGGGCCTGTCTGACTCCTCCACTCATGAAGAGGACACTGAGAGAGGCAGGAGAGCTGTTTGAGGAGGCCACAGCCCATGCAGCCAAACACAACAGTGGCTGCAGGGGGATACAATTGCTGCCTATAAATAGTGCTGGGAAGCAAACATTAGGGAGGCAAAAAAGCTATTCAAGCTAGAGGACAATGTTGGCACTAAAGCAAATAGATATAATTAGCTATTAATAAATGAAGGCCAAAGATTAGGG
Organism: Zonotrichia albicollis; assembly: GCF_047830755.1. Lineage (NCBI taxonomy): Eukaryota > Metazoa > Chordata > Aves > Passeriformes > Passerellidae > Zonotrichia > Zonotrichia albicollis. The sequence goes on along the minus strand of NC_133836.1, from coordinate 8,014,569 downwards.
AAAGTATCTAATATCAGAAAAGTGAGAGCTGGAAAGGCTTTCCAGAGGGAAGGGCAGAGGAGACCTTGACCAGCTTTTATAACAGGCTGTGGCTATTTTTTAAAAGCCATTAAGTTATGAGTTGTCAAACCCAGCCTGCTGTGATTGCTGATGAGCCTTTTTTTTCTGTATAAAAGGGAAAATTTGGCCTCTTTGTGATGTCAGGAATGGTAGAGAGGCCTAGGAAGCTGCCCTGATCCCCACTCTGCTTCCTCCTCCCTTGGCCAGATCAATCAATCCCAGCCTCTTCTGGAGCCCTCTGTGCCTTCTCTGCCCCTCACAATGCAGTGAAGTCCAGCCCTTCTCCAAAGCTGCCTGGAGAGATGTTTTAACCTCTGAAAGCTCCACAACAATGCTGGAGTGGGCAGGTGCTGGCCCTGTGCCATGGACTTGCCCCAGCTTGGGGATGTGGGGCTGGGGAGGGCTTTTCTCACCACAGTTGAGGCATTGTGCTGGCAGCAGCTCCTGCCAGCCTGTCCTGCAGTAGCCAGCAAAGGGCTGCCATGGCTGCAAGGCAGGTGGATTGCAGGGGCTGGTGCCTGTGGGACACCTGCCTTGTGCCCCACACCAGCCCTTCACACTGGCCCCAGTGCTACAGGTTCTGTCCCTGCACTGTTACCCTGGAAAAGCCAGACTGGACACCCCTGGGGTGCCTCCACAGGAACTCCAACACCCCTGGCTGTTGTGGCAGGGCCATAGTTTGGATGATCAGGGGTTGCTCTCTGCTGCCTCAGCAGAAACCTCAGGAAGACTCAACTCACGGGTGGTAAGAGGGCCCCTGTTACCTGAGACAGGCAGCTGCTGCCATGGCTTTGCTTTACTTTGCAACCAGGGGAACTGCAGGAGTAATTTTCCCTTGAAGCTCTCGCAGGGAATCAGGTGCCTTTTCTGGAACATACATTTTAGCCAAGGAGCCATTATTGGCTGAGTGTCTGTACGGGTATCGTAGTGACAGAGATGGTTCCTCCTCGGTTGCTATTTCCAGAGAATGAAGTCACCGGGCTGCAGCGCCTGAGCTCCCTGGAGGCTGAGTCAGTGCCGGCCCTGCCGAGGCTCCGTGCGCGGCCCCCACTCCTCAGCAGCCCCTCAGGGTCGGTGCCCCGGGGCTGAGGGCTTCAGGCACTGAATCAAAATGGCGTCAGGCCCGCCCCACACGGCTTCACCGCGGGGGCTCCGCTGGCCTCAGCTCTCCCGCCATCGTCCCGCCACCACCAGCTCTGTCCCGAACAGCTGCGTGCCCCTTCTGTCGGAATGTCCCTCGCGGGCCATGGCTCTGGCCCGTTCCCCACAGTCCCAGCACAGGATGGTTAAATCCTCCACAGGGCTGTGATAACAAATGCACTCCCCAAAGAAAGAGAGGAAGTGAAGCTGCCCGGCCGCGCCGCCAGGCTGTAACCCGGCCGGGCCCGGCGCTGCCGCCTCTTCCTGTGCCGTCTGAGGGGTTTGTTTGCCTCCTCCAAAGCAAACAGTGTGGAAACTCGGGGGGTGTTTTGGCAAATCCCCTCCTCTTGCTTCAAGATGCTTCCTGTGCCAGCTTCCCGACATCCTGTTCCTTCAAAACGTTGCTGGCCATCGGTGGCAGGGGGATCCCAGAAGTATTTGACACTTAGAACCCAGGTTTATCCGCCAGCTGCTCCCTCCACCTGCAGGGTGGCCGTGGCCTTGCCTGGGACTCTGCCAACAGCTGAGGGGACTCAGCCTGTGCTGGGCTCAACAGTGTCTTAAAAGGGATGGAGGGAAAAGCAGGATTTCCTTGGAGACCTTCAAACACAGTTTGACTTCTCACAGTTTGTGGCCCCACATGAGATGGGAACCACCATGATCAATCATGTAAAGCTGAAGCAGAGCAACTCGTAGTCTGAACTCCTGGGCTGCAGCCATTCAAACCAGCAGGGAACAGGCAAAATTAAACCAAACAATAATATTTTTGGCTTTTTCTCTTGGTAAATATGGAACCAGAATTGCAGCTACTTGGCTTGAAAAACTGTTCAATCTGTGCTCTTTCCCACACAGACAATACTTTGCTCCTTGAGGGGCCAGGCTGAATTCATGCCAGAAAAAGCAGAGGTGAAGAGCTGAGTCCCCCGTGAGCCCCCTTTGTGTATGGAAACAATCAGCCCCAGCTGCCAGCCCCACCACACACCACAGCCCTCTCAAGGGTAGTTTGATCTCTGCCATGGTGCCAGATCTCAGGAAACAATGAATTCACTGTCACCCAGTGCCTTTCAGCAGAACAACTCAGGTATGGAGCAGTGCAAAGTACGAGAGGGCTGGTGTTATTCTAGGCAAGGCCAGACAAAAGCTTCTTCAACCCCTGGTTAAAATCCTACTTTTTCTCTCTAAGCACATTTACTGGAAAAGTGTCAAAGAATGTAAAAATGTGCTTACAAACAGCACAGTGGTTCCCAGGAGTGAGTTCCTATAGTCAGGCTGCACAATTATTGCTGATCCCTCTGGCCATAGCATGAGCTGGCTGGGTGTTCCCTTAACGCACCATTTTTGCTGGAGAACCAAGTGATGAAAGGGAAAAAAAGGTTTCAGTACAGTCTCCTTCCTCCCCTTTCCTGGCTCAGGTAGTGGAAATTGCAGGTCACCCTGCAAAGAGCCAGGTTTTGGAAAAATGAGGGATACAGCCCACTGCCTTGCTCTCTGTGCCTCTGCCATCTTTCAGAGAAGAGCTTGTGTCACACTGGCCCTGTGGATTCCAACAACTGGAAGGGAAGTTGAAATTAAAAAGAAATTTACTTGAATACACAAAATTAGGCGTGTGGGAGGGATCAGAGGTAGGGCTCTGCAGGACAAAACTTCACAGCAGGGTCTGGCTGTGGTGGAACAGTGCTGGCCCCACAGAGCTCTCATGAGTGTCTGGCTGCTGACTCAACACTGGGCACTGGCCAAACCCTTGGGCCACAGAAGCACCCTGGGGATGGGCCAGAGCCAGTGTCCCCCAGCCTGAGAGCCACTGACTGCAGCTGGGAGTGCCAGCAGGCCAGAGAGCTGGATCCAGGTCCAGAGGTGAACCACGGCTGGAAACTTTCACCCCTGCTTGGAGCAAAACTGAAAGGGTCACACTCAGCTCTTCCTAGAAGCCAGGAAATCATTCTTTCATGTCTGATGTTATGGTGGGAAATGGCGAGCACAGGGGCAGTGCCTGGAAGGAAAGCAGTCCCTCTGCCCTGTGAACAGCAGTGCTCCTTTAGAGACTGCAGTGAGCTCTGCCAAAAAGCTGGAACAGAACAGGAAAGTGAGCAGTTATCTCTACAGCCTGCTGCCCCTTGGATCAATCTGCAGCAAGGACTTGCTGAAATGGGAGCCCTTGCCACACCTCTGCTGCCTTGCTTGTAATCAAAATCTCCTTCCTTTCATAATAATCTCCATTTTAATCTAGTACAAAACCAGTATTTTATCCTTATGGATTAATAAAATTGCCTATCCCAGCTCTAGCAATGCTGTGAACTTGACTACTCAAAAGTGTGTTGAAATATGCTGAGTTAGGTAAAGGGGATCAATAACAATTTATCATGAAAGGGCTCCAATAAGACAGAAGAAACTCAGCTTTAGGAAAGTACCATCAAATCCCCCGTTCCAGTAATGAAACGTGTTATTTCAAACTTAGACGTCTGCAAAACAAACTCCCCCTATTATTCTTTCAAATTAGTTTGAGCTTCCTATAATTTAACAAAGATGTGATCATATCCGCAGAGATCCCAGAATTCCTTATGAGCATCTTAAAAAGCAGGAATGAATCATTTCCTTGTAAAACAATCAAGTTTGCAATGCCGTATCTTGGAAATAACAGTTGAATAGTCAAAGTCAAGCACTCAAAAGAAAATAAAAGTATTTAATGCAAAATATTTCCAAAAGTTTTTACAGCAATTTCCTATAAATGGAGTCTTTCTTAAAGAACGAAACCACTGATACAAAGGTATTGTTCCAAAGGGGATTACAAAACTTTCTCTTTAGCCACACAGAGATAGAGAGGGCATTCCTCTTATCTGAAAACACCTAAGATGAACTGAAAAGTGATATTCAGAATCTAGCCTGCTATGTCTAAGTTATGGTAACGCACAGATTCTTTGGGATTAAAACTTCACAGGCTGATATATCTTTGCCCCATAAAACCTTTATTAAGATTCCTAATAATTTGTGGTTATGTAATGGAAATATCTGAGATGCCTGTCAGCTACATTATGTGGTTTTTCCTAATGATGGGAAGCCTGACATTGGAGCAGACTATGGGGTGTTCTACCCTGCAAGGACCAGGCTTTAGGGATGGGTGTTAAACAAAACAAACAAAAGAGTTGTTTCCATTCCTGCTCAGTTGCTCAAGGCTGTAGTTTCTGGCACCTGAGGGCAGGTGTGAACTGGTGCATCCTGGCACCTCTGGCTGTCCAGTGGCTCAGAGGAGGGCAGCCACTGGGAGGAGTAAGTGGTGCAGCTGCCCCGGGCTCCCCATGTAGATTTGCAGCTTCTCAGGCTGCTGTTGGAGGCTTTAATGGGTACAGAAAGAGCTCACTTGGAGTGAGCAAGGCCCTTCAGATGACAGCAGTCAGTCCAGACAAAATTGGTCCTTGTTGAGAAGCAGCAGGAGGCAGCTGGAAGGTAAGGGCAGGACAGGCTGGAGCCCTTCCACAGAGCTCTCCAGCAGCACAGGAGCTTCCCAGCACATTAATTCATTCTCTTGGTTGGCACACTTGGCTGGTCTGGAACGATTACCTGTAAAAGGAGCTCTTTCACCACTGTAGCTGTTCACTGCAGTAGTGCCCTGCAAGGCTGGGCTGGCCTGGGCTGCTGCCAGCCAAGCAGAGAAAGGCTCCAGCTGATCCCTGGGGAGCTGGGCTGCCTGCTCCCTGCTTTGCAAAACAACAACAAAACAG